>NC_054843.1:20007916-20323333 GCF_018345385.1 Vulpes lagopus | reverse complement strand
TCTTTTAAAGCCACTGTTTCCTTATTGACCTTTTTGTCTGGATGACCTATCCATTGACATAAGTGGGGTGTTAAGCTGCCCTACTATTATTGTATTACTGTCATTTTCTCTCTGTATATCTGCAAATGTTTGCTTTATATACTTAGGTACTATGTTGGATGCATAGATATTTATCATTCTTATATGCTCATCATATTGGATTATCCTTTTATCATTATAGAAATCCATTTTTTGTCTTTTATAGTCTATTACTTTGTTTTGTGATAACTATTTTAATTCCTCTAGCCCTACCCTCTCCTCAGGAAGTTATATCTCAGGCAAATTAGAATGAATATCATGGGAAAGGAAATGCAAATGAGATAAATTAACTAATATATTCCAAAGCTGGAATTTAGAGTCCCTCAAACTGGTACATTTTATCAAACAGTTAAGCAAGAGTAATCAAAACATAGAAAATAAAGTCCAGTGAGAATTTAGAAAGCAGAAAGACAAGTTGGTAGAAAAGGTTCATGATAGAGAAATAGCTCACTGTGTGCCCAATATTTCCTGATTGTGACAGTACAGTGGACAACCTCCATCATACAATATAGGAGGTTAATTAAAGGGAAGGAATTAAAAGGAAATTCTCAACCACTCTTGCTTGAAGTGTAGTCTCTGCAGTGTGTAGTTGGGGATGATGAGATATGCTGGGTGTTTGCCTGTCCTGTGACAGATCAGTGCCCTTAATCTGGGCTGGGCAGAATGGGATCCCTATGTTTTTGGCCTTAAATACCTGGAATGGGATCTTTTCTCACTGAGCCAGAATTGGTGGGGAAGTGAGTAGATTATGTCTCCAATTCTACAGACTTTTCTTGATCTTCATGAAATGATGTAAATATTACTGAAAAAAATATTTCCCCAGATACATCAGATAGTTTTCAAATTTTTTTTTTTTTTACCAGCTATGCTTATTTCATTAGGTAAGATGTCTGTAGAGCATCTCTTCCACTATCATTCCCGAAGTGAATCTCCTCCCCAGTGATGAATCTTTTTAGCTTTATATATATCTGATACAAATCATTCTAATTCATTATGCACTTATTCTATCATTGTAAGAAATTATATCCAATATTTTCAAACTTTTCAAGCCTTTTTAACAGATATTCATGCTTAACAAGTAATTGTCAGGAGGAAACATCACAATAATATGATGTACAGTAATTATATGGAAGTACTTTTCAAACTCATAAGCAAAAATAATGTTCTAGGGCAGCCCCAGTGGCCCAGTGGTTTAGCGACACCTTCAGCCTAGGGTGTAATCCTGAAGACCCGGAATCGAGTCCCACATCAGGCTCCCTGCATGGAACCTGCTCCTCCCTCTGCCTGTGTCTCTGCCTCTCTCTCTCTGTGTGTTTGTCATGAATAAATAAATAAAATATTTTTAAAATAAATTTAAAAATCATGTTCTAAATAAAATCATTACTAAAAAATGTTTATCAGACACTTAATTGGCACAGGATAAAAGTATAAACAAAAATTTAAATATGCATTATAAAATATATTATTTTGCCAAAAATTAAAAGCCCTTTCATAAATCTGTTTATGCCTAATATATGAAAATATTATAAGCAATGTGATTGATGAAAAGTGAAGTCCATACAAGTGTTGGAAATTTTAGATTACCCCATGGAATTTGAAATTTTTCACAATAATGTCCACCCCCTTTCCTTCTTTCCTGCAAAAGTGGAAAAATTAAATTTCAGTATTAAGTCATGAAAGCAATTTCCTATCTTGATATTCATTCACTAAGAAATTTTGACAGTTAGTGTAAACAAAAGCAGAAACATAAAACTTTTGATCACTTCAAGGTTATTGTTACAAAGACAGACTAGAAGTCTGTTATTTTCTCCTGTCAAAGAAATGTCTCAGGTTGTTAATTTTTTTTTTAAATGGTATCTTTTAGATAGATACTTATGCCATAACAGTTGTGTTATAAAAAAAACATTTTGGAGGAGATTTTTAAAGCAAATCCATGATACCAAATAGCGTTTGGTGTTAGTGAACAAAAATAAGAACAGATGATATTTTAATGCATTAAATGAAAAAAAATGACAAATATTTAATTCAGTTGCTACATGAATTTTGTAACTGGATGTTACAATGAATATGTAACCCGATCCAGCATAACATCATTCACTGCTACCTCTCCATATTAGAAAGGCATATCTGAGGCAGAATAGTGTCTCATCACTCTGAAGGCAAATAAAATGTAAAATCAATCACTTTTCTCTTTGAAAAAAATCTACGATTCTGTCTCGATTACATTTTAATTCTAGTTTATTTTTCTCATTCTTATTTTGGGATGTTCTTCTGGATTTATGAATGTAACAAAAGTTCATTCATTATCTTTACTGGTTATGGAATCCTTGGTTAAAATACATCACAGTACATATTGATCCATTTGTATGTTGTTTTCAGTTTTGTGTTATTATGAGTATAGTAATGTTGTAAATCCTCTTGTGTATACTTTGATGATATATGTATGTATCTCCTTTGTGTTAAATCAAGAGCCAAATTCTTTTATCAGAAATACATAGATATGTGCAGCTTTAGTAGACAGAGTCAAACGATTCACAGAATAATTATACCATTTTACCAGTTTCCATTCCATAAATAGAGTATGTGTTCCAGATGGTCAATATTCTTGCCAACCCTGGTTATTGCCCATAATTTTAAATAATATCATTTTTAAAAGTTTAACTCTTCTAGTGGATATTTATTATAAATGTTTAATTTGAGTTTCTTTTATGACTAACATAATTGAGCACATTTTCATGTTTATGAACAATTTAGATAGTCTAATGAACTACCTCTCACAGAAATTTGTCCATTGCTATTGGGCATTCTTGTTGATTTATGTATTTTAAAAATTAGTTTCTTTTCAGATATATGAATTATAAATATTTTCCAGTTCTGTAAGTTGCCTTTTGACAGTATGAACATATATTATTATTTTTTAAATACTTCACAAATTTTTTTAACAGATATTTGTAATTTAAATGTAGTCTGGGCCACATGGGTGGCTCAGTTGGTTAAGCATCTGACTCTTGATTTCACCTTAAGTCAGGATCTCAGGGTTCTCTGATCCAGCCCTTGTTTTGGGCTCTGGGTTCAGCAGGGAGTCTGCTTAAGGATTTTCTCTCTCTCTCTCTGCTCTTAACCCTACTCATGCTCTCAATCTCTCTCTCTCTTTCTCTCTCTGCTCTCAAATAAATAAATAAATCTTTAAAAAGAAAAAGAGAAATGTAGTCTTATTTATCAACTTCTGCTTATGCTTAGCACTTTCTTAGTATATTTAAAAATAACTGTTTATATAAATATCATAAACATATTTCCCATATTTTAATCTAAAGACTTTATTGGTTTTTCATATTTAAATCACAATCTATCTGAAATTGATTTTTGTGCATGTTGTAAATTAAGAATAAAATTTATTTATTTTTCCATGTGAATATGCTATTGACCTAAAAATTTATTGGAAAGACTATTCTTTACTCATTGCATGTCGATGTCACAAATGTCAAATATAAGAAAGTGATTAATGTAAGACTATTTCTTAACTATTTCCCAGGGTCTCTTTATCTGATATTGTGCCAACACTCATTGTATTAATCATTATAGCTTTAGGATAGGTCTCAACACCAGGTAGTTTAAGCCCTGTAGACTATTCTCACAGGTTGTCCTGGGTATTGGCTCTTCATATTTTCATATAAATTATAGTTTTACCCTGTCAATTTTGACAAAAACTTTCCTGTGACATGATTGGGATCGTAATATATATATATATATATATATATATATAACAAATATATAAATTGTAAAATATATCAAATATATATATACACACATATATATATATATCAAAGCTAAAAATGCATAGTTAAGTGCTGAAGGTAGTCTAAATAAGAGAGAGATTATACGGGTGATAATTTCATAAAAGGTACTTGTTTTATGAGTTTTCCTTTATATCATAGCTTAGGCTTTGGCATAACTAATAAGAAAAGAAAGAATATCGTGAAATAGAGAAGACAAACAATGACCTTGAATAATGGTTTTACACCACCAGTAAAAATGGCCTGCAGACGTTAGATTGATATTAAGGAAGCTTGATTGAAAGAGATGGCTTATTGGTGCATCATTGAAAGAAAAGATTACAATAATAGTAAGGGCTAGTTGGAGGATCCTAGTGGCTGTGGATAGCAGCAACAAAATCAATAATATTGCAAATAAGCCTAGGGGAAATATGATATATGGACCATATTATACTTTGAATTTTTAAAAATTTTGAATTCCATCACACCTTTTGCACAAAAGATTTTTATTTTAAAATGGCATTTATTCTTTATTTTTATTTGTGTTAGATAATCTGTCAGTTTCTCTAAAAAGACTATGTGTGCCTAGAGCAGCTGGTACAACTATCACAGTTTTATGTATTGTAATTTTCTAAATAATGTGTGGATCTTATTATAAACCTTTTTTTTTGCATGAAAGATACAATGTTTATTATTCTGATTGCTGCATTCTCAGTGCTTAAGATAGCACTAATAAGCATATGCTAGCTAGCAAATAATAACATTTATTGAAGGCAAAAATCTTCAAATTATGAACAATTTTATTTGTTATATGATGCCTATGAATTCTGCTCATGTGATATTCAAGTGCCATAGTGTTTGTGTACTCTGTAGTTACACTGTTTCCATAATTAAGCAATGAATGTAACTTAAAGATTGCTTTTTTAATGAAAATTAGTAAATTTCAGAATTAAATTTATATTGCTATTGCTACCCTTCTTTTCTGCAGTCTCATGCCATTTTTAAATTTGGTGTTTGAAATGAGTAAGATTTAATAGGAATACGAATTCCTTTGGGCATATTCATACCGAATATGCTATAAGTTTTATCAGTGATTTTCCTGTATCATTTTTTTAAAATCTTCATTGGCATTTTGAGTCATTTCTAATGTATATATAAAATCTACATATCATATTTGTTTCAATAATTGAATAGACCATACAGGAGTATGGGGGCAAGTTGGGCAGTGTGGTGTGAGGGGTGTAACAGAGGGAGGGAAAAGGAATGAAAATGTTTTACATTAGAAGAGAGAGCATTTGGTACAGAGCATCCCTCATGAGGAGAGGTCATGAAAACAGAGAAGCCTGAGGGCATCAGTGATGGCAAAAAAAAATAATAATAATAATAAAGAAGGAAATATAGCAACTCTTTCACATACTCTCTGAATTTCACATATAGACAGAAATACTTCAGATATCTAATCCTGGAAGACGCATTCACTCCTTTCTCAGTTTTTAGTGAAATCCCATGAATTTAATTTTTAAGAAAACTCTTTTTCAAATGAATAATATAAATTTAAAGCAGAAATAGGGAAACCTCTTTCACTGAATGAACACCAACCTTCAGAAGAGAAATAGATTACTAATATAACTGCAGCTTTTGCATTTTGTAAAACATTTGAATATCCATGCATTTAATGGCCACAGTAATCTTTTGAGTTATGAATGAAATATTGTTATTCTTAAATTGTAAATAAATTTACAAAATATCAAATTAAAGGAGTTTTGTGGGACTATATAGCCAGCATGTAGCTGAGCACAGTTCAGAAACTGCATTTCTACTTCAGAATTTACTTTCTAGTTCCTCAGATTCAATTTGTAATTTATATTATTTTGAGAAAAAACATAAAATATTGGATCCCATTTCTAAAGAGTTGGCCATATAAGGTAAATCTCTTAAATACAAGTCAATAGTTTTATTCAATTGCATAATATGATGAGACGGAATTTTTTATCAAGTTACATAGAGAAAAACATAAGTAGTAAAGGATGGAAAAAGTAAAGGTTGAATGAAAAAGAAGAAAAAAGGAGAGCCAAGAAATATTGACTCTGCTTCTTGAATAGAAGAGAACTCTGTGTGTCTCTGCTATCCTTACATACTGTGTGAACCCAGGAGTTAGGAATAGGAGAAATTATGAAGAGGTATTCCATTTTAACAGTTGGCAGATCTATGTCATGTTTTCTATTTAATCTCTGGTAATAATTCTAATCATCATTAGTCCTTCTCTAATGAAAATAATTCGATTACAATTAAAATAAACCCTTTTTAAGATACCTTGTTTATAGTATATGTCTTGATGTAGTTTACCAGTTCCTTAACAGGCTGCAGGTTTTAATAGGACCCCATATTTAGGTGTATTTTGGAGAAAAATAAAAAAAGAAAAGCATAGGTGAAACATTTGAAAATAATCTGTTTTAAAAATAGTTAAAAGTTTCAGTGAAACAAAGATTAATGTAGGCTAAACATATCCATATTCATAGGAAAACTTTGTTTGCTATGAGTAATTAAGACGTAATATACTAGTCACCAAATATGGGAGAAATCTATGAAGGAAAATCAAATTATACCTGTCAGAGAAAACCAATGCATTTTTTGGATACAGTTTTTTTTTAAGTTATTCATAGATAATATGAAGCCCACTAAAATCTCTTAATTTTAAGTGATACTAGGGTTTCAGTGCCTCCTAAATATACTCATGGAATCAATATTATCATTAATGTTTAATGATCACATGACAAATTGCCTTTAATTAAACTGTATTTTTAAAGTAGTTTATTGAAGGTATCAGTGATAAGAATTGCTTCAGAAACTAATTTAAAAATCCTCTTTGAATTCTCTATGTTGGAAAAGTTTTGCAAGCAAGGGATAATGTTTTTGTGGTAAACATATTTTGGAGGACAGAATTTCACCCAGAAAAAGAAAAAAAGATAGCAACAGCCAACAACAAAAAAATTCTCACACAAGTAAATGTGTTTGCAGAGAGACACTTCACATAAAAAATATGGAGAGAAAAAAAACCTTGGGCACAAGTAAGCTCAAAAAATAATAATAATGATAGTGAAAATGTTCCATTTTTCTCACCATCCTTTCATTTGAATAAAATATTCAAACTTCAGACTCACATATTTCTTCAGGCATTAGATAACAATTCTGTGAGAAGCACTGACCTCTTTACATTCTTCGGATAGTGATGTTTCTCAACAAATCATGCTAAAAAGATATCCTTCCTCATTCGTATAATAAAACCAGTAATCATGCTGCCTGGAGGATCTTGCTTTCCAATTCTCTTCCCTGCTATAAATAGGCTGTAACAGGCTATATTTGATACATAGCACATCAAAGCAAATTCAAAAAGGTTTCTTTCTTTTTGTGTATGTGTGACTACTGTTTAATTTATCTACTTAAAGACGGTGAAAAAAATCTAACAACACATAGTATAGCATAGGATATATATGAATCTATTATTGCATATAATCCTAACTTACTAAAATTCCATTCTTCTCTTACTGACATATCCATTCATTTAACAAATATTTATGGGAAATCCGTTCATGAGGTAGGAATTAATTGGCCTAGAAAAGTCAAAGAAACATCAGTCCCTGAAGTCTCACTGTCTAGAAAGTAAAATAATGAGCCCAGTAAAGTATTCTGGTGCAGTGGTAGCAGTGTACCAACAGAGACATAACTTTTGCTTTTTATATCATCATTTAAATATATATATACATATATATATGTAAAACAAAGCACAAAAAATAACACACAAAGCACAGACATATTATTTTATAGTAGATTTATTGATTAGAAGTTGAATACCTTTTTAGTTACTCTTTTCCAATGTTCAACATCAAAATATTCACTAAATCATTTAGGCATTTGTCTTAGTCTGTTTGACTATTACAAAATTCCATAGGGTGAGTGGCTTAAATATAAAAGTAATTTATTTTTCACGGTTACAGAGGCTGAGAAGTCCAAGATCAAGATTCAGTGTCCTCTGAGAGCCCACTCCTTGGCACAGAGACGGTTGTCTTCTTGCTGTGTCCTCACAGGGCAGAGGGGGAAGAATGCTCCCTGGGGTCTCTTTAATAAGGTCCCTAATTCCACTTAGGAAGGCTATGTCCTTATGATCTAATCATCCCCAAAATGTTCTATCTCATAACACCATCACATTTTGGGTTAGGATTTCACATATAAATTGTAGGGTGGTAGAGACATTCAATCCCTTATAGCCTTGCTAATATTTCAACTTTCCATTCATATTTTTGTCACCTCCATCTCCCAACTTACTATTTTGGTGATTTTCTGCATTTATCTCACTTGCTTTTTTCTGTCTCCAATTTCTCTCTATAAATAGAGTTACCTTTTCAAAAAAGTGATTTCCAACAGAATTTCTGTGATGATATAAATGTTTTACATCTGCACTGCTCAGTGTTGTAGCCACCAGCCACATAATGCTGTGGAGCACTTACAATGCATTGCTAGTAAAACTGAGGACACAGTTTTTAATTTTAATTAATTAAAAAGTAAACAGCCACATGTGACTAGTGGCTAACTTATTGGATAGCACAATTCTAGAGCAAAAATGTGATTATTTGCATGCTAATAACTTGTGAAGTCAAATTATTCAACATGACTAAAAATCATGTTGAAATCATCAGTGATGGCCTTTGGTTATATATTCACCTCATATCCACTCCTCTCTTCATTTCACACAATTTATAGTCCAACCAGACTTAACTTAGTTTCCTGAATAGATTATACATTTTTCTAAACTTAATCTACATGTCATTTTTTTTTACTTGGAACATTTCCCCTTCATTCACAATAGACCTGTGGAGCCAGACAGTGGATTCTGCACAGTAGAATAATTTCAGTGAATTATGAAAGTAGGAAGAAAGTCACTATATTAATTTTCTCTTGGCCAGAAGCCAGCCACAGGTTCTGGCTGCACTCAAGGATAGGGTTTCTACTAAGGTGACTGCTCCCAATATTTCATAATTAAATACATTCACCTCAACTCAAATTTTCCAGAGTCTCATCCTATTTGGTATTATAAAGTTCAAAATTCCATCATCTAATGCTGGTTATAATCTCTTAAATACAGCTTCGAGGTACAACCTCGGACTCTATCACTGGACATGTAAAACTAAATAGACAAATTATCTACCACAAAAACACCCAGAATACAATGGCAGTACAAGAATAGGACTCTGGCTATAAATATTCCAGTCCAAAACAAAGGAAAAGATGATAGAGTCCCTGGTCCTGGCTCTTTTGAAACATAGCTGAACTAACTCTAGTTGGAATTCCTTGATTAGGTTTCAATACCCGACAAATCATCATGGCTTTCTGCTATCCTCTCTGTGGGTTTAGTTCCATCTGTTGAGTACATTTTCCTGATACAAAAGTTTACACATATTGTTATGTTGGTTTTATTAGCCAGTTTTCTACTATTAGAATGTTGAAGATCTTGCAACTTCTTTTTTAATTTTTTAAATACATTTTATTATTTATTTATTCATGAGAGAGAGAGAGAGAGGGAGAGAGAGGGGGAGAAGCAGGCTCCATGCAGGGAGCCTGACATAGGACTCCACTCGGTGTCTCCAGGATCAGGCCCTGGGCTGAAGGCAGGGCTAAACTGCTGAGCCACCAGGGCTGCCCACAACTTTTTTTATACTTGTGTGTCTTCTGTCCCTTTTGGTCCACCCTGGTGGTGTTTCCGCTGAAATGATTTTTAAAGAAATCTATGAGCCTTCCATAGATTTCACTGGTATTCCCTACATTAGACAACAAGAAGAACAACACCAACAACAAAACCCATATCACAGATCTTTCAGAGATATGATCTTTCTGTATCCTGGCCTCTTGTAGAGATGGCTGAGAACAATACCCTCAAGCTTTCTAGAGACCTCTGATTTGATTGAGATCTGTAAATCACACCCTTAATCTCTTGAAAAGATCTTTGTGTGATGGAATTCTATTTTTTTTTATCCTTTTTAAGTTTTAGTAAAAAGTCAAGTAGTCCTAAACCTTACTCTCAGCCCTGACTCTAGAGCACGCTTTCCAGAGA
This sequence comes from Vulpes lagopus, assembly GCF_018345385.1. Taxonomy (NCBI): domain Eukaryota; kingdom Metazoa; phylum Chordata; class Mammalia; order Carnivora; family Canidae; genus Vulpes; species Vulpes lagopus. Next base: position 20,313,376 of record NC_054843.1, on the reverse strand, counting down.
GTGAGTCTTAATTCTAATGTCTTATGATGCCTGCTCTAGAGAGGCTGATAATTCTCAAAATCCTCTAGTCTTGGTTATTACTTTTTGTTTAGCAATCCTCCCCCCCATCTATTCTCACTTCTTGAAGTTCACTGTAAGCTGCAGGAAGAAATCAAGCACCCCAACCTTCAATGCTTTGTTTGAAAATCTTATTATGTGACCAAATTCCTCACTTCCAAGCCCTGCTTTCCACCTCAGATCAGGTGAGAATTTTGTTAAATGTTTTGCCATGACTGTTAATAACAAGGATATCTGTTCATCCAGTTTGCAATAACATACTCCTTACCTCTTTCTCAGCTCTTACCAGCAGCACTGAATTTCAACAGTCATTCATATGCTTTGGACTCTTTAATGTTCATTAAAATGATTATAGCCTCAGTGCACTTTCTTTCTAAATATGCTCCCACATTTAAGACGTCTCTTCAGCAGCATCCCACTCTCATGTACCAACATCTATATTAGTTTTTTAATAGATTAGAAGCAAGTCCCGGGTTTCACTTATACTGAAGGGTTTGACTCACTGGAGTCATTTTAAGGAGTTTCACCGTGCCATATACCTCTTTGTCTCAATATCACTTTAACACGTGCTAATAGCAGTATATTGGAGAAATAGATAATATTAAGAAATTACACCTGGGTGCTCAGTCTGTTAAGGTATGACTTAGGCTCAGGTCATGATCTTGTGGTTCTGAGATGGAGCCCCGGGTTAGACTCCCTGCTCAGCGGGGAGTCTGCATCTCCTGCTGCCCTTCACCCTGCTCATGCTCTCTTTCTCTCTCTCACTCTCTCTCTGTGTCTAAAGTAAATTAATAAATAAAATATTTTTTAAAATTACACTTTAATGTCATGTGATGTTTTACATGCATTTTTATGTAAAGACATAACAATGAGAAGAAATTATACAAATAAGTTTGCTGGAGCAGTTGAAGCATAAACTAAAGATCATGTAACTCTGATGTGCTGTGAAATGTGTCATGGTGAACAGCCAATTAAATGCTAATTTCTGATAAACTGTTTATACTAATAGAAAAGATAATAATCCTTCATGTCATCAGCCTTAACAAATACTGTAGAAAAAAATCTACACAACAAAGTAAAAAGTAAAAATAAAGGAAATATTAGTGTTTCTATGTAAGTGTAGATTATGTCAGAAAAATGTTCTATAAGGATAAGATATTCTGAATTAAATTCAGTTATTTAAACTTTTGCAAAATCCCTTTTATTGGCCAATCATGGTGATAGAGAAAACAGGTGATGAAGTTATTATATGGTTTTCTAGGAAATAATAGTCAAAGCAAAGAGATGTGAAAAAATAATAAAATATCATAAGTCAGATATAAAGAAGATAAACAAAAGATACATTGGACATGAAAGAGCAAATAGAAAGCAAAATAGATTATTTCTCTTCTATGAAGAAATGTGCATGAAAAATATAACTGCCTGATACAATTGGCACCCACAGGAAATGCAAGAGAGCTTGAGTGACCCATCTTTACAAAGGTAACAAAGCAGTTCTCCACCAAATCACTTACTTGTGACTTTTGTGAGAATACTTGACAGGGGATGGAATTCTGGATTATATAATTGCTAGGTAGTTGATTCATATAAATCCTTCTAGAACAGTCCATCACTTCTCTTCAAATGAACAATACCAAGAGAAACCATGTCTTAAATGCTGACCAGCTGTCATCTTACTTGTCTGCTAATAATCCAAAACCATTTTGTTGAGTAGTAAGAAAACAAAAGATGCTCTCCAGTTTTCACTGGGATAGAGAAGATGAAGAAGAAAAGAAAGAAAAGAAAAGAAAAGAAAAGAAAAGAAAAGAAAAGAAAAGAAAAGAAAAGAAAAGAGAAAAGAACTAGGAGAGGAACCTGGTTTGGGGGAAAGAAATAATAGATGCTAAAAAGGAAGTTTGAATTTATCTACCTCCAAAAAAATTATATTGTAAATATCACTGCAAACATTTCCTTAGCATTGGTAGAGTGCTAGGCAATTTAGTGTTTTCTGTATACAATCTCACTTAAGTCTCACAATAATTTTGTTAAATAAATATTATTTCCATTATCCAAATTTACAGGTGAAGAAATCAAAGTATACGGAGGTTAAATAATTTGTTAATGGTTGTGCATTAGGTAAAGAATGAACAGGCTTCAAACTCTAGCAGCAGACTCTTTTAAGTTATTTAGGGCTCATTGAAAAGTATATTTTCTAAATGTTGACCAACTTAATGATATCTCTGGAAGACAGCCTGGAATTTCATCTAAAACCAAGACATGCCTGAATTTCTCGTGGATGTCTTTGGCTCAAAGCAAACACAAGGAAATGATACAGCTTATTAGAATTACTGTTGTTCTGAAATGATTTCCTTAGCAATTGCCTAAGTTCCATCCCATAATCTATCTCAAGGGAAGACTATGATCATATTGATTACTTGATAAAGGATTAACATTTTAACAAAATATGAAAATACATTTGTTTTGTAAACATATTTGAAATTTAAGTTATTTGTGTTCTAAAAAATATGAACTATCTTTGGACAATAAGAATCTACATAAACTACATACATACAGATTTTAGGAACACTACTTAAATCCTAAGTCTACCAGTCTTTTTTTTTTTTTTAAATTTTTATTTATTTATGATAGTCACAGAGAGAGAGAGAGGCAGAGACACAGGCGGAGGGAGAAGCAGGCTCCATGCACCGGGAGCCTGATATGGGATTTGATCCCGGGTCTCCAGGATCGCGCCCTGGGCCAAAGGCAGGTGCCAAACCTCTGCGCCACCCAGGGATCCCTTTTTTTTTTTTTTTTTTTTTTTTTTAAATAAGTCTACCAGTCTTATCAGTGGCAAATAGCAATAGCAAATCATGTGAAACAAACCTTGAAGTTTCTGGGGAAAAAAAGAAAATTTGTTTTTAACTAGTAGTTTTACCATAGAAAAGTTAAGCTATAATAACATAATCTTTCAGATTAAAATATAGTAAAATATATTTCCTTTTTGGGGCACCTGTTGGCTCAGTCATTTCAGCATCTGACTCTTGACTTCAGCTCAGGTCATGATCTCAGGGTCCTGAGATTAAGGCCCTGACTGGGTCCTATGTACAGCTCCATGCTCAATTCAGATTCTCTCTATCTCCCTTTCCCTTTGTTCCTCCCTCTGCTCACACTTTCTTTTTGTTTCTAAATAAATAAAATCTTTAAAAAGATAAGATATATTTCATTTTATTTAATAAAGATAAAATTCAGGGATAATTATTTTTATGAATGTTTTCATTTATTCATTCATTTAGGATTTAGGAAACACCTATAATGAAATGATCTGCCTGATTTTTATCCCAAAAATATGCTAAATTCCCCAAAAAAATATTCTCTTTGATTTATGATTTAAAATGATGTTCTGTATTAGCAATTTGGCCAGATACATTGTGTGTCCATGTTTGGCAAATATATAGGAATAGAAGACTTAAAATGAGATATCTAGTTATTTCGTCCCATATTATTATTTTCATTAAAAGCTAACTTTGAGTACTTCCTTCCCTGAATTTGTCAATGTCATAAGTTCAATACAGATTGAATTAAAGGCCCACTGAATTCTATATTTTTAAACATGGACAATTTTATATTTTTTAAATATTAATTTGCAGAATTAACAGAATTTGAAAAATACAACTGGATCAATTCCATATGCAACATATTTCATCATTAGTTCTCAAATAAATACAAACATTGAAGGTATATTAAGAACTGGCATAGGTCAAATTCCCCAGAAAACATATTCTGCTCCTCCAAAATTTGAGAGGAGAAAATGTATCGGGGAGGGGGTGTTATCTCAGGAATAATCACTGCAAACATCAGGCAGAGAAAGAATATGAATTATAAATTAAGTCTATGGGAAGACCTGGAGGTGTGAAGGACATTCAGAACTATTCCAACTGATGCAGAGATTGGGACTTTGGATCCCCATGCTTTGTCCAATCTTTGGAAGAAGGTAATCATTAGATATCCAATCACTGTAGAATAATCTTGTATGAGGAAGCTTTGTGAGACTGATAGAAATTACTGGAGGCTTCTCATCAGCAGCCAACACTCTCAACAAGTAGAATGAGTGCCTCCATTGTACAGAGGTATCTAGGCAGCACACTATTGTAGACCACCACATGTGCTGCTCAGAAATTCTTGTTGCATGTGTTGAAGTCAACATTTATGGAATTGTCCATTCCAACATTCTGGTTAAGATCATTTATAGAAAAAAAAATTTAAAAAGATCATTTATAGAGAATCTCACATGAGGAAGATGAATGGAATAACACCTCTGTTGCTGGATCTTAAGTTCATGATTGCTACTTCCTCTCTGAAATTAGCTTCCTCCTCTGCTGGTATCACTATTGGTAATAAAAGCTTAATACCTGAGCACCATGTGCTTCTCAGACTATCTGCTGCTGTACCACTCCATTGGTTATCATAAATCAGGAGGTGAATTAAGGAGATGCATCATCAGATCATCTTGGTACTAAACATATTATTTTGTGCCTCCATTATGTAATAAAAATGCGAACTTCTTCTTAGGGATAAGGTAAATTGCCCCTTCCTGGATGCTGTGATTCCTTTTCTTAATTACTTTCCACCTTGGCATAAGTTATCTGTCAGTAAATGTACATCATAGATAAATGGGAATGCTGAAGTATTTAACTATTGGGAACCAAGGTTCCTAAAGTAAGAAAACCTAAAATTTTATATTTGGCATATATACATTATCTAAATGCATCACCAGGGGTTTTGATAAATTGAGCCATTCATACTTCTACTCCTTGTTTTTCTGACCCATTTTACTCAGCCTATTGGGTACAGGGCACTATGCAATATTTAGGGATTTAAGCTGTGAGATTCTTTCTGAAGGAAGGCACCTCATCATTATTATGATTAAAATATATTATTTTTATGATGGTTCTTCAAATACATTCTTAAAAGGGATTTTCATCTCTCTATTTGACAAGCAGCCTCTGAGTAGCATGGTATGTGATAAGATTGGGAGACCCAGTTCTGTTCTGGCAAATGTATAACCATCAATACTTTGTGCAGGGGAAAGTCCTGATATGTAGCATTTGCCAATTTCCACATCATAAGTACTCCCACTGTGGCCAATTTCAAGCTACCAAAGTAACATCCGCTAGCTTGCAATTTTCCTGAACTTTTAAAGATTGACTCTCTAACGAGAGAGCCTGGGTCAGCTTCATACACCAATGAATGGATCCCAGTGGCATGTGCATGTTTCTACATTCCTTTTTCTGTAAGTTTTGTCTCTTATCCATTGCAATATTATGCAGGACTTTGTGTTGATGAAACACACATAAACCTACACACATAGCACTGTAAACCAATGAAGAGTGGTGCTGGCTTAAGCCCTCAGGTCAGGAAAAACTGATTCCTGGATATATGTCAATTTCAAGCAAGATGAATCACTGCCATTTCTTGAAGAATGCTATTCTACTTGACTAATTCAGTGATCCAAAGCAGCTGGTTAATTGTTTTGGGGTAATGATGTTTTGTAAGAGGCTCAGCCACTATCACTGGCTGAGCCAGTAACTATCACTGGCCAATTGACATTCATTGGTGGCGATAGCTGGATCAGACTTGTTGAGTAGTGCCCAGGCTGTTGCAGTCATGCAGAATCTGCATTCTTAACATCTATGTTCTCCAAAGATGAGTCCTGTGTGCCTACAGTGTACTAGTCAATGACCAGCTGACAGCACTTTGTCTATTTTACTGTTTAGTGACTCTTCCATTGAAGAAATTAGTTTTTGTTAAAAGGCAATAAAAGAAAAAAAAATAAAAAATAAAAAAAATAAAAGGCAATAAGAGGAATTTACACTTTGTTTGCATATACATAGGTTCATCCACATGCTTCTTATGCAGACATCCTTGTCCTCGTAGTTTTTCCATTTTTGTGTTTCCATAACTCTGATAATCCAAGAGCAACATTCAAAATTGCCCAAGTTTGTGTATATGTTAAGATTGGATCACTTTTTTTTTTTTTTTAAATCTCAAACCAAATGAATGACAGTGTTTGTCCCCAGTGGTGTCTTCTAAGGCCACCTGAGCTTGCATCCACATACTGAAACAACATGTCCATGAACCAACTCTGACTTTTATCCTTCTCTCTTAGTCACAAAACCCAATAAACCTTTCTAGACCCCATCAGTATTACCAGTGCAGCTTTAGGCTTGAGGTAATGGAGAGACAGTGAGCAGCAAAACAGATGGCATGATTTTCCAAATCTGCTTGATCAGTTTAATTGTAAGATTCAGCAAACTGATGCCTTGGCTATAATACCATCTTAATAGGGATTATCAGTAGGCTAGCCCATTATATGACTTGATGGGATTGACCATACTCAATATATGGGAAATTCCTGCTGCATGATCACTTACATTCCATTATCAGATATTCCATTTATACCCGGACTCTGTAGCACTACTGAAACTATTTACATAAATCTCTGCTGCAGAGGACATGACCTTGTTTCTTAACTAGGGATCTTCATTATAAAGCTGAACTTGAGGTTTGTTAAAACCTTTCACAGGACATTTTCTCAGCACAGATAACTAACTCTAATATTATAGGATTTCTTAGACTATATGATCCAAAATGCAGACCTGTGTGCACCATGCCACAGACCTTCTGTAGAGATTTTCTTGCTCTGGGCCTCAATAAATCTGATAGCTTTCTTCAAGCCTTGTTCAGTAAATATATCTGAACAGCACTCTGAGATATGAAGTATGCTAGATCCAGAACCTGATAAGACCCGTCATGTGTTGTGCTTTTTTCTTAGGGGAGAAGTTACATAATGCAAGAATTTTCTTTTTTTTTCCTTTTCAAGAAGTAAACCAGAATGCCACTAATAATTGAATTCTTAAAAATTTAAGTGATATATTGGGCATAGGAATATTTATAAGGTTATCTCCAACTTTAGGGGAACATGCATGTTACAAAGGCCTCTGATGTGTTTGCTGCATCTTGCTTTTCTGGCCCAATTATAATAATGTCAAAAATAGAATGTGCCAATATGATGTGCTGTTGAATGTCTAGATGGTTCAGATTCCTTTGGTCTATACAATGAAAACAGGCAGGAAAGTTATCACAGCCTTTGGCTAAAACTATTAACATGTATTTTTTGTCTATCACATGTGAATGTGGCCAGTGAATGCCTCCTCTTTGATAGAAATAGGAAATGATGCTTTTGACAGGTTGAGGACCATGTGCCGTGTTCTGAGGCTATTAATTTGGACTAGCAAAGATGATATATCTGACTCTACAGCTACAACAAGGGCTCACACTTGCCACATGGTAAGTTAAATGGCAATATTGTGGGGACAATAATTCTTGCATATTTACATTAATTGCATTTAATCTCTGGCATTTCTCTGGCTCATGATAATTGCTTTCAATTTGGTCTCTTGGCCAAGTAGGGGGAGAGGCATTTTCACTGGTTTCTCTTCACTATCTCTACTCTATAAACCTCAAAATTATATGTGGATCTGTCAATTTTCAAGTCTGTTCATTGCACTCATACATTTTATGTATGTATATGTATGTTTGAGTTGTGTGTGTGCGTGTGTGTCATGAATACTGGATTCATTTAAAACCTGACACATGTATGCCTCAACTCTAAATGATGCTTTGAAAACCCTGCAAGTACTTCAGTATCAATGACTATTCCTAACAGTCATTGAAACCTTGTGTTTTCAAGTGGATTAAATGGCTTAGACTCCTTTGAAGGAAAACTGCCAAAATCATTACAGGATACATTTGCCTTTGTATTGCAGAATCATTTCTCATGGGAATTTGGTCTCTCATTTAGAATCTGAAAATCGATTCAACCTCAGCACCTGGACAAGGGGTCATGACATTTTATTAGAACGGTTTCCACAGACTCCTGATTATTCATTCTTAATTTCATTTGTTTGCATAGATTGAGCAATATGCTGGTGGTTACCAGTTTGCCTTGCCTCTCAGAATATTGTTTTTATAACCACCTCCATTGCTCTCTGTCATTCTACCCACCCTCCTGTTTGCCATTGTGGTACCTTCCCAGTATAATAAGGTGTCTGCCTTTTGATTCATACTTAAATATCAATAGGTGACCTCTATTAATTCAGGATTTAATGCTTCTTTTCTCTCAGAGATTCCAGCTCTGTAATAATATCTTCAATAGTTGTAGCCTACAGAGGAAAGCTTTTAAATGAAGTGTGTTTTAATTGAGTAATAAAACCTCAGGTTAAAACTACATTTTGTGTTTGGAAAATCACTGAGTGTGCAATATCTAGAGAATGTCATACAAGATTACCTTTTAAGACTAAACTAATGAAAAGCATGTGCCTGGTATATTTAAGACATATGGAATATACACATACTAATATATATAATGTATATATGTGTGTGAGAATGTGTATGAACATGTATGAAATACATATATGAAGTTTTTATATGTGAATATTTATTTCATATATATAGGTGTGTGTGCATATATATGTGTATATATATGATATATATATATGATAGGTCTATTCCGATATATATCTGGATATAGATTCTGCAGGAATAGACCTTGAAGAAGCTCAAGAGCAAATGTAAGAACTTTAATTTTACCTTACATGAAGTATGAAGTAATTGTAGAATTTTGATAGGATGACTGACATCATCTTTCTTAAAATAATCTGTCTCCTGTTTTGAAATTATACTGTAGGGAGTGAAGGGTAGAAGCATTAAGTTCAATTAAGAACCTACTGCAGGAATCAAATGAAAAATGGTGGTTATACTTTGGACAATAGCATCCAAATTTGTAGTTATCGGTCAATAATGGATATATCTGAAAGTAGAAACGGTGGAATTTGCTGAAAGATTGAGTGTATATACAGTAAGAGAAAGTGAATATTCAAGGAAAATGGTAATGTTTTGGAATGAGCAAAGTAAAATGAAATTGCCATTGATATGATAGGGAAAAATGTGAGAAGTAGTAAGTTTTAAGCAAAGTGTAGTGGTTTGTTTTTGGACAACCCAGGTTAAGATATAATTTAGAGATACAATTAGTGACAGTGAATAGGTTACTTTTAGAATTATGTAGTTATGGCAAGGGTTCACAACTGAAAACATAATTTTGCATATAATTCACATATTGCTGTTATTTTTAAAGCAAAAGCGTAGATAAGATGACAAAGTATGTGTGAATAGTAAAAGACCCAAGAAACAAGCTCTAGGCCCACGGCTACAGTGGTTTTTTTAGGGATTATGGAAGGATGGACTGATTGAAGGAAATTCAAATTTGTTTTAAATCATTTTGTGAGAATATATTTAACTGTCATCTGCAAATTTTTGAAAAATCCATTTCTCTTTTCCAAGTGAACAAAGGAGTAGATACGACATGATAATGGATACATCAAAATGATTAGGTCACCCAGTAGATATTAGAGCAGATCTCTGAAATACAAATGAACACATCCATTCCCAGGTGTACCTCACATTATTACTGTGTTCACTTGTTTTTTTGTGAGGAGAATACCCTGAGTTAACCAAGCCCCCTACTCATCCTAAGCACTCGAATCTAAGGTATTTTTCTTAGAACTGTTTTGGGACTTAAAAATATTAGCAAGAGAGAAAATAGCAGAAGCTACCATGAGTTTTAAAATATAAAACCATAATAAAATAAATAGATGTGAGAAAACATAGTAATGATAATATATAAAGATTGTTATACAAATGAATAAATAAGAATGTATGCAGATTTTCTTATAGACCAAGTATATCTGATTTCCAACTCTTCCTAATTGTTAAAGACACAAACAAATTTTTGCTGAATATTTACAAGGTGTAGTAAATATTATTGGTGATTTTTTGGATCAATGTCTAAGATACAGTTTCTGCCTTTAAAAGATATACAATCAGGGAAGACACATATGTAACTAACAATATCCATACCCTGAATATAGTGATAAGCACATCTGAGAACCTATAGGAAAATAAATATTTTTGGAACTGCTTGCATGCAGTATACATGAAAAAGGATAAAATCTTGCCTCTGCTCATGGATGTGTGGATATGGTGAAATAACTTTATCCTATTACTCATATGCTTTATATTGGAGTATTATTTTAGAGAAATGAATAAACTCATTGAGCAATCATTTGAACACATGGGTGATGTTCTATTTGAGGTCCTAAGATCAAGCTTAGGGGCAAAGGCACTGCTGGAACTCCATAGAACAGTAATGTGTGTACCTACCACCAGTGACAGACTGGCACAGTGGGGTTCATCTGCAGTTTTCCTTCTGGGAGAAATCTCAAAGGGGCTTCAACAAAGTAGTAACCACTGTGTAACCTGGACCTACATCTTCCCTTTCTAGTGGGTTCAAAGAAATCTCTATAATCAGTTCCTCAAAATTGGAAGTGAGCTCACTCTGAGAAAATTGACAAATGTTTGTTTACCTGCTGGGTGGAAAAATTGAAAAATATCAACCTAAAGACATATTTGTTTTGATCTTGTATTGTGCTTGGTGATTACACAGTAATTGGAAACTGGCTATATGGCAAAAAATCAGGAGGCAGCCCATACTCAGAGGGACTCATTGCTGGCAAACAGCTATTTCTTGCTGCCAAAAGTTTCCTGCTCACCACAAATCTGGGTGACTCCAGGATATTTATACAAGCTGCAGCTGTGGCACAGTTAATGGCTGAAATACTGGAGAGAATCTCCACATTTCTACAAGTATTTCAGGGATTCAAATAGGACCTAGCTAAAATAAGACATGTTTTGATTTAATTCACCTTAAATTTGGGTTTAAGCAAAAAGCTTTTACTGGAAGGATGTTTGGGTGGGATTTTTGGAATATTATAAGCCTCTTAAGTCATGTTAATGCAAGTATACTAGGAAGCTCCATGTTTATTAGAAACCTCTTTGCATCTGTCACAAAAAAGTCATATATTTCTGTTTAAATAAATCATCACTCAATTCAATGTATGGTGGCATATTCAAAAATAGAAGAAGTCAGGATGTCAAAAAAAATGAAACAATGTTAACTTTATTTTTTATTTTATTTTATTTTTTTAAAGATTTTATTTATTTATGAGAGATGCAGAGAGAAAGCCGAGACACAGGCAGAGGGAGAAGCAGGCTCCATGCAGGGAGCCCGATGTGGGACTCGATCCTGGGTCTCCAGGATCACTCCCTGGGCCCAAGGCAGGTGCTCAAACGCTGAGCCACCCAGGGATCTCCAACAATGTTAACTTTAAAAAAAGTTTGTATGGCCAGAAGTTACAAGTGTGAAGTATGCTACAGATGGGTTTTCAATGCATATGGAAACAGTTTGCATGTCTCAAACAACAAAAATAAATATGATTCAAAGTAGGCGATGGTTTCACATGGTCCATCAAAATTTAATGGAGAGCAGTAGGAACTAAGCATAAAAGATAAAAGGAGATGTATATGCTTTCTTCCACCTAGGAGAAGTGTCCCATTCAGCAGTCATAATTAAACATTGACACTAAGAACTTTCCAGAGTATAAATCCATATATGCAGGGAGCTTTATAGGTTTTGGTCTTTGCTCTGCCAGCAGTACCTAAAAGAGTGTGTGGCTTAAGTGGTGCTCACTACATATTTATATAAGCTTGAACAAATGAGTGAAGCTGGGAATATGGGACCCTTATGTAAGTCAAAACAAAACAAAAACACATAAAATGGAAAATAAACTATTTGTAACAAGGTAGAAAGGCACATTCTTTTGAAAGTGAATTAAAAATAAATACCAGGTTGAATCCAAGGAGACATTAGATAGGACAGACACCTAATATTTTTTGAGGTGCCCTTAAACCTCCTATGACCCCCTTCCTTGAGAGAGACATGGTTCACAATTTTCCTGGATACATAATTACCTGCCTTAGTGCATCCAATTCCATCTACCTGCCTGCCTCTTTTTGACAGTGTCTGAAAGTTCAATACTTTATTTTCCTCTTAAATTTTGTGTATTCCATTCACTTAGAGTTAGCTTTCTAGCTAGTTAAATAAACCCATTATCACTATATTGATATTACTGACACTGAAAAAATATACTTAGCTAAAAAACCCTGGTATGTGTGTATCTACATATAGTTTAGCTTGCTAACTAGTTAGCTGATAGATGGATAGATAGATAGATAGATAGATGATAGATACACAGATATGTAGAGATAATATGTATAAACATATAGGTAGTTCCAGATTTTTAGAGGTCTTTAAATTTCAAAATGAAAATGAGCAATACAGCCATCTCTACTGTTCTAGAAGTTGTTTATTAATTTGTATTAAAAGATGGTTCTCTAGTTACCCTGAAATATTATTAAACTCCAGTCATATCCACTGTTTCTTATTAAAAAAACTGATGTTCATTAATAGTGATAGTGCTGAAAGTTCCAGATTCCCTTGAGATCATTTTCACCCTGCATAAAGTGAACCTGGGACAACTCATACTTAAAATGTCAAGTTCTAGATCATATGAAGATTAATTAAAATCTTTTTTCGAGGGCAGCCCCGGTGGCACAGCGGTTTAGCGCCGCCTGCAGCCCAGGGCGTGATCCAGGAGACCCTGAATCTAGTCCCATGTCAGGCTCTCTCCATGGAGCCTGCTTCTCCCTCTTGCTGTGTCTCTGCCTCTCTCTCTCTCTCTCTCTCTCTCTCTCTGTGTGTGTGTGTGTGTGTGTCTAGGAATAAAAAAAAAAATAAAAAATCTTAAAAAAAATGTTTTCTATAATAGGCCACTTCATACAGTGGGAATGATTTCAGGAAATAATTCAGTTACTGTATTATAACCATTGACCACTCATCTAAATCAATCTCATAATTCATTTTTATGATAACAGAATGTCATAGGGCTCTATCTTCACTTTTCTATGTTCTGCAATACAAAAAGAATGAATGGCCTACTGTTTCAAAATGTCTTGACACTTTGGAAAGCATAATCCACTTCTCATGACTTTATTCTCATTCAAATATATCCATTTATTATTTTCTTTTTTTCCACTTATTATTTTCAAATCAATTGAAGCACAAAGTCATATCTACTTTGGGGAATTTAATATTATTATTATTATTATTATTATTAATTATTATTATTATGTGAAGTAGATTCCAGGCCTAGTATGGAGCCTGAACTCACAACCCTGAGATCAGGACGTGAGCTGAGCTCAAGAGTCAGATGCCCAACTGAGCCACCAGGCACCCCTACTTTAGGGAATTATCATTCTGATTGATGTCCTCCACCTATGTGGAAGATTGTGTAAAAACATTAATTTTCTCACTCTCTGGTCAAAGTTTGAGGAATCCTCAGGGCCATGGCAGATCAATTTTCAATGATCATATATTTTATATCAATTATGATATTAATTTATGTAACTTCAAACCCTTCATCAAGTATTTCCCCTGAACTATCTTTTCTGACTCTATATTATTGCAGGGATTTCCTCTTGCTGCCATGACAGAAAATTGGCACCAGATTTACTGTCTAGAAAAAAAAAAAAAAAGAAACCAACCTCAAAATAGACAAAGCATATGAGCCAACTATTTTTATAATTGAACAACAGCTTTGCTGGACTGTATTATTTGGCAAAAGTTAATTGCATGAGATGAACTCCAAGGTCATTCCTCAATAAACTCGGCATTCTCCCTGTTAGGGCTTGAATCTGGAAATAGGAAGATAAGTCCCAAATGGAACACCCAACCTCAGGGAGCTTAGGAGGCTGCTAAAGCTGATGGAAGTGGCAGAGCAAGACATGTAAGAAGAAGCTACATAAGTGGTAAGGAGATGATTCTAGATTTTTCGTTGATTCTTCATCAGAATACGTTAACCGTTCTTGACTGAAGCCTCAACTACACTTGCTAAGTGTGAGACTCTAAAAGGCTGTTGACATGCTGGAATTTTCTTCAAGGTGAAATCAGGTCAAATTCAATGTCTCATTAAAAAGGAAGCACGAGGGGGAAAAAAGCAAGCACAACTGCAGTTAGCCAGAGAAGATTCGGCACATCCATCAGACAAAGTAGCTGACAGAGTTTGACTCAGTGAATTGTTGTTATATCCTAGATACTTAAGGGTAATATGATCAGTACAAAGGCAAGTGTACAAATAAAGAAAAAGGGGGCAGGAATAAACCATGTAAGTAATTGTTAAACAATTAGAGAAGATATTTACACATGTATAATAATGGAGAATTAATAAGGAAATGTGTTTAGTGTATTGAAATTTGTGAATTAATTCACAAATAAATAAATAAATCTGAATAAATGACTTCTAGAGGAAAAAAAAAAAGGAAAACTATTTTCTCTCCTCTGTAATCCCTCCCCTCAAGAGTGAATGTAGCAGAATATGACTGTATTACATGGCAAAGGGAAGGAATTTTGCAAGTGTAATTAAGGTCTCTAAATAGTTGACTTTCAGTTCATTAGAGAAAGATTATTTTATCTCAGCCAGACATAATCAGATGATTATTTAGAATACAGAAGAAGCCAGAGAGATTGAAAGCAGTAGCAGGCTTTTTTCTGTTGATCCTGAAGAAGTGAACTATGGTATGGTGGAGGCAGCCATGTGGCAGGAAACTGCAAGTGGCCTCCAGCCACTGAGTACCTCAGTTCTATACCTGCAAAGAACTTATATATACTGACAATCATTTAACTTGAAAATGGACACAGTGCCTCTGATGATATTGCTGATTTGCTGACATCTTGATTTCAGCCTTATGAGATGCTGAGCAGAGGACTTAGCTATCCTGTGTGCAGACTCCCGGCCCACAGAAACTGAGCTAGTAAATGTGTATTGTGTTAAGCCACTAAATTTGTCAGAATTTGCTACACAGCCATAGAAAACCAGCAGTAGAGATTAAAAATGAAAACCTGTCTAGCTTTTAATATAAAGCTCACAGAACCTTGATGATAAATCTATACAAGGAGAACATTAAAATAAAGGAAAAGAAAAATGACAAGGCAGCAGTTTATTAAGACTTCATATACCTAATACACCTAAGATAATCAAATAATGTAATTTATTAGCAATTGAGATTTTTATCCTTAGAGACCCCAGGGGTATCTTTTCTCCTAAATTAACAATTTATGTGGGAAAAATTTCAGTAGCTGAAAAATAGAAGTTTGGTAACCAGAAAAGTCTAGATGATATTGTAATAAGAGTCTAACTCCAAATGTCAGTGCCTACATACAATACCAGCAGAATATTAACTCGGAAGTTCTAGTGGGAAGAAGATATCTCTCTAGGGCCAATGGCCAATGTCCTTCCCTGTGGTGACTCAAGTATTCTGGCTGTGTATTTCTTATATCAAGGAAGATGTGTGCCATGGACAAACAGAATATAAGCTAATTGCCATGAAAGCAAAGTTTTTATGTGGACATAGGAAATCAGGAGAAGATACACTAATGGAATGTTTCCCAGTTTAACATTTTCTAACATGCTTTACAGAGAATGTATTATTTGAGCTTGTTTTTAGTAAACTGAGACATCTCTAAGACTTAAATGTCTTAAAGTTCAGTTCTGCAAATATTTCAGATCTGATCCTCTGCAGAAGCACATCCCAAAACCCAAGTCACTCTAGGGAAAACTATTTACACCATAGATAAAAGATAAATAATTTATAATTTGATATGAAAGAATTAGAACAAGGAATTTATAAGAAAGGCTTATAAGCTAATGGGAAACATTGTAAAAATATAAGTAGGAGTTTCATATATGGGTTGTAAATGTTATAGTCTGAATGTTTCTGTATCCCCAAAGTTTATATACTGAAAACCTCATGCCCAAAGTATGATATTATGAGGTGGGGCCTTCTGGAGTTGCTTAGGTCATGAGTGTGGAGCCCTCCTCATGAATGGGATCAGTGTTCTTATAAAAAAAAAAAAAAGGCCCCAGACAGGTAGTTTGTTTCTTCCATTGACTGAAGAATTTCACAGTCTATATCCCAGAAAAAGGCCTTCACCATATACCTTAATTATTGTCAAGTTAGTATCACTTTGTCACAGATAAACAATAAACTCATACTATTCCACATGGTGTGAAATCAGGCAGTGTCAATCCTTGGCCTGACAATTTTCATGCTTGGTATCTATACCTTCTTGTAAGGATTATGCTTACTCACAAGACATGTAAAGCAAATTTAACTAAATATGAAATGATTTATATTATACTGCAATTTTTTTATTTGGAGTGATTCTGCAATGGTATCTATATATTATTTATCTTATTCTAAAATCTAGCATTGGTCAGAAATACGTGGTGTCAGCTTCTATACATCACACTTTTGTGACCATAGGATAAAGATTGGCAAAGAAATATTATGAATTTATAAAGAAGTAAAACATCAAGAGAGGAAGTGTCAGCTCAGAAGACACAGCACCCTGTCTCAAGTAGACAAACAAATGACATGAGACCATGTTAATCACAGTCTAATTAGAGCAATTAAGGCAAGTTGAAGTACACATTATAGGCCAAGAACCAAAACAATGCAGTGTACAAATCCTGGCTAGAAGCCTGAGAGTATTAAGGGAGAGATGTAGAAAAAACAAATCAATAGGACACAAATTTAAGTGTGGACAGTGTATTCCCAAAACTTCAAAGAACAGGGCTTAGACATGATCTAGTTCCTAGTTTTATGGATAGACATACAAAGTTCTGTGTTGTCCAGGTAAGCATAAACAGCAATGGAAAGTCAGGTTATGTTCACTCACTCTAGAGAAACTATTTGTTCTGGCCTGGAATTGTGCTTCCTATTTGTGAGATTTCTTGTATGCTGAAGGTTGTTTGCTGGTGGGTGGCTTGTAGCAGCTGTTTGTGACTACAGGCCTTGAGTAGAAGCAGAAACAGACAGTAAGACTTCCTGGGAGATCCATCGTTGATCACTCTGCTTCTTTTATAACATTGCCTACCAGAGCCTGGACCTGTAGACTAGGTTCTGAATATGCTTCAGCAAGGAGTGTAAAATATGTCTATTCATGTTTTTCATAATACACACACACATACACACACACACACACACCACCACCATGGTGGAAAGTGAGAGAAAGTGGTCGTTAATTAACTCCATTTGTTAAAAAAAAAAAAAAAAACAGCAAATTCTCACAAAATGAAAATATTCCTCATGTTTAGTATGCAACTTCAAACAATTTTTAAATGAATGCCAGAAATGCTTTCTGATGTTTACGTGAAAAATATAAAGGTATATCTAAATTTTATCTGAAAAACTTTATAGAAAATATTTTTTATAACTCTTCAATGTTCTATATACATAGGAACATGATAAATATATTGAGTAATTGTTTCATCAAGATACAAATACTTCTGATCCATAGTCAGATGTGTTATCCATTGTGCCACTGGCCCCATAAGATACAAATACTTATATTGGTTTTCTCTTTTATAAACCTATAGGTCAGAATCATATAACCACAAATCCAACTCTTCGAGAGATTTTAGATGTAGAGACATTTAGTAGAGTTCCAGTTCAGTAACAAAGTATGCATTATAAATTTAGCGTCCCCAACAAGAAGAAAGTTATCTTTTTATCTATCAATCTATTTATCTACATCTACCTACATAAGTATATATATATATATATATTCCTTAAGTAGATATTCCATAGTGAGTAGTAAATTCTGATTAAATGCTGAATGTAAAATGCTGTCTGTTAAATATAGAGAAAGTACATCTTGATAGGGACTACTTTTTGCCTAAAAAACTCTAAACTGTCAGCAATATTGACAGTGAAAGATATGAGCAAGACAGAATATAAAATGGTTATCAACTAAAACACTTCAGATTGCAAGCTATGGCTTTAGAACAAGTTCAAATTGCTTTTCAAACTCTATATTGGCTTTTTCTCTATGTGCCCTCAGCGCCTCAAACTATCTGAACATCTGATAAGAAATGGAAGCACTGAGCTGGTCTGTTCTGATTTTTGTGTACTATTTTTTTGTCAGAGAAAACAGCTGCCAATGTTTTATGCCCAGAAATATTTCCCCTTTTAGTGTGTGTAAACAAAGTCAGAAAGTTCAACTAACTAAATAAATGCTCTACTTTCCTTAAATATTTATATGTATATTAAAATACTTCATTAAAAAAATACTCCTCCTATGTTTATAAAGTATTAAAATTTTAACTAAAATAGAGATTCAGCTGCAGCCCAAAATACAAATAGAGATCACAGCAACATATTGACGATAAAGAAGAAATAATAAGTACCACTAAATATTGTGAAGTCAAATTGGCAATTATCTTTGTTAGTAGGACAAGGTAGTGGCTCAGATAATATTGCATGTCATTCAATGGCTCATTTTTATTGGTCTGGTTATATATTATCCTATTTTGTTCCTGCATATTTATAGTTTTAATTATATTTTAATACTATCTTGTTAAATTAAATATGCATTCCTTGAGCACATAACCAGGCATTGAGGAAGAAAAGCTGAATGTGAAAGACTCTTTAATGGAAGGTGGAAAATACTCTGCCATTAAGATTTTATTATTTTAATCCAGAATACAAAGAGCTAGCACATGAATAAATGAAACAATAGTATTTTTAGATTAATATGTTTCTTCTCATTGAGTGTACTGAGATTCCACAAACCAAGAAAGTTTTGTCAGTCTTATAAATTCCCTTTATGTTTTTTGATGAAGGAATATCAAGTGTGGTGTGATATATTTCACAAAAAGCACAGAAACACATATAGAAAAAAAAAGTAGTAAATATCTTAACAACAGTAAGCAAAATATAGCCCATGTCTTCAAATAAACATGAACATGTATATAGAAGGAGGGATGGCAGGAGAATGAACAAGCGAAGTTAAGCAGGAGATAAATCATAAAAGGTCTTATATACCATTTAAAGTGCTTCACTTTATGATAAAAATAATATGTGAGTAAACTATGACTCAGGCAAGGATGATCAATGAATGTTCAATCTAGAAAAGTCAAAGTTTAATGAGTAATAGAATATTAACACTGTCTCAAAAACCTCTAAGATTATTAAAATCAAAAAATAAAAATAAAAAAGTAGTGACTACATAGTAACTGCTCAACACTTTATGTGATCAAAATTAACTTGACAAATAATATTAATTAAATCATGTGCCTCTAGATGTGCTACCTTGAGAAAAACACGGCATCATTTACATGATTTTTCAGCCAAAAAATTAAAACCTTCCCCTTAATCATAAAAAAGCACTAGAAAATCAATAATTAAGAAGTAAATGATGAAATAAAAAATGGTTTGTATTTTTCAAAAATGTCAAATGTATGAGACACAAAGAAAAGTTGTGAAAAAATTTCAGATTAAAAGAGACTAACGTGAATGAGGACTAGATGCAATAAAAAATTCTAAACATAAATACATACAGGAAAAAAATAATTACACTGAAGGATATTATTGGGGAAAGTGATATATTAGAAATGTGACTGTAGATAATGAAATGCTAAAATTAAGTAAAATAGAATGCCTTTGAATTTTAAGATTATAGTTGCATAGAAAATATCTTTATTCTTAATAGATATGCAGTGAAGCAGTCAGGGGTAATGATGCACAATACATGTAATATACTCTAAAATATTTTATAACAAATACTATGAATAATGTAGGTGGTGAGGGGAAGAGGGAGAAGGGAGAGAATGCTAAAACAAATCTGGCAAAATGTTAACAATTTTGAGAAAAGGGTATATGGCACTGTGCATGCATCAAGGACAATGAATTAGTAGAGATACTGCTGATTACAGAGTCTCTAGGTTATAGACTTCAAGTGAGTGATGATGATATGCTTCCATTAAACACTGGGAGCAGTAATGGAAAGAAGCAGAATCAAGAACATGGTGATTTACTGTCAATAGCCAAGGGGGAAGGGAGTAAAAGAAGGTACCAAGGCATTTGATACAGTCAGCTCTTTTGATGGTGATGTCAATCAGTGCAGTAAGGAACCTAAGACAAGAAACCCAGAGAGAGGAAGTATTCATGGGTATGAGATGTGAAATGCCTACAGTACTATTATGTAAGAAAAGCCAATAGATACCGATCTACATGGATTTATAATTCAAGGGACAGATATTGTGGAAATATAGTTTATAGCTCAGAGTTTATCACTGGAAATATGATTTTAGAATCATAGCAATGAGTGAAATCCACTGATAAACTAAAATATTCTAGCATTTGCCAAAAGAAGAAATGGAAGGAAAACTGTCTTAGAATGAAATGAAAGGGGAAAATAAAGAAGCACTCAGATTTTCACATAAATACAGCAAAAGTCAAGTAAGTATACTGCTTTGCTAGAACTATTGAAAAAAAAATGCCACAAACTTGAGTGACTTATACATCAGAAATTAATTACCTCACAGTTCTGGAAGCTCATTTCTAAGACCAAGATGTCCTGCCCTGTTTGCAGAGTTGGTTTCTTTCAAAGGCTATGACAAAAGGATTTATTCCAAGCCTTTCTCCTTGGCTGATAGATGGCCATCTTTTCCTTTGTGTCTTCATATTTTCTTCCTGTTATATGTTTGTGTCCAAATTGTCCTTTTTTATAAGAACATCTATCATATTGGATTAGGAATCCAAGCTGTACTTCTATGACCTCGTTTTAACTAGTTCAAATCTACAGTTACCCTATTTACAAATACGGTCACATTCTGAGCTACGAGAGGATAGGACTTCACCATTTGAATTTTGCGGAAACAGAATTCGACATGATAATCAGGAACAAGACGTGTTCTTTAGATTGAACAGGAGGGTTTAAGAATAGTCCTAGTTAAGAGGTTAATAGTAATTTAAGAGAAGCAGTGGAAAAATACCAGATTATCACAGTGTAGAAGAGAAGGGAGATGAGGGATTGAGGACTGCAATATAGATGCTACATTCTGAAGTTTGATGCCTATAGAGAAAACAGATTCTAAGGAAGCTCATTTTTAATAAACTGAAATATAGTTGACACACAATGTTACATTATTAGTTTCAGGTATACAACATAGTGATTTAACTACTCTGTACATGATGTTATGCTTATCATAAGGGTAGGAAGCTCAGGTTTTTTTGTTGTTGTTTTGTTCTTTGTTGTTTGCTTGTTCCTTTGTTTTTAGAGAGAGAGCATTTGCATGAGCAGGGGAGGGGAAGAGGAAGAGGTGGAGAGAATCCCCAAGCAGAATCCCCATCGTTGCAAACGCCAAACAGGGCTTAATCTCTGAGATAAATGACCTGAGCCTAAATCAACAGTTGGATGCTCAACTGACTGAACCAACCAGGTGCCCACCCAGCTCAGTTTTTAAAGATGGAATAAAAATAATAATAAAAATAAAACAAGGAAAAAGAAGCTTAAATTCTGAAAAGGATTAAGCTAAAGCAAAGGTACAAATGCAGAGTGGTGAGAATACCAAAAGAAAGAAACTTGTGAGAAAATGAGAATTCATGATTGCAAAGAATGTAGACAAGTAGAGAGAGGATTAGCAAAACCACAATAACCACAGCAAAACCACATTAACAGTGAGATAGATTACAAATGACTTATGTCTCTACATACTATAGATATTTCAAGAAAAAACATATGAAAATATTTTGGGAATAGTAATATGCTGTGTATATAAATAATATTTATATTATGATTTGTTACTACAAACAGCTATATCTTATTAAGTATCCTTTGTAATTCTTATGTGGAAATTATCATTGTAGAGAATGAGATAATTTTTAGTAAAGTAAGATCTGATACACTGTAAGATTTGATACAGCTGGATATCAATAAATTTTTATTATAGTTTTTGCTCTTCCATTGCATGATTCAGTGAACTTATTTCTGAGATTGAGAAATAAATCCCAGCTTCATTTGGTGTATTTTTATGACAGCCAAATGAGATAAAACATAACCATAGTTTGCATTTAAATGTGCAGTCACTAAATGTTGCCTTTAAACTTTATTTTTATTGTTCAATAATGCAAATAAGGAGAATACTTAAAAAAATTAGCTACACACTGCTCATGGTAAAATACTAGCTATATTTGTTCTGTTTCTCTAACAACACAAGATACATTCTAGGGTATAGATACTGTTGCTTTTTCTTTTTCTTTTTCTTTCTTTTTTTTTTTTTTTTTTTTTTTGTCGGTATCAGCATGAGTTGTTCTACAGATTCCCAGATACATGTCTCATAGGTTGAAATTCAGAAAATTTGGTCAAATGTTAGTGATCTAGTTCAATTATATGATTAAATTCATATGGAAATTGTATTTTTTAAGTAAATTCGCTTAACTAGAATAAATGCAAACACAAGAATTAATAAACATTTCATTAGGTTACATTTTTAGTTGATAAGCCTTGAGTCCAAAATCGTTCTTATTATTTACTTTACCTTTTAAATTCTGGCAATCCTATTCATCCTGAAAGCAAACAAACCAATAAAACCAGTAAAACAAAACTGTGGAGGCCTAGAAAATTAAGGCCATTCCACTCTAAGTTCAGTGTTAGCACAAGTACAGCCATCCCAGACCCCTGTGAATAACAGCTGGAATTTACATTACTTCAGTTACAGGAAGAAAACAGCTTACAGCTTAACGCCCTAGAAAGCTCCATATTTGAATGAGAACAGAGCTCAATGCCCTTGAAAGCCCATATCATAATGTAAACAGAACTTGAGAAATTCCTCCACCCCTTCTGGAACTCCCCTAGACCAGCCCATAAAACTCATCTGAAACCCACCTCGGGGTCCAAGTCCCTGCTTCACTGTGTTGGGTATACTTGGACCCAAGCTTGAGCTTGCAAATAAACCCTCATGCGTTTGCATCGGTGTCGGCTCCTTGGTGGTTTCTCCTATTCCAATCTTGGGCACAACAAAAACAAATTATATACTTGTGTCAACTAGATAAATACATTGGCCTTAGACTTGAAAAAGCTGTTTAAGCATTTGATGGTAAAATTTAAATACTATTCAGCAGAAGGATTACATATGGAGAATAATCTATGAATTTTTATATAGAGAGACATCAACTATTGTTATAAAGTTCCTCGCCTCCTTGTTATGAATCACTGAAAACAAGTAGTAAAAGTATGAGCAAACTATCACCCCTGAATATAACCTAAATTATTACTAATTACTTTTTGAAGATGTCAAATGTATTAATTATAAAAAATAAATTAATCAAATTAGCAATGCTAATTGCTATCTCTAACATTTTAAAAAAATGGTGACTATTAAAATCTCCAAGGATATTCTTATTCTTACTCTCTCCTGCCTTCTCTGGGACCTCATTGTGGAGGCTGAGAAAAATCAAGGCCATTCCACCCCAAGTTTAGCATTAGCACAAGTACAGCCATCTTAGGCCCCTGTGAATAAGAGCTGAACTTTATAGGAAAAAACACAGAATGAATCCCATATCAGAAAGACAACAGAGCCCACGAATGTGGTAGAAAGTCCCATATTAGAATGAGAACAGAGCTCAATGCCCTTGAAAGCTGCATATCAGAATGTAAACAGAACTTGAGAAATTCCTCCACCCCTTCTGAAAATCCCCTAGACCAGCCTATAAAAAAACCCAGCTGTAACCCACTTCGGGGTCCAAGTCCCTGCTCTGCCGTGTCTGGTATACCTGGACCCAAGCTGGAGCTTGCTAATAAACCCTCGTGCACTTGCATGGGTTTCTCGGATTCACAATCTTGGGCACAAGACTCATTATCTCTTTTTCCTCACTCACATAATTTTCTCAGCTATTTGATAATTTTCTCAACTGTTCTTTTACATTGGAGACCGCGCACTCAGAATTGATCTGTCTGAAAACAAGACACCTCTCACAGCCTTGCTCACAGTTTCTCATGAAGTTACAGGTCAAACTCTCATTTTTTTTTCCTTTTAGCTCCTGCAAATGTCTGCATTTGTGTCCTTAAGGATCATTTGTGACTCCTAATTATCACATCCTATGTTTGGAATATTGATTTCCTCAAAAGTTCTGTGCCAATAAGCACATTGTTTTCCTTGTTTTCTTTTTATCCTCAGGCCAGTGTTTCACAAAACTTGTATTCTCTTTCTGACTCTTGTACTACCTTATTGTGAGTCCCAGGACATCTTATTTAATGACATTTGTCTTTAATTTCCTCGTTAGTGACATGAAGGACACACTAATGTGTCAGCTCTTTGTTCCTCCAGGAAAACTAAAGCATCATGGGAAAACCATTGACTTTGGAGTCAAACTGAAGTGTGTACAAATCCCAATAAGATAAATTATTAGCGTATGAACATGATACATTTACATAATCACTTTGAAGTTAATATTTCTTATTTATGGAAAGGGGATAACATCAGTTCTTTAGTATTTTGCTAACTTGAACTTCTTACAGTTATACTCTGATATGAACATTAAAGGCCATAATGTTCTAGAATCTTCAACTTGCACTCTTAACTGAGTATTATCTTAACTACAAATGGATATCACGCCTTTATTATAACCATGTGTATGATTATGCCCAGGATGCCCAGAGTAGCAGACACACTAAACTCATCTATAGTCAGGTCTTCTCTTGTCTCAAGTACGAGGAGGTTTTAAATGCTGATGTTCCTGTGTACACAGGGCTGGAGTAGTTTGCATTAGACGCGCAAATGTGAGTGCAAGCAACATGCATCACTTCCAGTTGGGAGAACTAAATTGCTGGCAGGAGATTCTCTAGGATGTGTGCGTGTGGGTATGTGTTTATGCATGCATGCTGTCTGTGAAAGCCTGCATCTATATATCTATAGCATGATGCAGTCTTTCTAAATTTGATTTCTAAATTGCTCTGTATGAGATAGTTGCCTAGACAGTCATCCACAGCTTCTTGGACTTCATATGAGCGAAAAAAGAACAAAAGACTTTTTGTATTAAAGCATCACAATTGAAGTTCAGAGAAACAAAACATAAAATCTAAGACATTGCTTTTGCTCAGTCAATAGGATACTGACCCATTCTCAGCAGTTTTTGGACAATTCCGATGCCAAACTCCCACACAGAGGAAATTTGAAAATCTCTTAAAACGAGAGAAACAATTATATTTAAAATAAATAGGACTGTTCTATTTCTTAACAAAATATATTGCTTACTTATTCTCTTAGAACTCATATGCAGTTGAAATAGAAACCTCTCTATTCCCAAATAAACTTACTACTATGGTCCCAAATCTCTCAGCTCTCTAGGAGATCTTTCCAAGCATTCTATATTTCTCTGTCTTTCAGGACACAGAATGACATTCCCCGGTAGACAAAACTGATTTTTTTAAAACACTTGGCTCTAATAGGAACACATGCCCAAGAGGTCAATAAAATTTGCTTGAACTTTTATTTTAGAATAACTAAGCATTGAGGGGCATTTGGGTGGCTCAACTGGTTAAGCATCAGACTTGGTTTCAACTCAGGTCGTGATCTCATCAGGGTCCTTAGATGGAGCCCAGCATGGAACTCCATACTCAGTGGAGAGTCTGCTAGAGATTCTCTTACTCCCTCTTCCTCTCCGTTATCCTCTGCCCCTCTCCTGCTCACTTAGTCATGCACGCATGCATTCTCTCTCTCTAAAACAAATAAATAAATCTTTTAAAAAAGTTAACTGTAAACAATGAAGTCAGCATAGCCAATTAGAATTTTAACATATGGTTCAAAAAATCCCCAAAGAAGCTGATAAGCATTTCAATTTTCTGATATCTTTGAGACAGATATTTATAAAAGCATTTTAAGAAGTTCCACTGCTTATAAATATTCCCTATGAAGTTAATGATAATTTAAATGCATTATTGCTCCTATGGAAATAAGATTATTTTGGTTAAAAACATAATTTTTATTAATTTATATAAATTCTAGATTTTATATTTTATTAACAATTTCCCTTTACAAAATTCAATATACAATGTATTGTCCTTCATCTTCAGGAAGCAAGTAAAAGAACTGTATTATTTTCTCAAGCCAGAAAGTTATAATGGGTAAATAAATTAATTTCAGAGAACAATTCGGTTTAGGGTGTTTTTATATTCAAGAGAGTTGAATCTTTCTAATTCTACCTAGAGAGAAGGACCAACAATAAAAAATTTTTCACCTGTCAACTATTCACATTCTTCTGGAAAAACCTGCATGGTAGACCATTATATGTAATGATCCCTCAGCTAAAGGCAATTTTCTTCACAAGGCATAAAGTCTAATTTAAGTTATGTCGATGATTATCTGGAGTTTGTTCTCATAAATTAAGTTATTTGTAGAATCCAAACTAAGCAAAAAGAAATAAGGTCATGAGGAAAGCAGAAGGGAGGAGAGGAAAATAAATATACACATATAGAATAGGATCATTTCCTTCAAAATATGGAAATTCTCCTAAAACAAAGTTAATATCAGTGAAGCTAGGTAACTGTTTTGGAAGCCTTATATAGTAGTTATTGCAAAATCTTCTCAAGAATTACTAATCAGAAAGTTTCCATGTAGCACCCTTGAAGATATGCCATCTATACCAGATGATATTACTTTTATGCAGATTCCCAGCTAATATTTATTCTCAGCTAATAATATTTATTCTATGAAGTTTCTCAAGGTCAAAATTTTGTATTCAGCTCTTATCTCTATGTTGTTGTAATAATGTTTTTTTTCATTCCACAAACACCTAAATGAAACTGCAAGTTTAAATCTATCCCTTTCATTGAAATTGGGACTTTTATTGATTTATAAATATATTGTTGTCTAATATGTACTCATAAATATTATCTCTTTTGAGAGTAAATGTATTCTAATGGTGGAAAATGATTATAAAATGACATTTAACCCTTAGATTCAAGTACAGCTTTCCTCAAACTATAATCAAATATTCATTATGATATAGAAGATAGTGACATTGTTGACAAGAAAACTAACATTACCATGAAATGTGTTGCTCAATTATTGAAAATCTATCATTTACTAAAGTACAACTAACATATTGAAGAAGGTTGTTGACATGGACATTCTTCACTCATGAAACTGAGAAATGTTGGAGAATAAGGAAAATAATACATATTTTCTCCATTATAAGCCATACTTCCAAAATACTTAGGGATATTGCCCGTCAGAAAAAATAAAATTATCCTCAATGACAGAGATACTTCTTTTTGATGTTGCTGGGTAAATGAAATACAGAGAGTAGCTCATACAATGCTCTGGAATAATATATGGAGAATCATAGATTTTATAATCTGTCATTGTTCCAAATGTTCTTATGTGAATTAACTTGCTGTTATAACTATTGAGAATCTTACATGACTAACATAGTAAGTTAATAAAAAAAATATTGGGGAATGATGAGTGACCAGTAGTTAAGGAGAAAAGTTGCAAAGGAAAGCCAGGGTTATACATATATAATACAGTTTTAATAATTGCAAGTGCACTTATTTTATTTTTTAAGGTTTATTTATTTATTTTAGAGAGACAGAGGGAAAGGAGAGAGAGGAAGGAGCAGAGGGAGAGGGAGAGAGGATCTAAGCACACTCTGTGCTGATAGCAGAGCCCAAGGGAGGCTTGAACTCACAATCCTGAGATCATGACCTGAACCAAATCAAAGATTGGATCCTTAACTGATTGCCCCATGATTTTACTTGTTTTAAATAGAGAATGTGTAAAATTATACCAGAATAATGGTCTAGAAGCCTAGAAAAATAGCTCTCTAACAGATCTACTTAAAAAACAGAAACATTATTTTTTAATTGAGGTAAATTTGTATATAACACTGCATAAACTTGAAATGTAAAACATTTAAATATGACATCCAAATGAGAGAGTGTGATCACCCCCAAAGTCTGGTCACCATTACATCAGAATATAATTAACCCTTTCACCAATTTTGTCCATTTTCCATTTCCGCTCTGGTAACATCAATGTGTTCTCTGTATCAGTGAGTTTGTTTTGTATTGAGTTTATTTTGCTCATTTGTTTTGTTTTCTTAGATTCCACATATGAGTGAAATCATACAGTAGTTGTCTTTCTCCATTTAACCTATTTCAGTTAGCATAATACCATAGAATAATTTTTTTTATTATTACTTATTTATGATAGTCACAGAGAGAGGCAGAGACACAGGCAGAGGGAGAAGCAGGCTCCATGCACCAGGAGCCCGATGTGGGATTCGATCCCGGATCTCCAGGATCGCGCCCTGGGCCAAAGGCAGGCGCAGAACCGCTGCACCACCCAGGGATCCCAAGAACAAATTTTTTAAGAAAACATTTGATTGAGGGACACCTGGATGTCTCAGTGGTTGAAAATCGCCTTTGGCTCAGGTCATAATCCTGGGGTCATGGAATCGAGTACCACATCAGGCTTCCCAGGGAAAGCCTGCTTCTCCCTCTGCCTAATAGGTCTCTGCCTCTCTCTCTCTGTGTCTCTTATAAATAAATAAATAAATAAATAAATAAATAAATAAATAAATAAATCTTAAGAAAAAATAAAACATTTGGTTGAGTGTAACAATACCTATCTTTCCAGAAACAAAAATAAAAGTCATAACAATGACATAAATTAAAACAAAACTATAATAAAAATGTATTAAATAAAATAAAAATAATTATCCATGATTCAGAAAAAAACCAAAATTGAGAATATTACTTAAACTTCTGATGAAACCACTGGAATAAACAATCTGTGATCAGAGACAAATCTATGACTTTATGCCATAAACCATTAATGGAAATAGACTTTGATATCTAAACTACTGGATAACCCTAAAGAATATTCCAATGAAAACACATTTCAAACTACAGATAAAATCATACATAATTTTGAATGTATAAATGAAGTTTTTATTTTTATTTTTTAAAATATTTTATTTATTTATTCATGAGAGACACAGAAGTAGAGAGACAGAGACACAGGCAGAGGGAGAAGCAGGCTCCATGCAGGGAACCTGACATGGGACTTGATCCTGGGTCTCCAGGATCATACCCTGGGCCAGAGGTGGTGCTAAACCACTGAGCTACCTGGGTTGCCCTATAAATGAAGTTTTTAAAAGATTTTATTTGTGTATTATATTTAATAATAATTTCAACATTTTACATAATAATGATGGAAAACAACTTAAATATATATTAACACAGGACTGGAGAAGCATAAAACAATGTAAATGAAAAAAATAAATTCCCAAATGATATCTGTAAAGCCTTATAAATCTATAGTTTAAAACGTATACAATGATATTATGTAACATTGAACAATAATGTGTGAGTAAAAAATAACAAAGATATGTATAGGAATAATATAACCTCAGAACATGATTAGGATTGCTTCATGAGGATAATGAAAGGTAATGTAATTTAAGATGGTTTGGTGAAAGCCTTCAAGTCACATGTCATACTTTATTACTCATCCTTTTTTATCTTAAATATGCTACAATAAAAAATAACAAAGAATAATAAGGTAAATACAATCAGCGCTCAAGTCAAATACAATTTCAAATATGTAAAAAAAACAATATCCAAGAATTAAATTAAGAAAAGGATAAGAATCTCAGAGAAATCTGTAATAACAGAAAATTAGCATAATTTGTGAATTTGACCTCTTTAAAAAATTTAAAAGAGATTATTAATTTATCTTCATATACATCTTTGTAATTCAAACATTGTTTCATTATTTATTTATTTTAAGATTTAATTTATTTACTCATGAGAGACACACAGAGAGAGACAGAGACACAGGCAGATGGAGAAACAGTTTCCTCACAGGGAGACGGATGTGGGGCTCAATTCCAAGACCCCAGGATCACAGGCAGACACTCAATTGATGAGCCACCCAGGAATCCCTCAAACACTGTTTAAAAACAACATATGGATAGAATCTTTTTTAGGCAGGATAAATGGAAACCAAAGGGCTGCTCATTCTACAGTTTAATGGAAATTGATTTGAAAGATGACCAAAAAATCATCTTCTTTTCTTTAAAAGTGTAGAAGCACTGAGGCCTAGCTAAAGGAATTTTTCTTCTTTAAATTTTGACAGGTATCTGTGCTGAGCTTAATTTTTGGTTTGTTTGTATGTCTTATCCAGTAACCATGAGCCATAAATGCTCTTGTGCTTTGCTTCCAGCAATGCAGTTATAATGAGCTACACCACGAATGTTCTGTTTATGTGTGGTTATGAGAAGATCAAATAAATCTGTTGCACTTAAGAGGAACTTCTGCTTAAATTACATAAACGTGGGGGCTTAGCATATTTCTCTTTCCTTCAGCACAATAATACCTAAACTTGAATAGTAAAAACTATCCCCGGACCCTAGAAAAATGTAATTTCTTTAAGGAAAAACATAATAAAATGGGACATTTTACAATTTCTTCTTACTATCACTTTTAATCAAAACTGAGTGACATATTTGCTGCATGAAATGGAAATGGATTGTTGATGTGTTATGTACTTAAAATCTGCGAGGTTTTTAATGTCTACTTGTATCATTACTATTAATATGATAGACTTAACTGTAACTGTTGATATCATCAGCCTATTCTCCTTTGTCACTTTCCCTAAATACTACCTTTACATATGTGATATAAGAAAGCATTTCTGGCCTTGTGAGAAGACATAGAAAAGAGAAAGAAACTTGTAAAATAATAACTGATGCAAGTTATTTGTTCCCCCCAGGCCCCTGCTGTTGATCCTAATTGTAGGCAATCCAAGTGATATGACTAATTTTAATCACAAACTAGTTGAATTATGACTTCTATAAAGATTTTTTCAGATGAAGTAATGTATTATTAAACACCTTATCAAAATAATTAATGGCTATGAAAACTGGAACTCAGCCAGTGTCCCTTAAACTCAGTCCTCATGGCCTATATTTACTTAATAAATCATGCATATTCTAAGGAGTAAAAACTGTTGAGGAGGAAACTGTTAAGAATAATTATATTAAAGGGACACCTGGATGGCTCATCTGTTAAGCAATGGACTCTTGGTTTTGGCTTAGGTCATGATTTTGGGTCCTTAAATGGAGCCCTGAATCAGACTCTGTGCTCAGTGGGGAGTCTGCTTGAGATTCTCCATCTTTCTCTCTCTCCCTCCATCCATGCCCCTCCCCCTGCTCTCTCTTTTGCTCTCAAGTAAATAAATAAATCTTTAAAAAATAATTATATTAAAAAGCTAACAAGGGAGAGGATGGGCAAAATGGGTGAAGAAGAGTGGGAGATACAGGGTTCCAGTCATGGAATGAATGAATTATGAGAATAAAAGGTACAGCATAGGTAATATATTCAATGTTATAGTAATAGCAATATACAGGACAGATGATAACTATACTTGTGGTGAGCATAGGATAATGTATAGACTTGTCCAAGGGTGCCTGGGTGACTCAGTTGGTTAAGGCAGTTAAGCATTGGCTTCAGCTCAGGTTGTGATCCCAGGGTCCTGGGATTGAGCCCCATGCTCAGCATGGAGTTTGCTTTTCCCTCTTCCTCTGCCCACCCACCCCCACCCCATTTGTGCTCTCTCTCTCAAATAAATGGATAAGATCTTTTAAAAATGTATAGACTTGTCCAATCACTATCTTGCATCCCTGAAATTAATGTCACATTGTGTACCTACTATAATAAAAAAAACAAGTTAATAAGAGGAAGAGATTCACCTATCCTTTAAGGACTATTTTTAGGGATCCCTGGGTGGCTCAGCGGTTTAGCGCCTGCCTTTGGCCCAAGGTGTGATCCTGGAGTTACGGGATCGAGTCCCACGTCGGGCTCCCTGTATGGAGCCTGCTTCACCCTCTCCTGTGTCTCTGCCTCTCTCTCTCTCTCTCTATCTCTCTCTCTGTGTGTGTATTTCATGAATAAATGAACTTAAAAAAAAGGACTATTTTTAGGATAGTGGTAGTTAAATGAGCTCAAAGCAAAGCTTACTTATACTAGTATAAGTCACATATTCTAAGAGTTAATGGTAGCTACTTGTCAGAAAGTAATATAAAAAGCTAATCAAAGGTATATTTTATTTTCCTGAGTTTTGCTTTATTCAGAGCCATAAGTGTAGAAATCTGAATGATTGTAGTATTCAAGGTTCAGTTTTTAAAAACAACAAAACATTCTTTATTTCAGCTAAAGATAGACTACCTCCTACAACTGAGGATTAGATATAGCAACTGTATTGCAGTGAACACTTCACTCTGCTAATAAGACACTATCTAAGTTTTGCAGGGGTTTGACAATAGACTAAATAACTCATTGTAAGGCGCTCATCTCTAGGGAGTCAATTACCTGAATCACATTGCTTGCTTGTGATGAGAGCACTTAAAACGGGGATACTGAGATCAAATCATTCCATTTAGTCCATAAAATGAGGAAGTCATATTTTAAGAGGAGATTTTTGAAGTGCTTCAGTAGTGAAAGAGAAAATCAATAAGCCAAATCACACATTTGCTTCAGAAGTTGAATTCCATGTAAACCAAATGAACATACGTACATGTTAATTACAGTAATGTTTTCTTTCCTACTTTTGATTGCCCTTATAATATATATTGTAGATAATAGAATGCAGTGCGGTGGTCCTGGATCTGGTTTAAAGAGTGAAAGTGTTTGAAAATAGCTTTAGAAATTCTCTCCACATGATAATGGGTTAAGCAGTGTACAGATCGAGTTCAAGCGAAATGATCTATAGTTTTGAGAAGGCATGACATAAATCATGCTATGGCTGTAAAAGCTATGCTATAAAAGATTAATCTTCTTAAAATCAAGAAAACATGATACATGTGTCTTTTCTGTTTAATACCATTCAAAATTACCTGGAAAAAGTTTTACCCTCCCTGTAGGGCATACAGGGCCCATAAAACCCTTGCTGGTCAATCTCTCCACACTGAGTTCCTATTTTGCCCCTATGCTTCAGCCACACAGATCTTTCATGCTATTCTATGTCTTGTTTCCAGGGTTTTGAACACACTATTCAACTTATAAAGGACACTTTTACATTTCCTTCCTTTAGAATGTTCTCTCATGATTCTTTAAAGGATCTTCAGTTTTCTAGTTATGTTCGATTTTCCTAGAGAAGCTCCCCTTGCTCCCATATATTTCTAAGTGAGTTTCTTTAGTATTTACATATAAACCGTATTTGAATTTTATCATTTCTATATTTGGAATTTTTAATTCCAGACAAGAATGTGAACTCCATGGGGATGCCTGGTTGGCTCAGGGGTTGGGCATCTGCCTTTGACTCAGGGCATGATCCTGGAGTCCCACGGTTGAGTCCCACTTCAGGCTTCCTGCATGGAGCCTGCTTCTCCCTCTACCTATGTCTCTGCTTCTCTCTCTCTCTGTCTCTCATGAAAAAATCAATAAAATCTTAAAAAAAAAAAAAAAAGGATCTGAACACCATGAAGGCAAAAACTTTACATAAATTTCTTATAGAAAATAATTTTCTTTTTTTAAATAAAAAGTACAGTTTCACATATAAATTAGATTTCAAGACTACAGTGTGTATTTGCCAAAAGGAACATTCCTGAAGGAGAGATAAACTTAGAGCTCATTGAGTGAGCACAGGGAAGTAGAATTCATGGGGAACTGCAGTGGCGGTAGTTTCTTTAACACTTCACAATGCCATTTCCCTCTTCCTCAGTTCTGCCAACAGGGCTTATGGTTTGTAAGATAATCCACCACCATCACTTTGGCACATTGGGGTATCAGTTTTAAGGTAATTCGAATAGGAAATATCTCTAGGAATGAAATCATGAGGGGCAGTGATCCAGATTTCCCAGAATAATCTTATTTATCTGCAGGAATAATATGAGAAATGAAGGGTTTGTTTTTAGATTTCAAAGGATTTTTTAAAGGCTATTTTTTTTAATTTTTATTTATTTATGATAGTCACACACAGAGAGAGAGAGAGAGAGAGAGGCAGAGACACAGGCAGAGGGAGAAGCAGGCTCCATGCACCGGGAGCCCGATGTGGGATTCGATCCCGGGTCTCCAGGATCGCGCCCTGGGCCAAAGGCAGGCGCTAAACCGCTGCGCCACCCAGGGATCCCTCAAAGGATTTTTAAAATAAATTTGTAAAAATATTTTTATTTATTTATTAATGAGAGACACAGAGAAAGAGGCAAGACATAGGCAAAGGGAGAAGCCTGCTCCCCTTAGGGAGCCTGATGTGGGACTTGATCCCAGGACCCCAGAATCACAACCTGAGCCAAAGGCAGATGCTCAACCACTGAGCCACCCAGGTGCCCCTTCAGAAGAATTTTTAAATGAGGGCTAAAGAATATATATATATATATATATATATATATATATATGTATATATGTATATATGTATATATGTATATATATAAATATATAAATTATAATATATAAAATATATATGAATATATAATTTACTCTCAATTATATATATATAATTTACTCTCAATTCCCTAAACTCTTACACATTATTTGATACAGAGTAGGGACTCAGTAAATATCAGTTGATTTAATGAATAAACATTAACTAAACTGTGCAAACAACAGTAACAATACTGTGGAGATAGTCTCCTGAGATAGTCCCAGGGATTCCCACCTCCTGGTATTCATTTCCTGTATCTTTACCTCTCCCCTTCAATGTGGGATGAAATTAGTGACTTGCTTTTAACTAATATGACAAAGTTGATGAGGTGTTACTTCCATGTTTAGATAAATAGAAGATTGTGTTAACAGACTGCTTTTGCTCATTCAGTTGAAGCAAGTTGCCTGTTGAAACAAGATGCTCATATGAACAGAAACTGGAGGTGGCCTTTGTCTGGCAGCCAGGAAGTGACTGTTGCCCTCAGTCTAATACCTCTTGAGTAAATAAATCTTGCCAACAAACATATGACTGAGTTTATGAGTTGTTTACTCCCCAGTTGAGCTTTCAGATGCAATCCCCACCTCAACCCACATTTTGATTGCCCCCTGGCGAGACACCTGAAACAAAAAACTCAGTTAAGCCATGTCTGTATTTGTGACTCATAGAAACTATGAGATAATAAAAGTATGTAGTTCCAGCCTCCAAGTTTTAAGGTACTATTATGCTGCTTGTTATAGATAACTGAGACACAGTTTGACCATCAGAATTTTCAAGGGAGCAAGTCTCACTACAAAGCAAAGAAAAACATGATAGTGATGGTGCATAGAGAAGGGAAATGGAACAGAATGATGAAAGTGAAAAGATTGGGTAATCTCTGCCTCTGATTCTGCTATGTTATTTGACTATATTTCTTGACCTTCAATGCTAATAATGATTTCCAGTTTTTTGGCATGTAAATCCTTGCTTTCTTAAGCTAATTTTAATAAGTTATTATTTATTGAAAGCTAACATTAACTAAGAAACTGTACATATTTATGTATAATAAAGGTTAGTTTAGGAAGTTAAGAAAAAGAGGAAATAACCTATGAATATTTGCGATGAGTGATTTTTGAGGATGAAGATAAAACTTTGGAGAAAGTTTAGAAGTAGTGGTTAAATTTAAGAAAAAAAAGATAATATGGAACAAGCAAAATTCAGAGGGATGAGGGAGTGGCACTTGTTGAGGAGACAAGGAAGTGATTCTAATTATTTAACTTACAGGATAAATAAAATCAATGCTACGGTAATTAAGTTGATTAAGCATCACTTTCCATTTTAATGCTCTATGTAGCTCAAATTAGCCACATATTCGTTAGACTCATTTGCATGCATAGGAAGAAACCTGAAATTGGCTTAGCTTAAAAATTAAAGGATTAAGATTTCTTTAGGAATTTTCCTTAGTGTCAAACAATTTTATTGATAGAAGGCTAAGGGACAAAGATGAGCTCAGGGACCACTATAACCCAAGGCTTTGATAATCAAAACTGTATTCCAGGCACTTATCTCTGATTCTCTGGAGTGATTCTCTCCAATTGCAGCTCTTCTCCATGAGGCAAGAAATATGGGTACCGGGGATCCCTGGGTGGCGCAGGGGTTTGGCGCCTGCATTTGGCCCGGGGCGCGATCCTGGAGACACGGGATCGAATCCCACGTCAGGCTCCGGGTTCATGGAGCCTGCTTCTCCCTCTGCCTGTGTCTCTGCCTCTCTCTCTCTCTCTCTCTCTCTCTCTCTCTGTGACTATCATAAATAAATAAATAAAAATTAAGAAAAAAGAAATATGGGTACCAACAAGATGATAATTTTATATTGTATACCTCTGGCACTGTCACTGAGAATATCTGACATATGCAAACTCAAATCAAGAGTCCTATAGAAGGCACTTATTAACCCAGATTGAGTAAGGCGTACATAAGTGGACCAATCAGTAACATTGTATGAACACAACTCTAGAGGTGGCAATGGGAATGGAGAACATGAGAGTTCATATATATTTACTCATTTTTAGTCTTAGAAATAGTACAAAGTACATAGGCAGAAAAAGGGAAAATTAGATTAACTGGATTTCATCAAAATTTAAACTTCTATGTTAAAGGACACCATCAAGAAAATGAAAAAAAATCTACAAAATGCGAAAAGATATTTGTAAATCATACATCTGATAAGACTCTAATATCTAAAATATATAAAGTTTTCTTACAACTCAAAAACAAAAAAGTGAATGACCCAATTTAACAAATGCCTAGAATAGACTTTTCCAAAGATTTACAAATAACCAACAAGCACAAGAAGAGATGTTCAACATCATTAGTCATTTAAAAAGTGCAAATCAAAATCACAAAAAGATACTGCTTTACACTGGAATGGAAATCATCATCATCATCATCATCATCAACAGTGTTGGCATAGACGTGAAAAATTAGAACCCACAACTTTGCTCATTGCAATGTAAAATTGTGCAGTCATGTGGAAAGTAGTTTAGTAGTTCCTCTAAAAGTCAAACATAGAATTACTATATCACCCACAAATTCTAATAGATATATACCTAAAATAATTGAAAACAGGTATTCAACAGTAATCACAATAGCAGTAATTCATAGCAGCAGTAATTATGATAGCAAAGAGGGGGTATCAAATCAAATATGTCCATCAACTGATGAATTGATAAAGGATATTGGTAAACCAACTTCATTAAATATTATTCGGCCATCAAAAGAAATAAAGTGCTGCTAGGCCACAATGACGATGAGCCTTGAAAATGTGCCCAATGAAAGAAACCACACAATGTCACAAGTAGGATTTTATGTATATGGAACTTCCCGAAGAGGTAAATCCACAGAAACAGAAGGGAGACTAATGGTTTCCATGAGCCTAGGGGATGAGAAAGGAATAATGACCACTTAGTAGTAGTGTAGGGTTTCCTTTTGGGATGATAAAAATGTCTTAGAACTAGAGACAGGTAATGGTTGTACATCATGAATGTACTAAATGCCATGACATAGAACACTTTAAAATGGTTCAGGGATAATTTTATGTTATGTGAATTTTGCCACAATAAAAATTTTAAAAAGAAATGAGAATACTATCACACATATAGGTAATAAGAAACATAATCTGGTTTATTCTTTTTAACTCTTAACTATTAAACATAATCTAAATCATCCAGTAAAAGATATGTACACACATGTTTATGTTTGGAATCAAGTAATATGTATGTGTTTGTGCATATGTGCATTTTAGGTATTATAGGTATATGCATTTCATCTCAATTTAAAAAAATAACATAGAAGAGTCACCTTATTCTACTTAATTACACAGCCCCATGGTCATAAACTATACCCCTAATTTTAATTATCTGAATTATATTTGGCTGTTCTTAATCACAGGCAAATGGCAAAAAGAACACAGGTATACAACTTTAATCCATATAGCCAGTTTTATCCAAAATCTAACTAGATTCTGAAGTTGATTGAGAAATACACTTTTAGAAGCACCTGGGTGACTCAGTCTATTGTCTGCCTTCAGCTGGGGTCATGATCCAGGAGTCCTGGGATCGAGCCTGGCATCAGGCTCCCTGCTCAGCAGAGAGTCTGCTTCTCCCTCTCCCTCTGTTCTTTCACTCATTCTCTCTCAAATAAATAAATAAAATATTTAAAAAATAAAAATTAAAAAGTACACTTTTAAGTTACCAATATCTATCCTCCTATGCAATGTGCTATGATTTGTCTTGTAAACACATTTAATGTAATGCAGTTTGGCTAAATAGATATGTGATTTTAAAAATTAGAATAGCACTTTATTTTAAAGGAATTTTGCATTTTTAAGCATGCTAGAGAAAACAAGCAGTATTTAAAAGATTCACTCATTTTTTCACATTTTTGAAGAAATGATTCTGAGTAAGGATAAAATTTGAAAACTGTTCAGTAACCCAGATTATAGTTTAATAAAAGTTTTCTGAATATTAAAAAATGATAAGTTGGCTATCGCTGAGGAAGGATATTTTCCCTGAAGATAAGACACAAAAGCAGAAGGCAATTACTACAGCTTGTCCTCCAAAATATTTGGAGTTACATCATTATTAATGATAACAACCACATACAACTACACATATGAAAGTTATCATTCACATATGTTTGTGTGTGTGGTTCTTATATCATTCAATAGTCTAGCCTTGTATTCAACAAAAATAACTTAGTCTAAAACTAATATGTTCTGGGATGCCTGGGTGGCTCAGCGATTTAGTGCCTGCCTTGGGCCTAGGGCGTGATCCTGGAGTCCCGGGATCGAGCCTCACATTGGGCTCCCTGCATGGAGCCTGCTACTCCCTCTGCCTATATCTCTGCCTCTCTCTCTTTCTCTTTCTCTCTCTCGCTGTGTGTGTGTGTGTCTCTTGAATAAATAAATACAATCTTAAAAAAAAGATAAAACTAATATGGTCATCTGTTTCTCTCTTTTATATATAATAATTGTATACCATATAATGTATATGCACACAGTGATTGAATTTAAAAGCTAACAAATAACATTTTTAATGATATCCTCATGGTGGAATTTGGTTCCAGGAAAAACTTTTATATGTGACTTTTTTCAGGCCTGACCATAGATTATTACAAAGGCTTTCGCTGGCAGGTATCCCAGGGCAAAGCTCTCTCCCACACCAGACTTGATGTACAGCTAGTACTATAGTCCCTGAAGGGTGTTCGGTCAAGCCCTCTGCCCTCCTGGTCAGCCTTGCTGTCTACATATTTCCATTGTTGGCTTAGGCATCTCCATTCCTGCCTCCATTTGATGAGGCCTCTTTTTTTTTTTTTTTTAAGTTGTTATTTAAATTCCAGGTAGTTAACATAGAGTGTAATAGTTTCAGCTGTGCAAAACAGTAATTCAGCACTTCCATATAACATCCAGTGTTCATCACAAGTGCCCTCTTTAATGCCCATCATCTGTTTTCCCCATTACCTATTTTTACATTTCCCCCAGGCCACATCCCCTCTGGTAACCATAGTTAAGGACTGTTTTCCTTCTCTCTCTTTTTTTTTCCCTTTGCTAATTTGTTTTGTTTCTGAAATTCCACATATGCGTGTAATGATATGCTATTTGTCTTTCTTTGACAATTTGGTTTAGCATAAAACTTTCTAGATCCATCCATGTCACTGAAAATGGCAAGATTTCATTCTTTTTGTGGCTGAGTAATATTCCACTTCTTCTTTATCCATTCATCTGTTGATGGGCACTTGGGCTGTTTCTATAGTTTGGCTATTGTAGAGAATTCTACTATAAACATCTAAGTGCATGTATCCCTTCGAATTAGTACTTTTATATTCTTTGGGTAAATACTAATAGTGCAATTATTGGATCATAGGGTAGTTCTATGTTTTAGCTGTTTGACCAACCTCCATACTGTTTTTGATTTGAGAGTGGTTGCACCAGTTTGTGTTCCTACCAACAGTGAAGAGGGTTCATTTTTCTCCACATTCTCCAACACCTATTGTTTCTTGTGTTGTTGGTTCTGGCCATTTTGACAGGTGTGAGATGATATTGTGGTTGTGACTTGTTTATTTTCCTGATGATGAATGAGATTGAACTCTTTATCATGTGCATGTCAGCCATTTGTGTGTCTTCTTTGGAGAAATGGCTGACGTCTTCTGGCCATTTCTTAACTGGATTTTTTTTTGGTTTTTTTTGGGTGTTGAGTTTGAGAAGTTCATAATTTATATTGGATACTAATCCTTTATCAGATATGCCATTTGCAACTATCTTCTCCCATTCCAAAC
Organism: Vulpes lagopus; assembly: GCF_018345385.1. Lineage (NCBI taxonomy): Eukaryota > Metazoa > Chordata > Mammalia > Carnivora > Canidae > Vulpes > Vulpes lagopus. The sequence continues at coordinate 20,273,252 of NC_054843.1, read as the reverse complement.
GTTGCCTTTTAGTTTTGCTGATTATTTCCTTTGTTGTGCAGAAGCTTTTTATTTTTATAAGGTCCCAATAGTTTATTTTTGCTTTCTATTTTTTTTAATTTTAATGTTTTTATTTTTATTTTTATAAGGTCCCCAATAGTTTATTTTTCCCTTAGGAAACATATCTATCTTTGTTCTCTAGATTTTTATCATTTCAAGTCTCACATTTAGGTCTTTAATCCATTTTGAATTTATTTTTGTGTATGGTGTAAGAAAAATGTGCAGTTTTATTCTTCTGTATGCACCTGTCCAATTTTCCTAACACCATTTGTTGAAAAGACTATCTTTTGGGTGTTCTTTCCTGCTTTGTCAAGAATTAATTAAAAATATAGCTGTGGGTTCATTTCTGGATTTTCTGTTCTGTTCTGTTGGTGTTTGTGTCTATCTTCATGCCAGCACTGTAATGTTTAGATCATTACAAATTTATAATATAACTTGAGGTCTCAAATTATGATACTTCCAGTTTTGTTTTTGTTTTTCAAGTTTGCTTTGGAGCTTATTATCTGTGAATACAAAGTTTTTATTATTATTTATTTATTTGAGAGAGAGAAACAGAGATGGTGAAAGTGAGAGTAGAGAGGAGAGGGAGAAGTATGCTTTCCACTGGGCAGGGAGCCAGATGCAGGGGTTGATCCCAGGATCCCTGGTATCATAACCTGAACTAAAGGCAGGAGCCCAAGTGTCTGAGCCACAGAAGCACCCCGTGTATATGAAATTTAAAGAAGCGCTTCACAATTTTGCATACAGGATGCACATTGTAGTATATGTTTTGGTAGCAATTAGTCACTGTGCCTAAAATATATGTAATCCTATGTAGTACAGCATCATCAAAAGTAATTCTCAACTTATCTAAATCATATGCAAATAATAATGGAAGAAAGTATGAGAAAAACTTGACAAAAAAAAACTCCAAATGAGCTAAGAACCCAAAAATGAAAACCGAATTCCATTAAATAATTAGGCAAACGTATACTTATTTTTTTTTATTTTAGCACTCTTTCTTTTTCAGTTTTCCTCTATGACTAATGATAAATTATAAATATTGCTCGCCTTAATGTTTAGTCCTGAAATTACTCAGTTATTAGCAATTAATATCGAAGACTACAAATGTACTTGGAAAAATATATTGCTTTTAAAGCCATCTATGTGTCTTGCTTTCCTAGGTGTTTTATTTTTTGTTTATACTTTCACTGTTGGCATATGTTTCAACAAATACTAAGTAAAGATGTGCATGAACCTTCTAGTTATATAACCATGAACTTATGGTTTCTCTCCTCTCGTTACTCTATTTTTCCTCTAAAAACAAAATATGAATAATGGTGTTTAGATTAGTCCTCAGAAATAATTCATTTTGCTTTGTTTTTTTTTTTTAGGCACAAAATAGGTACAAAAATATAATAGTGTATTTCTAAGAATATTCTCCAGGTGAAAAGTGAAATGATTAAATATTTCTAAGATGAAAAAAATAAAAACAAAAAAATAATGCTCATTGCACAGAATATTTAATTTGATTCATAAAAGACTGAAGAATATCCATATATTTGTAACTAATAAGTAACACTTATTTGGAGCACATGCCAGAAACAGTGATATTACTATAGGAACATTCATGATTATCAAAAAAAGGGTGACAAAATGTTTTATCTTCTGGATAGGAAATAACCAAGTGTATTTTAAAAATATATTAAAAAAAAAGAATGGAGTGAGTATAAGATGACTTATGAATTGGTTATGTACATTAAATACCAGCCAGCTGTTTTGCACTGCTCACTCCAAACTCACTGAATAGTTTTCTTTTATATCAGAAGTAATAGAAGTTGGCATAGCTAGGGAAGAAAACGGGGCCCCTGATGATAGTTTGCTGCAAAATAAAAGTTACAATCTGATTCTTTTCATTGTTTTCCTAGGTAGAAATTGGTTCAAGCACCCCAAGCTAAATTTCTAGAAAGAATTGAGTATAAAATTTTTGAAGTGAAAACGTATAAATGGGCGTAACCCATAGTTACTTGAGGAAGAAAATAAACTACCAGAAAGAAGATAGAATTTAGATATACCCACATTATATATATCATAGTTTTTTTTTAATTTCTTATTCTGATACTCTATACATAAAGCTTATTTAAGATAACTAAATAACTATCATATTAGTCTTTTATTTTATTATAATATTTCACTGAAATACAAATACAAGTTTTCTTTTTCTGTTAGCAAGTAATTTAATATATATATATGTATATATATAATTTACTTCTCAGTTTTCTTTTGAAAATTAAATATTGCAGGGAATGACATAATTGTTATTCTCTATGTTTCTCTTGTGTTTAGAGGTGGAATTAGGCATATTTTCCTTTCCAGTGAATATGATAGGAAAATTTTATGACATTGTAGACTTTTTTATTTTCCATCAACAATTACCTACTAGCAGAAAGCTATACTATGTCCCTGAGTGATAATTGAGTCAGGGAATAGGAAGATGTTGGTGTGAAGAGATTTTCTGATTAGTAAATATAATTGAACGTGATAAATCTATATTAATTTCAGCATCCAGAATAAACTATTGTTTAATTAACTTCTTATACATGCAAATTATATTTTATTACATGAAATATGACTAGCAAAGATATATATATATAGATGATAGATAGATAAATTTACATGCATTAGTTGTAACTGGAACAAAGTTATTTTTCTCAAAAATTATATTTATGAGTATAGAAGGTCAAAGTAAGCTGATAATTTACAGAAATATATCTTGTTGCAATTTATATTTATCAACTTGCCAATGATTATATCCTATCATTGGTATGCTGGTGAAGCTTAACAACTGGCTTTCTGAGGAAAGAAATAATATATTTACTGATTTTGTGATATAATATTTATCCCAGAGACAATCTGAAGCTACCAACCGACATGACACAACTGATAATGGAGTTGGGAAGAAATGCTCACAATGGACTTACATGAACTAGTGCAAGCCAGCTCTAACACACCACAGTCACTAATGACTATTTCATTATGATCAAGTAACCATTAATGAAATGGAAAGAGCACTTGGGTTCTGCTTCCATTTTGGCCTCAGATTTTCTAGCTGGATTCTCCTTTTCAGCTTGTCCCTTAGTTCAGGCAAAAAAAATCCTGAGGAAAAAGCCTTCCCTAAAGGGAACAGAAACTACTTCCTCAAACAATAGGGACTATCCTGAGCCAGCAAGTCCTCATGTGATTCAGCCCTAGACAAAGATCAGCCTGGCCTTTACTGCCAACCTGCATGTACCCACTGACTTTTTTCCATATTTCCCTTATCTAAACCTACAAGTTTTTTCATCACTTTGGAGACAGTCTTCAAGACTCTGGTCTACCAGTCTACTTCCTTCTTAGTGTTGGCCTTACTAAAATAAATTGCTTTCTTATTTCACCACAACTTCATCTCTGTCTTTGGATTTTGTCAGGGGTTAGTGGGCAAACTGGTCTGTTTGGGATCCCTGGAGCCAGGCACTCTTGCGCCCCTGCACCTCCACTACAGAATTATAGGTATTATGTGCATAAAATTGCTAAATAAATAATAAGCAACAAAAACATAGAATAAATCTGTAATGATCTAATGCATAAGAAGTTAGAAACACAGAACCACTATTAATTGGGTACAACAATTAAATAGACCACTGTGTGAGAGTAAAACATCATCAACATTGACAGATAGTTAGAAAAACAAACATACCAGCAGAGTTTGAAAATATTAACCAAGCTATTAAAATTTCCCCAAATGATCAGTAATTTAAAAAGTCTATAGAAAGAGAATAAACTGTTGAAAGAGTTCTAAAAACTAAAAATAAATGATTGTTATGAGTTTTATGATCTAATCCCTTCCTAGATGTCCAAACCCTGCCCCCACCAATTCCCTTCTGCTTCATTTTGTTCTATGCCCCTCTATGACTTTTCCTACAGTTTGATGAGCTTCCTCCCATTCCAGAACCTTCTTGCAGTGATATTCTGGAATCTTCTGTCATCATTGAGACGCTTACCCTTCCTCTTACTTCAAAGCACTTTTTGTCTGATGTTGCATTATTGGCTTTTTCTCAGGTATTTATTATCTGTCTCTCCCAATAAAATATGAATTCCATGAGGAGAAGTGAATTAGTTGTCTAGTGCTATGCAAGAAATGATCGCATAGAATGGCTAAAAGAGAACACAAATTTATTTCTCAGTTTCCTGAGGTCAGGTTTCTGATCAGATGTTACCTAGGTTTTATGGTCAGGGTCCCAATTAGGCTAAAAACAAGCATGTGAAACCGGGACTATGGTCTCAGAAAGGCCTAGCATACTCTTCTAAGTCCATTAGGTGTTAGCTTAATTCACTTTCTTGTAGTTCCAGGACTAAGGTCCCTGCCTTCTTACTGGCTGTCTGCTGGGGCCATTCTCAGCTCCTAGAACTCACACAGCATTTCAAGGCCAGCTGGAGAATCTCTTCTTTCATTTTCCTAAGAAGATCTTATATAAGTAACATAATCATTGGAGACACTATCCGTAGTATAACAAAAAATATATATACTTGGTTTGTACCTGGTTTCTGGTACAGAGCTCCTAAAACCCTTGAGATTTCCTGAGAGATAGAAGAAGTGTCTTTTGTATGTTAATGAGACAATATAATTGTTTGGTGGGGAGAGAGGGGGTTAGATAGCTTCAGAAAAATTAACTTCATGATTAGAGGGTCAGAACTTTCAGTTATACTCCCAAAGTCTGGGTAGGGGAGAGTGGTCAGAGATTGAGTCAGTCACCAATAGTCAGTGATCAAATCAATCATGGCTACATAATGTAACTTATGTTTAAAAAGTCAGAATGATAAGATTTGGGGAAGCTTCTGGGTTGGTGAATATATCTATTGAGAGGATGACATATCTTGACTCTCATGTGTATAGGATCCTTCTTGATCTTACTCTATGTCTCTATTCATCTGACTGTTAATTTCATTGTTTATAATAAAACTGTGTTAATAAATGAGGGTTTTCTGAGTTCTGTGAGTTACTTTAACAAATTATCAAACCTAATATTTGTTTGTTTGAACCCCAAATCTAATTAGCTAGACAGAGGTATGGGTCACCTGGAGACCCCACTTGCATCTGGTTGTGAAGTTGGGATAATCTTATGGGATGGATCCTTTACTTGACCTAATTCCAAGTAGTTAGTGCCAGAATTGGTTTTAATTATAGCATACCCAGTTGATATTAGAGAATTGGAGAATCAGTAGTTGTAGGACAAAACCAAGCAGTATCTTATCACTTTTGCCATATAACATAACCTAATCAAAGAATTATTATTATTATTATTATTATTATTATTATTATTATTATGTCATATTGATGGGTCCCACACCTCAAGGGAAGTGAATTTTGCAAGGGCATGTACAATAAGGAGAGGGAATCAAGGATCATCTTAGAGTTCTAAGCACAGTAGAGATGGCTATAGGCTAGTCATATAACATAATCTTAAACAGTGCTTGACACATATATGTAGGCTGGCATAGAATTACTTCTTGATTTTTCTTCACTTGGCTTACTGTTTATATAAGCAAAACAATTTTATTTGAAAATAGTTAAAATATTTGAAGTCATTTTAATGGTATATGATGTAGGTAGATACTATCCACCCTGAGGCTGATGCAGTCTTTGCTCTGTGTTAGATTTTAGATGCTGGTGCCTGAAAGGTAACCAAAGAAGCATCTAGTTATTTTTTCAACATTTTGAAATTTTATGGTAGGTACCTTGAAAAATGTTGTGTTTCTATAAGCTGTAACCTTGTAACCACAGGGAATGGGAGAGATATCATGTACAAATTGCTGATGCCTGTTTTCTAACTATATAAATTCTCCTTTTCTAGTTTTTGTTAGGCTTCAGAGACCTCTGAAATTCTATGGTTAGAGGTAAGACTTTTTTTTTTTCCTTTTTAAGGTGTGTCAAACAGCTCTCAGGATACTGTTTACCTGGAAATGGAATAGCTTTTACATGCAGTCAACTCTCAAGTCAAAGTTCACAAATAAGTATACAAACATTTAAAAACCATCTGAAATAATTATCAGCCATTCACTAAAAATGTTTACCAGTCGTCATATGGAAAAATGTTCATATATATGTATATATGTATATTATACATAATGCTTATATATCTATATACTTATAGATATGCTTATAGATACATATACATGTATATTAACATATATGTTCTTATATGAACATTTTTCCAAATGTTCCATGCATTTGTATATATAAACACACAATTTAATATATATATTAAATTTTGTAAGTAATCTAATCTTATTCCTCTTAAAAAAGGTATTGTAAGTTAAGGATTGATAGTTAGGGGGTAGATGATAATGCTGAGTGTTTCTGAGGATGTGAATCATCTTTAAACCTAGGGTATTGTTCTGAATATGTGACCACTGACCCTGAGGCTGAAACATTACTCAAATTTTCCTGAACCTCAACCACTACTTTTAGTGACAAATGGAACAGATTCTACAAACTGCCTCACACAAATAATGCTTTTGGATTGCTTGTTGTGCTCACTCGCAGAGTTGAGAGAACAATTTTTCTTCTAATCCTTAAGGACAAAAATGCATTAGTCTTTCCACTTCTAATCCAATCAGGCCATTTTTCCTCTTGTGAGTAAATGGTTTTGTGGAGTCTGTTGGTCATTATAACCACTGGCTTATGAAAGCTTCAATGCATTTCAGAACTTTTAGATTCTGTAACCTTTAATATAGCACTTTGTCTGTAAATAAGTTAGTTCGGAATAAAGCATCCTAATCTTGCTATTACTTTATATAGTTATTTAAAAGTAATACATGTATAACACTATATAGAAAAATAAAAATATTTAAAAGTTTATATAAAATTTATTATATGTAAAAATATTATAATTTTATTAAAGAGTAACATACAACATTGTTTAAGAGGATGGGCTACAAGTAGTCTGGATTCTGGGTCTAACCTCTTAATATAAAATTTGTATTTTTTAAAACCCTCATTTAATACCTTATATATCAAACACTATACTAAGTACTTTTGAAAATTAGACCAATTAACATCCAATGAAGTAGTTTTTACTATTAATGCCATTTTACAAAAGGGAACATGTCCAGTTCAGTAAGTTAGTAGTAACTTAGAAGGAGAGGTTGAAGAAGGTTCTTCCAGAAGGAAAGTCTAATATCATCTCCTTGCAATATCACAATCACCAATGGCTACCACTCTCTGATCTAGAACTGACTGTCAAGTGAATATATCCCACTGAGCACTAAAAAGCAGTCCTGGAAAACCTTTAATGAAATTGCTAATGAGATTTCTCAATCATTGTCATTGTACATTAATACAGAAATAAATAATTTACTTATTTTCAATCTTCTTACCTTGTAGAACCCTTAGAGATACCTCAGAATTCTGGTTTGATATACTTTATTCTAGAGCTAAGCAATTTACCTAAATTCTTACCAGGATATTACATTTCTTCTAATTTTCATTTTATTTATAGGAGATACCTTTAACAATTTCTTAAAATTATTAGGAACTCATTTTCATAGTTTTATTTCAAATAAATCATATAACTACTTTAATATCCCATACATTTAAATAGAATTTGGAAGGGGAGGGTCTGGTGGTGCAGTTGGTTAAGCATCTGCCTTCAGGTCAGGTCATGATCCCAGGGTCCTGGGATAGAGCCCAGAATTGGGCTCTCTACTCAGAGGGGAATATGCTTCTGTCTCTCCCTCTGCCCTAGCCCCCTGCTAGTGCTCACCCTCTCATGCTCTCTCTCTCTCAAATAAATAAATAAACTCTTTTTTTAAAAATTGAATTTTTTATCCTAAATGTGATCAGTGGGATCATGATACTGTGAGGTTTTTTTTAATTAATTTTTATTGGTGTTCAATTTACCAACATACAGAAAAACACCCAGTGCTCATCCCGTCAAGTGTCCCCCTCAGTGCCCGTCACCCCTTCCCCTCCAACACCCGCCCTCCTCCCCTTCCACCACCCCTAGTTCGTTTCCCCGAGTTAGGAGTCTTTATGTTCTGTCTCCCTTCCTGATATTTCCCAACATTTCTTTTGCTTCCTTTATATTCCCTTTCACTATTATTTATATTCCCCAAATGAGTGAGAAAATGAGAACATACACTGTTTGTCCTTCTCCGATTGACTTATTTCACTCAGCATAATACCCTCCAGTTCCATCCACGTTGAAGCAAATGGTGGGTATTTGTCGTTTCTAATTGCTGAGTAATATTCCATTGTATACATAAACCACATCTTCTTTATCCATCATCTTTCGATGGACACCGAGGCTCCTTCCACAGTTTGGCTATTGTGGCCATTGCTGATAGAAACATCGGGGTGCAGGTGTCCCGACGTTTCATTGCATCTGAATCTTTGGGGTAAATCCCCAACAGTGCAATTGCTGGGTCTAGGGCAGTTCCATTTTTAATTCTTTGAGGAACCTCCACACAGTTTTCCAGAGTGGCTGCACCAGTTCACATTCCCACCAACAGTGTAAGAGGGTTCCCTTTTCTCCGCATCCTCTCCAACATTTGTTGTTTCCTGCCTTGTTAATTTTCCCCATTCTCACTGGTGTGAGGTGGTATCTCATTGTGGTTTTGATTTGTATTTCCCTGATGGCAAGTGATGCAGAGCATTTTCTCATGTGCTTGTTGGCCATGTCCATGTCTTCCTCTGTGAGATTTCTCTTCCTGTCTTTTGCCCATTTCATGATTGGATTGTTTGTTTCTTTGGTGTTGAGTTTAATAAGTTCTTTATAGATCTTGGAAACTAGCCCTTTATCTGATACGTCATTTGCAAATATCTTCTCCCATTCTGTAGGTTGTCTTTTAGTTTTGTTGACTGTATCCTTTGCTGTGCAAAAGCTTCTTATCTTGATGAAGTCCCAATAGTTCATTTTTGCTTTTGTTTCTTTTGCCTTTGTGGGTGTATCTTGCAAGAAGTTACTGTGGCCGAGTTCAAAAAGGGTGTTGCCTGTGTTCTCTTCTATGATTTTGATGGACTCTTGTCTCACATTTAGATCTCTCATCCATTTTGAGTTTATCTTTGTGTATGGTGAAAGAGAGTGGTCTAGTTTGTTATTCAATATTTATACATATTGACAAATGATTGCCACAATAGTTTAAATAACAATTATCACCATACATAATTACAAATTTTTTAATGTGTGATGAGAATTTTCAAGATTTTATTTTATTTTGTTTTTTTTAAGATTTTATTTATTTATTCATGAGAGAGACAGAGAGAGGCAGAGACATAGAGGGTGATGCACTCTCCTTGCAGGACCCCAATGCAGGACTCGATCCCTGGATTGGGATCACGTCCTGAGCTGAAGGCAGACACTCAACTGCTGAGCCACCTAGGCAGTCTAACTTTTAAGATTTTGAGGAAATATTTATGATTGGACTCTTGCAATATTTGGAATTTGATTCAAAATATTGAATGGACAGTGAACATTGAAATAATATAGATCAAGTAAAAGTGCAATATGTTGTTAATTGCCAAAAGAGGTAATGAAGTTCACCTATGTTTTATTCATTTTATAGATATTTCATAATTTTTCATGATACAAACAAACAAGAATACAAAACAAAAATGATATTGAGTGCTTAACCATCCAGTTTAGAAACATTATCTCATCTGGTGTTCTAAGACTCAAAAAGATTGGCAAAAAATAAAAATAAAATAAAATTGCATGCACCTGCTTTGTCATTTTTTAAAATATTTTATTTATTTATTCATGAGACACATACACACACACACACACACACACACACACACAGAAAGGGAGAAGCAGGCTCCATGCAGAGAGCCTGATGCGTGACTCCATCCCAGGATCCCAGGATCACGCTCCAGGCCCAAGGCAGGAGCTAAATCACTGAGCCACCCAGGCGTCTCAAATTTGTCATTTTATTAGTAGTAAACTCCTTGTTAGAGAATTTTTTGTTTATTTCTATCTTTATTTTAAGTAATCTCTTCAGCTAATGTAGGGCTGAAACTCATTTCTTATGTCTTTCCTCTTCTTATAGGACACAATAATACTGGATTAGGATCCCACCCATATAATCTCATTTAAAAGTTGCTACCTCTTTAAAAGCCTTAGTTCCAAATGTAATGGTGAGGGAGAAGGAGCTAGGGCTTCAACATATAATTTTGAGGTGACATAATTCAGTATATAACTATGTATATGGACTTGGCAATACACGTTTATTTGATTTTAAACATACATTTTCATACTTAAGAAATGGGAAATTATTAAAAAGTAATTTCCATTAAAAATCTGATTGTCTGACTATTGCTCCAAAATTTATTTTTACTGTATTATGAATAACTGGCATTTGATAAGATACTCTATTTTCTATTATTTTTTCAGGATGCAGTGCCAGCGTTTTTAACATAGTTGCCTGTTACAAAATTCAAAATCATTAATTTTATGTCTCTACTTAAATGATGGATGATTTTATAGCCCCTCTCTCCTATAGTACTCATATATACTGTAAACCTATATTTTTTTAACGATGAGGAATTCCTAGCACCACTTCTAATGAAAACTGCTTCCCATCTGAGTCTCATGAACTGTGAAATATAGTTTGGATACAAGGAACAAGATAAATAGTTTTCATTTGTAGCCTACAGATAATGGTTTGTTCTTCTCTGGGAACTAGTAAATCCAAAAAATATCCTGACATAAATTCTTCATTCTTTTAATAACAATAGGCATTCAAGTGGATGAATGAATTCCTTCAGACTCCATGTGATGTGTAAGACCAAATCTTATCCAAAATGTAATGCTTCAGACAGCATTTATTATCAGTCCTTTACTTAGGATTTAAAAGTACAGCCTTTTAAAATAAAAACAATATTTGAAAATTATTTGTGAATAATTTCTGGATCTTAAATATTTATTTTCTCAATAGTGGTTAGTAATAATAATTATCATATATATCTCTTTGCTCCTTAGTTTTAGACTGAGGAAATATGTTAAATTACTTCTGTTGAAAAGTAAGGCCTATAAAGTTTTGATGTTGAACTACTGTTACTTCCACCCTATATGTGACTGACATAGCATAGAATTATGTGGAAATCAAGATGTCACCACTAATTATGTGAATTAAAGAAAAGAGACCAGCGTCTATGCATAATTAGTTTATTAACTCCATTGATATGGATTAATCTTATCAAATTATTGGTTTTGTTCACATACTCTTATATCTTTTATTTTATTACAATATTAGTTCTTTTTCAACAATGTTGCCAAAACAATTCAATAGGAAACAATCATTTTTTGAGTGAATTATACTCAAATATCACTTGAAAAAGAATAAAATTGTATCCCTATCTCAAATCATATGTAAGATCTAGCTCAGAAAGTGTCATAGAATTAAATCGAACAGTGAAAACTGTGTGGAGGTTCCTCAAAGAGTTAAAAATAGACCTGCCCTATGACCCAGCAATTGCACTGTTGGGGATTTACCCCAAAGATTCAGATGCAATGAAACGCCGAGACACCTGCACCCCGATGTTTCTATCAGCAATGGCCACAATAGCCAAACTGTGGAAGGAGCCTCGGTGTCCATCGAAAGATGAATGGATAAAGAAGATGTGGTCTATGTATACAATGGAATATTACTCAGCAATTAGAAACGACAAATACCCACCATTTGCTTCAACGTGGGTGGAACTGGAGGGTATTATGCTGAGTGAAATAAGTCAATCAGAGAAGGACAAACAGTGTATGTTCTCATTCATTTGGGGAATATAAATAATAGTGAAAGGGAATATAAAGGAAGCAAAAGAAATGTTGGGAAATATCAGGAAGGGAGACAGAACATAAAGACTCCTAACTCTGGGAAACGAACTAGGGGTGGTGGAAGGGGAGGAGGGTGGGTGTTGGAGGGGAAGGGGTGACGGGCACTGAGGTGGACACTTGACGGGATGAGCACTGGGTGTTTTTCTGTATGTTGGTAAATTGAACACCAATAAAAATTAATTAAAAAAAAAAAGAACAGTGAAAATACTGAATTTTTAAAAAGAAATATAGCGGTATATCTACATGACCTTGGACCAGGCAATTTTTACTTGATAAGATACCAAAAGCACCAAGTGGCAAAAACAAAACAAAACAAAAACAAAACAAAACAAAAAAGCATAAATTTGACCTTGTCTATAAATATTTATAGGTTATATATAAATAATCTCATTTCTCTTAAACATATAAATTAATTATTTGACTTCCCCATTCAACTATTTTGAAAAGTCAATAATACAAAAAACTATTAATGTCAAGACATTAAAAATTTCACATATAAAGAAATTTGCTAAACACTTCTGCTATCAAGAACAATGAATTTCCAGCAAATAACTAGCTGTTTTTATAAAGAAATATTACTTTAAGTAGTATAATATGTATTAAAATAGACAAATTCATCAAATATACATTATTAATTTTTAATTTTTATCAGTACTTTATACCAGTGGGTATAAGACTATAGAATGCCTTGTTTTAGGAAACATACTTCCTGATTTCAAAATATATTAAAAAGCTACAATAATCAAAACAGTATGGTACCAGCATAACAACAAACAGTATAACATCATAGTGGAATAGACTGGTATAACAATAAGCATAGCAATAGACCAACGGAACAAAATAAAGAGCCCAGAAATAAATCCACACTTATGATTATCTGATCTTCCTCAGCATGCCAAGAACACTTATGAAAGGATAGTCTCTTCAATAAGTAGCATTGGGAAAACTGGAAATACACATTTAAAAAGATAAAATGGATGAAGGGGAGTGAGAAATACAGGCTTCCAGTTATGAAATGAATAAGTCATGAGAGAAAAAGTACAGCATAGGGAATATACTCAATGATATTATATAGGTATTGTATGATGGCAGCTATACTTGTGGTGAGCACAGCATAATATATAAAGATGTTGAATCAATAAGTTGCACATTTGAAACTAATGTAACATTGTGTGTCAACTATGTGCAAATAAAAAAAAAGTTTAAAAAACTGAAATTGGACACACACTACACATAAACATTAAAATGGATTAAAGACTTAGATGTTAAGTCTGAAACCATAGAAATCTTGGAAGAAAACTTAATGGAAAAGATTCTTGACATTGGTCTCATTAATGATTTCTCAGATATGACATCAAAAGTCTAGGTATCCAAAGACAAGTAGACAAACTGGTACTACATTAAACAAAAAATCTTTTGCACAGGGATCCCTGGGTGGCTCAACAGTTCAGCGCCTGCCTTTGGCCCAGAGCATGATCTTGGAGTCCTGGGATCAAGTCCCGCATCGGGCTCCTGGCATGGAGTCTGCTTCTCCCTCTGCCTCTCTCTCTCTCTCTCTCTCTATCATGAATAAATAAAAAAAATCTTAAAAAAAATCTTTGCACATCAAAGGACACAATAACAGCACAGAAGCAGCCTTCAGAGTAGGAGAAAATATTTGCACACCATATGTATGTGAAGAGGATTATTTCCAAAATATATAAGGGACTTCAGCAGCCTAAAAACAAAAATCAAATAATCCCATTAAAAATGGCCTAAGAAACTGAGTAGACATTTCTCCAATAAAGATATATAAATGGCCAACATATATTGGCCACATACATGGCCAATATACAAATGGCCATGGTATATAAGAAGATGCTTAGTTTCACCAATTGTCAGGGAAATGCAAATCAGAAACACAGTGAGATACTACCTCATGCATGTTAGATTTCCATTATCAAAACAAAACAAAACAAAACAAAAGCAAACCCAAAATATAGTGTTGACAAATTGTGCGTTAGAACCCTTGTGGATCATTGGTGGAAATGTAAAGTCGTACCACAACTATGGAAAATGGCATGGCGGTTCCTAAAAAATTTTAAAAATATAAACACCATATTATCCATGAGGTCCACCTCTGAGTATATACCTAGAAGAATTGGAATCAGGATCTTGAAGAGATATCTACAGTACTACATTTAATATGGCCTTATTCACAATAACCAAGATATGGAAATAATTCAAATGTCCATCAACAGAAAATGGATAGAGAAAATGTGGTATACACATACAATGTAGTATTATTCAAACAAAACAGTTGGAAATCCTACGATTTGTGACAATATAAATGGACTTGGGAGACATTATGCTAATGAAATAGAATAGTCACAGAAAGAGAAACACTGAATGACTTCTTTTATAAATGGAGCATCTAATATAAACATAGGTACAGAAGGTGACAGTAGAATGGTGATTACCAGGGGATGGAAGTATAAGAGAGGAGGAGTATTCAGTGGTTATAAAGTTACAGTCATACAAATGAGTAAGAGATCTGATCTACAATATAGTGCCTAGAGGGAACAATGAGAAATTAGAATTTTATTAAGAGATCTCATGCTAAGTGTTCTTGCCAACACCACCAACAACAAAGAAAAAAAAAAAGAAAAGAAAAGAAAAAAAAGAAAAGAAAAGAAAAAAAAGAGAGAGAGAAGACATGAGAAGTTTTTGGAAATGATGAATGTTTATTACCTTGATTGTGATGGTGTTAACATGAGTATATACATAAGTCCAAATGCACCAAATTGTATACATTAATTATGTGCAGTTTTTTTGTGTGCTAAATATGCTTCAGAAAAACTAGAAAAAAGAAATATATTAGGGTGAGTCCTTTCACCATTTTTATTTTTCAGTGTCTTTCTTAGTCATTGTGATAACTGACTTTTAAGTAATTATTCTTGGGTCTTTCCTGACTCCCAAGTAATTCCATCAGGCAATGTCCTCAGTGGTTTATGGGAAAAGGAACAGGCTGTAACCATGAAATATTCTGGGCCTTCTGCCTACACTCTCATTAGAATATCTATCCTTTATCTATTTGACACATTGGACATATGCTAAACAATTGTATAAAGAAAGGATTTATCAGCTTCAAAAATGCTTGAAGATGCACAGTTGAGAATATAAAGTACTTTATTGTAATATGAAGAAATTAGGTTTGAATAAAACAGGGGGGGGCATTTTTTCTCAAAGTCTAAATTTATGAAGTCCATGTAAAATGAATTCAATTTGTGATTTATGGTTAAGGAAAATTTTGTTTATTTTTGTTCATACTGTGATCATTTTCAAGATTAGCCCTCTTTCCAATTAACAATACAAAGACTTCAACTACAAAGATTTCTACAGACCTGCCAGAAATTGATATATTAGTGTTTGTTTTTCTGTTAGCAATTCTAAATTCTAATATCTGAGCACTCTCCTGGTGTCTCTGAGAATAAAAATATATACATAGAATTATCTGTTCAAGAATCCAGTTTGCTGGCTTAATAGAAATATAGGCTATAGAGTTTGTTAGAGGTCACACTGAAGAACCACATTTGCTTTTTCAATTAGCACCTGCAAGTATCACAGAATACTCTAAATCTATCCATTCCATCAGTATCATATGTTATCATCCCTAGCCAAATGCAATACTGGATATGTACAATCTCAGAACTAATACTTTGAGGGGTTTTATTGATGAAGTAGATCATCTATTGCTTCATTTCCTTACTGTTATGTCATTAGAAGATGGAGGAGGGACAGTAAACTATCCTCCAGACTGAGAAGGTACTTGAAGACCAAGAAACAAAGGAAGCCTTAACCCTTTTCCCAGATTTTTATTTAAGGTAACTTACTGATGGGGGAATCTGACAGGCAAACAATCTGATACTATGTAGCCATTCTCTGCCCATCAACTAGACCTTAACCCACAGCTTTCTTAGAGTAAGAGGAATCATTATGGTGAGGTCAAAGGTTAGTTACCTAAAGTTACCTGTCATCTACCAAAGAATTTCTACTAATTATCTCAAGTGCTGTCTTCTGTGTACCAATCATCTTACTGGTTATCTAAAGTGGAGCCTTCTGTGCACCATACTAGGGAAGATCAAAACAAACCTTCCCACATTCTGGCCAGGACATACATTAACCTCCAAGAGGCCTAAAATTCATAGCCCTGAGGGAGGATATTTCATGGGGATGAATGAGATGGAGGGCCAAAGATGGAGTCCGTATTGTAATATTTCCTACAAATGGGGGGTTGAGGGTGGAGAGGAGTTATATAGCATCATTTATATAGGAGATTCATAGAAATGAATTGGGTGTATTGGTTCCAGACAAGAAAATTGGATTAATCTAAAACAAAAATATGCCTTTAAATGCAGATGATCAAGCCACAAAAGTGACATCATATTATAGATGTATCAGGAATGATATGGAAAGCTACAAGAATACTTAGCTTATCTTTATTCATACCAGTATCTGGCTCTTTTCATGTACCTGCTTATGCACTTGTAAAAAAAAAAAAAAAACAATAAGAGCCATCAATAGCAATAATAATGTAGAATCCTTATTTATTCATTCGCACGTATTTAATTATTAAATCACTGTAGACTTATGACGGGCTGACAAATTGGAGTGATTTTCAAATCAAGTACCAGGAAACTGAAATGACATTAAAATTTTCTAGAAACTGGAAGTTAATGATAAATTTCTCCTACCTCAATTTTGAATTTATATTATGGCCACAATCTTCACTTTTTCTAGATCAGGTATATACCTTGATACATGTACTCTCAGGGACCTCAGATTAGAATATTTCATCTGATTCTTCGAATAGATAATATATGCTTCCACTGTTTTATCTGATTACATCATATGTAAACTGAAACAATAAGAGAAATTATACCATGAATAATTTAAATGACAGCCACTTTTTTTTCTTATAATGAACATTTTTATTGTTTCTTTTTCTAACTGAAGGAAATTTTTGAACTTCTATTTTCAAAATTGTAAGAGTTAAACAAAATTAATTGAAGTTAAATTCCAATTGAAATAAACATAACCAAATAAAAACAAAAAAAAATCCCCCCAAAACACCTTTTATTTTATATATATTCTCAAAAATATCAAAAAACATACACAAGAAAATAGTATTGATAAATAGGAAATAAAAGCAAGCTCAAAGGGATCCCTGGGTGGCTCAGCAGTTTAGCGCCTGCCTTTGACCCAGGGCATGGTCCCGGAGTCCCGGGATCAAGTCCCAAGATCGAGTACTTCATTGGGCTCCCTGCATGGAGTCTGCTTCTCCCTCTGCCTGTCTCTCTGCCTCTCTCTGTGTGTTTATCATGAATAAATAAATAAGAATATTTAAAAAGCAAGCGCAATATATTCAACTTGATCACATCTAGAATTTTGATATCCTACATGTGGATTTATTAATAAAGAAATAATCAAAACCTGCTTATACTCTCAAGTACTTCTTGATTTTTTTTTTCTTGTAGCTGTCAAGCAGAACACATTCTTGAATTTGATGATAGGTCTCCTCAAACAAAAATTAGTTAAATTAAAATTAATTTTCCAATAGAAAGTTTTCTAGTGAGTATGATGATGGAACTGTTTGTATAAATCTTACAGACAGGTAGGCACTATCCTGTCACTTGCAATGGGATTGTGTGGATATTTGGGGTTGGGCTGTGAAGGATTCTGGCTGATAATGAAAATAATGAGAAAATAACGTGGAGGAGATAAACTTGCAGTATAATTTATAAAACCATGGGTATCTCAGATACATACAACAAGCCCACTGCATTATTTAAGCTGATGTTTAGAAACTACTTCAGCAGTACTGTCTCTGGGCAGCTTTTGTAAATCATTCAGCAATAATTCTGTATAGATTTGCAAAGAAGTGGCCTTAGTAAACTGGACCTCAGTGATTTCATTTTGGGTCACTTTCTCATAATCTATTTATACTTCAAACATGTTTAGTTTATCCCCTAAATATATAAAGAAGTTAGTCAAAAGCAAGATGATTATCGGAAAGAGTAGAGATTTAGTTCCTGTAACGTGGTTGGCCAGATGTTCTGAAAAGTCTTCCTGCAAGGAAACATTAAAGATTTGCTGTTAAATAGTAATTAACATCATTTTAAATGTCTATCTCTGCTGGAAATAAAAAAGGGATATTCAAAGTCAAAAACTTAAACAGGCAAAATCAACTAAGCTAAGTATCTCTGAAGCTAACTAAGAAACACCCTGTGAAGCTAAAAGCTGTTACTTCTTAAGGCAGGCTTGAGAAGAAAATACAGTTTAGGATAAACACCTAGTAAGGTGTAAAAGCTAAAACCTCCACATATACTCTGATCAAAAAAAGAATTGCATAGTAATGAAATAAAGAGCTAGAAAATAAACTTCTTAAAATATGATAGCAAGAAAATAAATTTATCTGACCTTGTCTGTGGGCAAGATGTTGGAAAAAAGTCTCCCCAAAGAATTTACAACTGTGGTCTGCTCCTCAGAGACTGAACCACTGATATGTCATTATACACTTCCCAAATAAAGGATGCATATTTTATCCTTTATCATAAAATAATTTATTTTGTAACTTAAAACTTTTCCATGAGGGGTGCCTGGGTGGCTCAGCAGTTGAGCCTCTGCCTATGGCTCAGGTCGTGATCCCGGAGTTCTGGGATCCAGTCCCAGGATGGGGTCCCACATCAGGCTCTCTGCATGGAGCCTGCTTCTCTCTCTGCCTGTGTCTCTGCCTCTCTCTTTCTGTGTCTGTCATGAATAAATAAATAAAATCTTAAAAAATAAAACTTTTCCACGAAGGTATGTGTGATATCTCATGCTTTTACTTGTGAATTCTACCAAACATTCAGAGCAGTTGCAAATATTACACAAACTCCATTAGGGAGATAGAAAAAAGAAAATACATTACCCCTCTCTCATTTTAAGTTACCTAAATATCAAAACCTAACCATAACCACTAAAAAAAGTAAAGTTGCACTCCACACTTTCTAATGAACCTAAAGGAAAAACTTCTAAACAAATATATTAGAAAATCAAATCTCACATCAAATAAAACCAACAAATTATCCAAACAAAATACTATATTAAGAAGATTTATTCAGGACTTCCATATTCGATTAACTATTACCCAATGTAATCAACAACATGATCAGAACAAAGTGAGAAAAAAGAATCATATGATGAGATCTTGATATATATAAAAATGTACTAGATAAAAATTCATCATCCACCCATAAATATAAATGTTATCAAACAAAAGAGGGAACCATCTATATTGATAAGGGCCAGTTGCAAAAACAAACAAAAACATCAAATACCATACATTTGATAAATAAATTCAATAAAATATTGGATGTTTATTCTTTGAGATCACTGATGAAATGAAGATGGGTGCTACCTCACTTCTGATACTTATTGTTTTAGAATTCCAAACTATTGCATTATGACAAGAAAATATAAGATCCTTTTAAGTTCAGGGACATAAGATGATAAAAATTGGGATTTTGTTGGAAGAAATAAAATTTTATTTTGCACAGCTGATCATATTTCCTGTATAGAACACCAAAGTTATTTTATAAAGTAACAAGACAGAGGAAGTTAACACATTTTGCTTATTATAAATCCAATGTTAAAAACTTCAATTATATATTTCTATCCATAACTAAAATTAGAATATATAATTAAAAATACATTTAAAATAAACCATATTAGCAAAAGTAAGGGCATTGAGATATGGATATAGCAATAATGTGGAATTCATTCATGGAAATTTATTTTATTTTAATTCCAGTATAGTTAACATACAGGGTTATATTCATTTCAAGTGTGCAATATAATGATTCAATAATATGCATGGAAACTTTAAATTCCTAATAAAGGTTATTAGAACATATTTAATTATAAAAGGATGAGTAAAATGCTCATGGTTGGAAAGACTTATTACTGCAAAAAATATGAATTTACTGTAAATTGATCAACTGAATATAACAAACATTCACACAAGGAGTTTACTTTTAATGGAAGTAGACAAGGTGATCTTGAATGTTAGAACAAAAAGGGACAAATTCAGTCAAAAACTCCTAGGGAAGAGTAATTAAAATGACCTGCCTTTCCAATTATCAATCTATTATAAAATCTAAAATTAAAACATTGTGTTATTGCATTATCCTACAAAATAGACCTGTGATAGATACAAGAAGGTCCAGACATTTAAAATATTCCTAGATGATCTACAAAGTAGAGTGTGTATCAGGTTCCTAACATTGCCATAAAAATACCCAACCAGTCAGTAGGAAGGTGGTGCCACCTTTCTGCTTTGGGGGCACTATAAGAGGACTGCTAAATACAAGTCTTAAGTAAGTTTGAGTGTTAATGTTCAAATTTCAGTTATCATTTATCATAGCAAGAATCTGGAAGATCCCAGATTAAATAAGATACAATCAGAAGAGGTCAACACCAAGATGACACAGATATTAAAATTATCAGCCTCAGCCTATGATTTGAAGGCAGCTATTATTAAATGTTTCAACAAGCAATTATAATTATGCTTGAAACAAATGAAGATAGATTGAAAAAATAAAGACAAAAGTACCTTGAAAGCAGACACAGAAAAATGACACATAATTTATAGGTGGTGAACAATTTTCATGACAGTGGGTTTCACGTAAAAGAGGACAAGTAAGTGATAAAACAATTTCCAGGACGAGAAAAAAGGGATTGTCAAACTGAGTATTCTAAATCCAGTTAAAATATTCTCCACTAATGAAAGAGCAAAAAGCATTCTCAGATGTGTGAAAACTAAGAGAATTTGTCACCAAATGACATACTCTTAAGTAACAACAAAAACACTCCTCTAAACAAAAACGAAATGCTAAAAGAAAGTAACTTGGACCAACAGGAAAGAATAAGTAAATAAAAGGAACAAAAGTATAGTAAATACAACAGCCCAAAGTTTTTGTCTTCGATTTTCTTAATTTTTTTTCACTGATGAGAACAAAAGTTATAACCATGTCTAGTGTGGTTTTCAGTGTATGTAGAGGAAATATTAAAGGAAATAATAAAGGGGTAAAATGAAGTAAGCTCTCTACACTTTACTCAACAGTTAAAATATCAACAGCATTAAGCTATATTTTTATAGTACCTATAGCAACCACTAAAAAATCTATACAAATAGATTTACTAAAATCTAAATAAACAGACTATTGGTTAATAAAAATAAAATTCTAAAAAAAAGTTTGATACAAAAAATGTAAAGAACCAAACACCAGTAAGAAAACAAAACAAAACAAAAAATAGAGAAAAATTAGAAAACAAAATTTGCAGACTTGATTCCTAATATATCAATATTTATATTCAGTATAAATAATCTAAATATACTAATTAAAGTCAGAGACTGGTAGAATGGTTTAAAGATGGTCCAACTGCATGCTGCCCATAAGAAACTTACTGTAAATACAATGATAACAGAATGTGAAAGAGTGAGATTGGAAAAAGATAAATATTAATCAGACAAAGCAGAAGTAAATATATTAATTTTGAGTAAATTACCCTTTAGAGAAATGAAAGTTACCAGAAACGAAAGAATATTACATAATACAGGGGGAAAAAAAATCATTCCAGAAGGAAGACATTGCACCAAACAACAGACCTGCAAAATAGGTAAAGCAAAGACTTTTAGAACTGAAAGTTGAAATCATGAAATCCACATTTAAAGTTGTAGACTCTTCTACTTCTCTCCCAACAACTGATGAATGACTAGACAAAAAGTCATCAAGGATATATGACAATAACCATAACATCAGCCACCAGGAACTAACTGACATTCATGGAACTCTGTATGGAACAAAAGAATATACATTCCTTACAATCCTTCCAGGGCCCTGGTCCATGGAACATGTGTCAATACATATAATATCGAGGACCACAATACAAACTTCAAGAAATGTTAAATAATTAAAAAACAGAGAGAAATTTTTTTAATCACAGTGAAATCAAACTAACAATAACAAAGCGGAAAAAAGTTGAAATATTTTAGGAAACTAAACCTATTTCTAAATGTCATTAGTCAAAGTAGTAGTCTTAAGAGAAATTAAAAAGAAAAAGAAAGTGAATGAATATGAAAATGTAACATCAAAACTATGGGATACAGCTAAATCATTGATAACAGGGAAATATATAGCACTAAATTCCTATATGAGAAAAGAGAAACAACCAAATAAGTAACCTAAGTTCCTACCTCAATGCCTCAATGATATAGATGTAGGAAAAGAAGACGAAGTAAACTCGAATTGACTAGAATGAAGAAATAATAAGGTAAAAATACAAATCAATGAAGTTGAAAAGAGGAAGACAAGAGAGTAAATAAATAAGAAAAAAATCTAATTCATTGAAAACATCAATCAAAAAGAAAAAAAAAACTTTAGGAAAAATAAAAAAGAGAAAATAGACAAATTACTAAAATCAGCAATGAAACAGTAAGTACTGCTATTGACCTTTAAGACTTTCAAAGGCCATTACAGGGAGACTATGAACAACGTTACACATATAAATTTGAAAATTTATGAAAAGAAAATATATATTACAAGTATATATTATACAACTCACTCAAAATGAAATAGACAATTCGATTTGCCATATAACTGTCAAAGAAACTTAACTGTAATTTAAAAACCCCTGATAAAGTTCCAAGTCCAGGTGGATTCATTTGGGAAGTATATCAAAACTCTGACAAAGAATTAATATCAATGCTATAAGATATTTTTCAGAAGATAGAAGAGGAAGAACTATTTTCTTATTTATCTTTGAAGTTAATATTACAATAATAGCCAAAAAAGCCAAAAAATAATACATATAAAAAACAACCTACAAACCATTGCCACTCAGTATAGATGCAAAACTATAAACAAAATTATTTTTTAACAACAAAATTCTTTTTTTTTTTTTTTTTTAAATTTTTTATTTTTTTATGATAGGCACACAGTGAGAGAGAGAGAAGCAGAGACACAGGCAGAGGGAGAAGCAGGCTCCATGCACCGGGAGCCCGACGTGGGATTCGATCCCGGGTCTCCAGGATCGCGCCCTGGGCCAAAGGCAGGCGCCAAACCGCTGCGCCACCCAGGGATCCCAACAACAAAATTCTTAACAACACATTAAGAAATGGAATTCAGCAAAATATAAAGAATTATACATTATGACCAATGGGGTTTATTCAGAGGTGCAAGGCTGGTGCAAATATGAAAATCAATCAGTGTAATCCACCAGAATAAGAGGGCAAAAGAGAAAAAAGAATCACATTGTCATATTCATTGAAAACAGAAAAGCATTTGACAAAACTCAGTATCTGTCCATGATTAAAGCAAAACAAAACAAACCAAAAAAAGACTCAACAAATTAGAAATAAAGAGGATCTTTCGCAGCTAGGTAAATAAATGTATAAAATACCCACAGCTAACATCACACTTCATGGGTAAAAACTGAGTTCTTTCCTTGGTAATAAAGAGCAAGTTACTGATGTACATTCTCATCACTGCTGTTCACCATAGTACTGGAAATTCTAGCCAGCACAATGGGAAAAGAAAGGTCAACATAGATCAGAAAATAAGAAATTATATTCTCCCTATTTGAGAATGATATGATGGTCCACAAAAAAATCCCCCCTCCCTCATATACAAAAACAAACAAACAAATCAAAACCTGAAAACTCTTAGAACTGAGAGTGCAGCAAGGCATAGGATACAAAATGTACAGAAAACAATCCATTTTAGTTTTATATACTAGCAGTTGGCAAGTGAAAAGCAAATTTAGAAATAATCCATTTCTAATCACTGAAAAATTAAATACTTAGGTGTAAATCTAATAATATATACATAGGATTTGCATGCTTATACTATAAAATTAAAGAATATCTAAATAAATGGATAGCATATCAAGTTTATAGATTGGAAGGCTGTTGATGTCAGTTCTTCCCAAATTTACAGACATATTCAATGCAATTCCTATCAAAATCCCAATAAGATTTTTCTAGATATAGACATGATTATTCAAAAACTTTTATTTGAAAACTCTAGAGTATAAGAACAATGAAAACACACTTGAAGTAGAATAAAATAGGCAGAATCATTCTACCCAATATGAAGACTTTCTAAATAGCTACAGTAATCATGACAATATGGTACTGACAGCAAGATAAATGGAACAGAAAGAGAGAAACAAGAAATGGTCCTCAAACAAGTATGGCCAATGGATTTTTTACAAAGTCAAAGAAGCAATTCACTGGAGTAAGCATAGTATTTTTAACAGATAGTACAACAATTGGATATCCACAGGCAAAATTAAAAAAAAAAACAGCTAAAAAAACTTGTTTAAACCTCATTAAATAAATATTAACCTAAAATCAATCATATGTTTGAATACTAGACATAAAATATAAGTACAGAACTTTTAGAAAATAACACAGAAAAAAATATTCAAGGTCTACAGCTTCCTTAGACATGACACCTAGACATGACACTACATTTTTAAAAAATGATAAATTTACTTCCTTTTTTTTTGTGAAAAAATTCAAAGACAGTGAAAAGGCAAGTTACAGATAGAGAGAAACCATGTAACTGGCAAAGCACTGGTATCTAAGATATGCAAAGGTATGTAAAGAACTCTCAATATGCAATAGTAAAAATCCAATTATAAAATGACATAAAGACAGGGATTTCACCAAAAATATTTGTATGGCACACAAGATAAAAAGATGTCTAGCATTGCTAAACACTAGGGAAATGCCAAATAAGACTATATGAAGACTATAAACAGCTAAAATTATATATACATATATACATATATAATTTCTATACATATATATATGCATATATAATTTATATATGTATATGTATATCAGAGACAATACCAAATGTTGATGAGGAGACAGAGAAATTGGATATCTCATGCACTGCTGGTGGAAATGTAAAATAGAACACTTTATAGTTGTTTAGAGGTTTTTTAAAAACAAAACAGACACTTAGATCTATAATCCAACTTTTCACTGCAGGACATTTAACCCAATAACTAACAATGCAATCCTATGCAAAAATCTCTACCCACATGTTTATAGCAGCTTTATTTATAACAGCCTAAAACTGGAAATACCCATAATATTCCCCAATGGGTGAATGTTTCAACCAGCTTGCAAAGGAAATAAGTGAGCAATAAATAGACATAATCCATTGATGCAAATAACAGCCTTCTTTTCTTAAAGATTTATTTATTTATTTATTTTAGAGGGAGGGGTTGGGGAGAGGGTGAAATTGAATCTCAGGCAGATTCTCCCTTGCTGAACACGGATCCTGACTGAAGCTGGGTCCCAAAACCCTAAATCATGATCTGAGTCGAAATCAAGAGTTAGAGGCTCAACCCACTGAGCCACCCAGGCACCCTACAAGTCAATAGTTTTTATGCAACCCAAGGGCATTTTGTTCAGTGAAAAATGACAATCTAAGAAGCTCATAGACCATATGGAACCATTTTGTAACAATATCAAAATTACAAAATTATCATAATGGAAACATTAATAATTGTCGAGGATTAAGATTGTGGAAAGGTGGTGGGGTTGACTGTGAAAGGTTAGCATGATGTAGATGTTTTTGATGATGGAGAGTTATGTAGCTTGATTCAGCTGTTTATGCAAATCATATGAAGCAGAACTATGTACACATTGTACCAGTGTCAATTTCCCGTTTTGTTTTGCTTTTTATGTTTTTTTAAAGATTTTACATATTCATTTATGAAAGATAAAGAGAGAGGCAGAGACACAGGCAGAGGGGGAAGCAGGCTCCAGGCAGGGAGTCCAAGTGGGACTCGATCACAGGTCTCCAGGATCAACCCTTGTGCCAAAGGCAGACGCTCAACCGCTGAGCCACCCAGGTGTCCCGCCAATTTCCTGGTTTTGATATTGTAATATAATTATGTAAGATGAAACTACTGAAGGAAGCAGAGAAAGGTACAAGGAATTATATACTATATTTTCAAATGTCTTTGTATCTATAATTATTTATAAATAAAAACATGTTTTAAATGATTATATTATTTATATTAAATGTTATTTTAATAAGTAATGTTTAGTATTAAATTTAATATTTTAAATTTTATTTATCATATAAATTTAGCATTTCTTATATGAATATATTTTATTTATTAAATTATTAAATATCAAGATTAAATTAATATTGAATATGTTATATATTAAATAACGTATTAAATTATATTGACATTAAAAGACATGTAAAACTAAATAATGTTTGGTTTAGGATTCATATAATTGCATTGAAATATAAGAAAAAGCAAAATAATTCTCCTAAATTGTCTCCTAATTCTTATTCTCTTCTAAATTAGGAAATAATACCTGAGTATGAAAACACAAGAACAATATGGCCGAAAACTTGGTAATGTTCTATTTTTAAACTATTTTAAATCTATTTTAAACTGACTGTTCGTTGTCATTTAATGATTTTATGCACAAATGCTGTATATACACTTTGTATGCCTTCAAAAACCTAGCATGGCTAACCAAACATTGTTGACACAATGTATAACTTAGGTTATTAGTTTTATGGTTCTTAATTAGGACTACTTTCGGATCAAAGGCCCACTCAAAAATAATGTGAAGAATGCAACTGTGATGTAGCAAGAATCTCCTTACCTGCTAGTAATAGGTGGCCTGGTATGAGGATAGTCGGGTGCTAACATGATTTTCTGGCAGTCTAATGCAACTGTGAGGCATGTCAGATGGAGCACCCTTCACTGCCTGAACTGACAATATTCAAGTGTGGGCAGTTGTCTACAAGAAATGAGAGTTGTAATACAGAACCTGATAAAGCCATTTAAGCATAAAAGTATTATTTTCTGCTTTACATCCTTCTTTGTACTGGTGTTTTGGCTGGTGAAACTAGACCAAAATGGTTGCAACATGAATCATGCCTTTATCATCCTTTTCGCCAATTTTTAAATTTTAACACAATGCTCTGATCCAGCTTGGCCATATCCATAGGACTATTTAGCTAAAGGCAAAACCTCACTAAGATAATGCTAAGATCTAATTTTATTTTGCATGTTTTTTGTTGAAGTGAAACTAATATAATATTAAAATTAACTACTTTAAAATGAATAATTCAATACCAGTTAGTACATTAACAATACTGTGCAGCCACCACTTCTAATTCCAAAACCTCTTCATCACCCTAAAAGAAATCCTATATTCAGTAAACAGTTTATTCCCAATACCTACTTCCCAGCCCCTGCTCATTGCCTAGAAACCTCCAATTCTGCATTCTGTAGGTATGGACTTAGCGAATTCTGGATATTTCACATACATGGAATGATAGAATATGGGACCTTCTGTTTCTGGCTTCTTTTACTTAGCATGTTTTTGATATGTTCATCCACATCATGGCATGTATTAATATGTCATTGCTTTTTGTGATTGAATAAAATTCAACTGTATGTAGATATATAACAAATATCTATTTATGGATGGATGGACATTTGCGCTGATTCCACCTTTTGGTTATTGTAGATAGTGTGTTATGAACATATGCATGCATGCATATGTTCTGTTTTCAATTTTGGGGACTATATATCTAAGAAGAATTGCTTGGTCATTTGTTGATTCTATGTTTAATTTTTTTTGGGAACTATCAAATGGTTTTCCATAGCTTTGCACATTTTATTTTTCCACCAGTAATGCATAAGCATGATGATTTATCTATATTCTCCTCAACCCTTGCTAGTGTCTGCCATTTTTCCATTTATTGTTTTTTTTTTTTACATATAAAGATATCATGATTGGTGTGAAGAGTTACATCATTCTTGTACTTCATAATGACTGATAATGTCAATCATTTTTCATGAGCATTTTGGTCATTTGTATGACTTCCTTAGGGAAATCCCTATTCAAGTTCTTTGCCCATTTTTAAGAATTGAGCTGTTTGTGTTGTTGAGTTTTAAGCATTCTTTATATATGCTGGATATGACCCTTATCAGATATAAAATTTGTAAATATTATCTGTAATTCAGTAGGTTGTCTTTTTACTGTCTGGTAATGTCCTTAGATTCACAAAGGCTTTTAATTTGGTAAAGTCTAATTTATCCTTTTTTTTTTCCCTTTGTTGCTCATGCTTTTGGTGTCTGAGCTGTAATTTTGAAACAGCTCTTTTAAGAAATTATCTCCTTTATTTACTGACATAATTAAGATTGTAATATAATTTGATGTATACTTTTACATTAGGTTTCATAATTTTACGGTTAAAAATTTGGCTACTTTTATATATAATAAACATGAGGTACATTTTTTACCACAATGCATAGAAAACTTTATAGATACAAATACACTATTAAGTAAATATTCATACTCGTTAAATATTATGGCTACTGCGCAGTACAATAGCATTCATACAAAATAATCTCTCTATAAGATCATCCCATAGCTTTCAAAATTACTTTAACATCTTTTCAGAAAACATTAGTTCTTTAAAAGAATTATTTGAGAGTTAAACCTAATTTTCAAATTGGAAGCTGCACAAGGTATCAGAATAATTTAGGAGCAGAAGATCAGAATTCTTCATTTGAAACCTTTGTCAGTTACTTGCTATTTGACCTCAGACTATTTACTTGTTCACAATGAGTATCATTTTTCTTCAATGGCAAATGGCATTTGAACATTACAAATATCTGACCTAATTATCTTGTAGAGTTTTCTCAGGATAAAAAAGAAAAGTTATGAAAGCTTTAAAATCTGCATACATTAAATAATTTGAAATTTTTATTGTCATTTGGGTGGGCTTGGTTATTGAAATAGCGTAAAGTAAAAACTGGGTGTCAAACACAAAAGAAACTATTAACCCTGATAACTTTTAGTTATCTGCTCAAATATGGGCAATTCAGAGAGAAGAAGTACCACAGTGCCTTGATTATGTGACAAACTGTACAGAGCAGCTCAGCTTGCTCCCATGTCAGAGCTATTTATGGTGTAGTACAAAAAAATCTGACATATTATTTCACAGGTGGAGAAAAAAACATTGATAACATACCAATTTACTGTGGTTCCATAATATTGCATTTTTACAGTTGAAAGCCTTCAGGAAAATTTGATGATGTTAAATTGATACCTTCTTACTCTAGCTATTAACTTCAATTGATATTTGATCTCTATAAAAAACAACAACCAGGAAGCAAAACTTTTAAATCTTACTTTGTTTTGAAATCTAACACGCTTATTGAAAGAAAAGCCAACAGTAGTAAATGGACTCAGCAGATGAGCTATACTACTTAGTAATTAAACAACCGCCAATAATTGTCTTACAGTAGGGGCCACCAGAAGAAGCTTTTAAATCAGTGCAATTGCCCCCATAGTATTAGACATTGCTTATAAAAGAGCATTAACTGGATGACCCATGAAATATTGTCTTTTTTGTTTCTTTATTTCACAATGTAGGATTCCCTTCATTAAAATTGCCACAATTTGTTTATGCATTTCCCTTAGTCATATCCCCGACACTGTCCAAAATTAAACATTTTCTCTGTTGTCCATATAAGATCCAAGTGTTCATTTAAATTTAACATTTTTTATTACAGAACAATGGAAAACAAGGTTTGGGGAAAAAGTATTTCTCATTACATTTGATTTAGCTTCAGAATTAAAGGATATGTTTTAATCCAAAGGCCAAATCAAATAGGCATTATGAAAAGTACTACTAAAAGCTTACTAGGAACAAATGCCCTTGATAATCTATAGATGCAGTGGATAGATGGTCCCAGAAGAGCACCCTGTGACAATTTCCAACCACTTTTGTGAGTAATCTTTCCTGAGCCACACATAATAGAACTAAAGCTTTTTGTTTCCTGTTCTTGTAATTCTTCAGTTAATACATTCTATACAGAGAGGAAATGCAAATCAAAGTTGCCTAGTTAAACAAACAAACAAACAAACAAAAAACTCTTCAAATTAACTTTGCAAGTATCTTCATACAGTGACCTATAAAACTGTAGGGAAATAATGAGGGTTAGATGAGTGAGGGGTAAATAAGATTAAATTGATTACAACATCCATAATAGTGGACCAATAGTGCCATCTATTGCTTTAAATACAAGCCTGGTATACAATTACAACTTTTATGTTCTAAAATAATGTTACTCTGCTTTTATTTAAGATCACTTTATATACTTGCAAATAACATAATATTAATAGCTGGAGTTACACTTTAAATTCTGTATTATGTGTAGCATATATTTATTACGTATTAAATTTACTATATTCATTATCTTTTAGGTGATAATTTCAGTTTATTAAAATATATACCCTTTCTAAGGAGTTCTGTGCAAGGAGTGAGTGAAGGATTATACTAGATGTAGAAAATGGGAACACCAAACAAACCATGGATCCTGCATATAAATGGTGTTCAGCTTAGAAATCAAATTATCTGAACATATATATGTGTGTGGGTACATATACAATATAACCATACTGCAAATCCCTTGGTTTTATGCAAAAGATGCTTGAAGAAAGGGAAGAAAAAGGAAATTACTCCAAAATCTGTCAAGATGTTCTTGTAGCAGTTCTATATTATATAACTTGCAGTATTGCCCTGGGTTTTATTTTGCTTCTTGCTTTATTCTAAGAGAAGTTAAGTGACTGTTTTTAAAGCTAAGCTGCTTTCCAGACAAATAATGAAATACTTAGACCCATTCCTAATAAAGCCATGGATGCCAGAAGATAAGGAAATGAAGTCCTAAATTGTTATAAAAAAAACAAAAAACAAAAAAGAATGGTAACAAAAATACAATGTAGAAATCTATACCCCCAGACATGTTTTTCAAATAAGAAAGTGGGAGCACCTGGTGGCTCAGTGGTTGAGCGTCTGCCTTGGGCTGAGGTCGTGATCCTGCGATCCTGGGATGGAGTCCCACATTGGACGCCCTGCAGGGAGCCTGCCTCTCCCTCTGCCTATGTCTCTGCTTCTCTCTCTGTGTCTCTCATGAATAAATAAATAAAAATCTTTTAAAAAAAGAAAGTAAATTAGCTTAGATGATATGATGTTGGCAAAGATGCTCCACAGGAAGTAGTGAAGAAGGAAAATGATCCCAGATTGAAGCATGTTACTGAAGGAGGAAGAAAGTGATTACAAAAGGAAACTTAGCAGATGATCGTTTACATTGCAATTTTAACCACATCATGTGGGATTTTTTCACCATCATCATTATTAAGGTGTAATTTACATGCAATAAAATTCACCATTTTTAGGGTGTAATTCCGTGTTTGGGCACATGAGAATATAGTCATTTAATCACCACAGTAATCAACACAACAGTTGTATCAACTGAGACATTTCCCTTAAATGTCCGTGTAGCTCTGCCTTTTTCAGTGATCCAGCACTAATTTATTTCAGACACCAATAGTTTTGCCTAGTCCAGAATGCTATACAAGTAAAATTATATGGTAAACAGTATTATGAGTGTGGCACTTAGCAAAGCACATTGGAAATTCATTTATGCCTTTCACTGTATCCATATTTTGTCATTTATGCTGTTCTGTAGTATTCCATTGTGTGTATATGGATACAAAGTTTTCTCTTCTTTAGATTTTATTTATTTATTTATTTATTTATTTATTTATTTATTATTTATTTATGAGAACAATGGGGGGAAGGGCAGAGGGAAACAGAGAAAATCCCAAGCACACTCCCTGCTGAACACAGAGCCCAATGTGGGGCTAGTTCCTGGGACCCTGAGATCATGACTCGAGCTGAAACCAAGAGTCAGACCTTCAAATGACTGAGTCACCCTGGCACCCCTGGATCCAGAGTTTTCCAGGTTTTTATTTCACTTGGGGAGATATATAGGAATGAGATTACTGAGTCATATGCAAGTGTGTGTTTAACAAAGTGAAAAAATTACCAAACCATGTTTCCACCATATGTATCACATTGTGCATATCCACCAGCTGCGCATGGTAGTTCCTTTACTCTGGTGTTCTCATCAGCACTTGATACTGTCAGTTTGTGCCTGCCTGTTTAGATATTCTAGTAAACCTCTGATACCTCAGATTGACTTTTAATCTGCAATTCCCAAATGACAAATGATGTAGAACATCTTTCCATATGTCTGTGTGCCATTTGTACATCTATTTGGTGAAGTGTCTGTTCAGATCTTGTATGCATTTTTAATTGGATTATTTGTCTTCTTATTTCTATGATGGAGTTTTCTGTATGTATTCTGGATGCAGATCCTTTATCAAATATCTAATTTGAAGGCATTTTCTCCCAGACTGTGTCCCTTCTTCCTAACTGCATTTCAAAGAATAGTAACTCCTAATTCTGATGAAGTCCAAGTTACCATTTTTGTTAAGGAATGCACTTCTGTTGTCCTAAGAAATTATTTAATCTGTCAAAGTCACTAAGATTTTTTGTATGCTTCATTCTATAGCATTGTAAGTTTAAGAATTCTATGTTTTTAGGTTTTACATTTAGTAAAATTGGTATAGCTAATATTAAATCTTGAAATCAGGTAATGTGAGCCATTCACCTTTGTTGTTTTGTTTTTGTTTTTTGTTTTTGTTTTTGTTTTTTGGGTTGTTTTTTTTACATTTTGGCTATTCTAATTAATTTGTGTTTCTACATGGATTTTAAATCAGTTAGTGCAATACTAATAAAATTCTGATGTGAAATTACAGTGATTTTCCAGATCATAGAGGAGAAATGACATCTTAACAATATAGTATCTTCTAACCGAAGAACATGATATCTCCATCATTTACTTACATCTTCTTTGATTTATTTCATCAGTATTCTTTAATTTATAGCACATAGACATCACATATATTTTGGAGGATTTACATCTAAAATTATTTCATGTATTTTTTGGAGTACAATTACATACTTTTTAAAATTTTTTTAATTTTAATTTAAATTTTGCCAACATTCAGTATTTATTTGTATATTAAAGTGGAACTATTTTTTAATCTGTGACCTTGCTTATGAGTGTGTGTGTGTATAGATTCTTTGTGATTTTCTAAGTAGATATTAATATTCTCTGTAGGACTGACAACTTTATTTTATTCAAAGTATTTTATTTTTTTTCTTTTGTTTTCTTAGTACACTGGCTAGAGCCTGCATATGATATGGATTAGGAATCATGAGAGTAATTAATTATCTTGGCTTTGTTCCTACTCATATGGAGAAATTTTCTCCAGAATATCTGACTTACAAAACCTGGTACATAATATCTATAAAATATGTGTAAAGACACAATAAATATTTCATATTTTAAGGATTATAATCTTAATTTCAATATGTTTTTTAAACATCAACATATAAAAATGTTCTATATGTAAATATATACAGTTTTGCATATATATGCTTATAGATATGCACATTAATAAAAGATGTATTTTATTATTCTTGTACACCAATGGAGTATACTATAAAGACTTTCCTTGGGATACATACAACCCATTCTGCAGACTACTGCCAATTGAAGGTAAGCCAGCCTATATCCATTCTCATTTTGCACCAGCTAACACAGAAAGCAATAAATGCATCTCCAGAACTTTATACAAATATATATGTTTATAAGTATATAAATATGCATTCATATTTATATATAAATATATATATATTATAACATTTTATATAATATATTTCTATAATACCAAGTAGTGCAATTGCTAGATCATAAGGTAGCTCTATTTTTAACTTTTTAAGAAACCTCCCTATTATTTTCCAGAGTGGCTGCATTGGTTTGCATTCCCACTAATAGTGTATGAGTGTTCCCCCGTGTCTGCATCCTTGCCAACACTCATTGTTTCCAATGTTGCTTAAAAAAGAGGGAGAAAGAGGCAAACCAAAAAATAGGTTCTTAACTATAGGGAACAAACTTACAGTTACCAGAGGGAAAGTAAGGTGGAGATGACTTAGATTGGTGGTGAGGATTAAGGAGCCAGTTGTGATGAGCACCCAGTGTTGTATGTAAGCACTGAATCACTAAATTCTAAATCTGAAACTAGTATTACATTGTATGCTTACTAACTGGAACTTAAAAAAAACTAGAGAGAGAGAAAAAAAACCAATAGGCATGATATTTATATTTCCTGTGTCAGCCAAGGTTTAGGGTTTAGGGTGCAAGATCCAAAAAGTATACACCTGAAAAAAATCTTATTCATTTCTTTGAATATTTGAACTTCTTAGAGGATTATATCTTGAGGGAGTGGTTTAGGAGAAGGTCTTGAAGGTAGTATGATCCTTCAAATCTAGGAATTATGACAGCTCAGCAAGACCTTTATGCATTACACTTGTCACACCCAGAGTGTGACCACCTCTCACTGCTTCACAACTATGATTCTGGAGTCAGCTCCATCACATGGAGTCTCTTACTGCAAGAACCTCCTAAATGGTCTTGCTGTTTCCTCCTATCTCTGGCAAAGCACAGCAACCAAAGTTGGATCTTTTGAAATAGCCTGTTCAGAATAAAATCAAGCCCCTTGTTCTCTTCTGACTTTATCTCCCACCACTACAAAGCTACTGACATAGAACAGAAAGCCAAAACCTAGCTCTGAGCTTATTGGAAGCCAAAGCTACAAGAAAAGTAGACAATGTGGATTTCATTATTTTAAGCACAGATTCCTATGTGCCTCATGCCAGAACTTTGATTTTTAAGAGGAGAGATATTATCCTCTTTTGTATAAGTTGTTTTGGATTTGCTTTGCAAAAAAAAATACTTCTGAATGAAAATCCTAGTTTTCTTTAAATAGTTGGGTTTGAAATAGTTTTAAAAATGGAGTTTGGGATGCCTGGGTGGCTCAGAGGTTGAGTACCTCCCTTCGGCCGAGAGTGTGATCCTGGAGTTCCAGGATCGAGCCCTACATTGGGCTCCCTGCAATGAGCTTGCTTCTCTCTCTGCCTGTGTCTCTGACACACACACACTCTCTCTCTAATACTAAATAAAATCTTAAAAAAAATGGAATTTATGGGATCCCTGGGTGGCGCAGCGGTTTGGCGCCTGCCTTTGGCCCAGGGCGCGATCCTGGAGACCCAGGATCGAATCCCACATCGGGCTCCCGGTGCATGGAGCCTGCTTCTCCCTCTGCCTGTGTCTCTGCCTCTCTCTCGCTCTCTGTGTGACTATCATAAATAAATAAAAATTTAAAAAAATTATAAAAAAAATGGAATTTATATGGCAATCATAAAGTTCCCTCTATGTACAATCATTTACAAATTAGCAAATCAGCAAATCATCCAAAACTTTAATTCATATAAAAACACAAACTGGATAAATGAGAAACCACTATCCATGTATTCATGTATATTTAGTCATGATAGGTAGAGAGATAATGAAAGAGAAAGATAGAAAGAAAGAAAGAAAGAAAGAAAGAAAGAAAGAAAGAAAGAAGAAAGAAAGAAAGAAGATAATAAACTGGAGTATATAAATGATTAACAGAAATCACAAAAAACTATAATTTATAAAATGCACCCCTTAATATGGAAGGCTTCAAGATTCACTTACTGATGGTTTGGCATTTGCTAATGTGGTGTAATGAATAATTGAGCATAAATTAAGCTGCTATAAAAAAGACTCTAAAACATAGTAGTGAAACTAGTGACGTTTATCTCTCACGTAACAATATGGCTGAGCTGGTGACTTGATGGTGTCAGGGATCCAGGCTCCAGCCATTTTGAGTTCTGCCATTCTCACATGCTATTGTTCATAGAGTTGATGATATCCAGCCACCTGAAATAAATGAACTGTTGCATCTATAATTGAGTTTTCCTAAGAAATCTTCCATTCACTCTTTTCCTTTAGCAGGGCCATTTTTAATATCCCGCAACAGATGATTGCCTGATTAATGTCCCATAAAATGCATAACTTGCTATTATGAATGACCTGAATTTTGGCAGGAAAAAGCATAGACAATATTATATGCGACATACAAGCCATAAATTATCTTTTGCTAGCATTGAATACAACTTTAAATATGCAAACAGTCATAACAAAAAAACTTTCCCCTTTGAATATTTCAAAAAGATTTTCTCATAGCTTAAACATACATCAGAATGTGTTGCTCTTAATCTCCTATGAAAGATTACATCTACTTGATAAAACAATGACAAAATCAAGACTGTTGCACTTTTCGCATACTGAAACAGAGGAGTCTTATGTTTTCAATCAACAGAATAAGCTCAAAATCTGTCTCAGGGAAACCAGGCTAGTCACTGTCAGAATAAGATTCTCCTGAATGGCCATTTCTAAACATTTTAAGACATGTTGGATAGGGCAGGGTGTGCTAAGAAAGGAGGATCAAACTATATTTTAAATATATAATAGTCATTTGTCTTTAATATTTGACTGATTTGAAAAATTGTGATATAACAAATCCAAAATTTGAATATCTATTATAATTCAGATGAATCTGGTGAATTAATGCAGATGAGACATTTAAAAGTACTTGACACACGGTAAACATTCTATAAGCAATAGCTCTTGTATATCTTACTTGTAAATATCTGCTGAACAGAGTAGATAATTTTGTCAGAGGACAAAATTAGCCCATGCTTTCTCCCTAGTTGACATGATTACTTTAAAAATACTTTTAATGTCCAACTGGTGACTGTTGCAAAGTATTTTTTTTAAATTAAGGCAAATCAAGGAATGAAAACCTACCCTCTACTCCCAGTGACTTTCAGTGTGATTCATATATTATGCAATCACATGAATGTTTAATTTTCAAAAAGATCTTTCCTTTGGGGAGAAGCAATATAACTTCTCCGGAACCTGACTACCTAGGTCAGAAGTGTGGCTCAGCCTTTAATGATGTGGCCTTGAACAAGTCGATTAACTTCTCAAGTACCTGGTTTCTTTATTGGTAAAATAGGCATATTGATAGCAAATACTTCCCAGGAACAATGCATGTAAAGAGTTTAGATTAGGGTCCGGTACAGAATCAGAGCTCAATTAAGTGATGTCAATGATTATTTAATTTGTTGTCATTACTTTTAACTACTGTTTCCTTAAAGATTGATTAAAGAAAAACAAAAATGGAGACATACTTCTTTCAATCTAATAGGCTTTATTATTATTATTTTTATCCCCAGTAAAATAAACTAGTGCCACAAATGCATTTCTTAATGGTCAAAATGAATAATATATTTATAAAACTTGCAAACTTTTCTATATGGAATAATATAAAATATATTTTTCTATTTGTTATCCCACTTGATACCCAGACACATTATTCAGTAAAATTTTGAAAAAATAATGGTTATGTTTGAAATCAAAGTCTTGGTCAACTTGAGATTATAATTATCTGATGTGTTCAAATTATTTGTTTTCTTTTGTTTTTGTTGTGTTTATAGAAGATGTGAATGTGACCGTTAGCAAACAAGAAAAGAATTGACCATATAAAACCCCCTAAAAAGGAGAGTAAAATGGAAAAGTAACCCTCCCTCCAAAAAAAGCAAAGGGTAGTAGGTATCATGAAAGCCTGATGGAAATTATAAGACGAAATATTTTTTATTCAATATATAAATGTCATTCGAAGTCCCTTTCTCACTTCTGAAAACTGACATTCAGGTCCCTGCAGCATCATAGTTGAATACTGAACGCAGTTGCCCTGCCACGTTAGCCAAATAGAATTGTATTTATTTTATTTATTTTTATTATTATTTTGCGAGAGAGAAAGGATGTGGGGGGAGAGGGAGCAGAGGGAAGGGGAAAGAGAATCTTCAGCAGGTTCCACACTCAGTATGGAGACCCTGTGCATTGGTCCAAGACCCTGAGATCATGACCTTAGCCTAAATCAAGAGTCAGAGGCTTAGTCAACTGAGCTAACCAGGCACCTTCCAAATAGAATTTTAAACAATAGTGAAATAGTTGCTGAAATTTTCAAGCAGAGAGGTAAACTATTTTTCTAGTTTTTCCCCTTAAGAATTAGTATATTACCAAAACCTTTTTGACATATTACTATACTCAGCCAGAAAAGTATTTTTTAATATTATTTAATAGTAGTAACTATAATTTCTGGGAGAAAAAGGAGATTATTCTCTCTACTTCTGGACCATTAAAAACATTTTCTGGAAGAATAAATATATTCAAAATATTTATTGGAAGAATGTATATGTTCAGACACATGCATATATACACATGTATATGCATCTATGTATGTATGCATACATGCATGTAAACAGATTATATAGATGGTTAGAAATAGGTAATTAAATAAGTGATATATGAGAGATGGAGGAACTTTTTTATGTAAAAGGCCATACTTAAGTATTTTAATCTTGAAAGCCATACAGGTCTCCGTCACAACTACTCAGCTGTGCCACTATAATTCTGTAATGCCTAAGCAACCTTAGACAATGTGTGAACAAAAAAGCATGGCTATATTTCAATAAAACCATATTTATGAAAGCAGGCAGCAGGGTAGATTTAGATGTTTAGGTATAGTTTGCCAATTCTGATACAAGCAGGAGATATAGATACAAAATGGGTAGGGATGTGTAATAGCCTGTGCACTCATAAAATACTCACCTTAACCTACATTAATCTCTTCTGACCTAATTTTTCACATATGTAGGTTGCCAGATTAAATTATATTTAATTTGATACCTTAAGGATGAAAATAAGAAAGCCAAGGGAAAAACAGGAAAGGAAAGTCCACAAGGTTGACAGAAGAGCTTGAAAGAAAGCCATGCTCATCCCATAAACAAACAAATAAATTCAAACACCGTGTTGAAAAGATCAATACAAATGATAAGCTTTTAGTCATACTGATCTGAAACAAGAAGATACACATTACCAAGACAGAAATGATAAAAACTGGAGATTAAGAAAATGCAAAACCAACTACCACAATCTACAACAACAAAACTCTTGTCAGCAACCATAACTGGAGATGGCTGCATTAGTATTGTTATTCTGAGACATCTATAATTCAATGTGAAATAAAGCAAATGAATTTCTTGCTGTCATCTCCTTGTGAACCAGGATTATCAATGTGTATGAAATGCGACACCAAGGTAATATCAATTAGGTCATATAAAAATTCCACAATTTTGGATTGGAACAGAAATGGGAATATTAAGATGACCTCACTAGGCATTTTATCTGTATAATTTCTGTACCTATAACTATTGATCCTATATTCTCTGAAAAGGCCAAAGAAAAATGATCAGCCTAAATTGTGGTACAGCCCAATTAAAATAAAAATGGGTTCCTTGGATAAATATATAATTTCCTGTATAGGAAAGAAAATGTAGGAGATGAGCATGGACCATCTTGACATACCAGATAACAAAACTATGAAGGGTCATGCCTTAAGGATTTAAGAACCAACATTCTGAGGTACTTATTTGTCATACACAGGACACTTTGAGATTTAGTACAGATAAAAGGTGTGATGGATTAAAACCCATCATAAATCCATGGGTTCATATTAATGTGAAAAATAATAATTGCCCAATTCCTGAGAAAAACAGCGAACCAATTCATTTTTTGAAAGCTGAGTAAATGATAGAAAAGATCCAACCACCTTTCTGATATGAACTGTGCTATCGGGTGGCCAAACAGTGAATGAAAGGTAACATTCCTTTACCAAATTATTTTGCCTGAAGAATTAAAATAAAGTGATAGAATTAAATTACTATCATTTTCAACCTCCAATGGAAAATGGAATGAGAATTTATGTATAAATGGCTGACACAGAAAGAGCAAAGCTAAAGACATATATTCTGTGCTTCCTATTAAAAGAATCCATTGTCATGGATAAAGACTGTCAAGTCTGTCTGAAACATTTTAAACTGCTTTCTGAGTTTGCAATCACCCCAATTTGGATTCAGGGAAATCTTCCAGGTCAAACTTCACAGCGTCTAAAATAGATAAATTGTAAAGAGTAGAAGAGAAAAGGATAGAGATCTAAACTGTAGAGTAAAAGACACAACAAGCTAAAAAGGGGTAAAAATTAATTCTGGTGCTAATGATACAACACACGCTCAATAAATTAGAAAAATTTCAAGAACCAATTTCTATGAATATCAGGATAATAATTAACTACCAGAAGGAAAAAAGGAGCTGTGATTGGTTTGGGGAACAAGGAAAGGCTTATGGAATGGCCAAAAAAGTTATATTTCTTAACCTATGCAACCAGTGCACATCTGTTCAACACATAATAATTCACTAACCGAAAAGAGAGAATTCATTTGACTGAA
The DNA here is from genome assembly GCF_018345385.1 of Vulpes lagopus. Classification (NCBI taxonomy): domain Eukaryota; kingdom Metazoa; phylum Chordata; class Mammalia; order Carnivora; family Canidae; genus Vulpes; species Vulpes lagopus. Next base: position 20,233,087 of record NC_054843.1, on the reverse strand, counting down.
TTATCACAAAACTTCAGTCAAGTTTGAAATAAAAGTGGTTTTGTTGCATTTTCCGTTTGTTAAATAAACTCATTTAATCATGGCACTGATTTCCTAAGAATAAATATAGAATTATTGACTCATCCATTTCCATTTTTGAAACCTCTCTTTCCTTGTTTTATCATGTTACTTCCTTTTCAGGGAACTAGGGGAAAAAAACAATTGATCATATTCTATATCTGAGAACAGAATTTTTAGGGAATAGATGATTTTACCAATCAAACACTTGAACAGACTTAGAAATAACAATGCAAATCATCAACTTAACTTTAGCATTCTTTCCTCTACTAAGGTTTCAAAACCAGAGGGGAAAATGAGGGTGGCTACAACATAAATTCTGTGATAATGATATGCCATTTTTGGCAAAGTAATTTTTATTGCTCATTAAGTCCCTAATATATGACTTTTATATGCAATTACTAACTGGTTAAGAAACAATCAATGAGAGTATTTCCTACCAATTAGCAGTCTTTCTCATTAAATATTTAATTGCTTAATAGAACTAAATATCACATGTTCTTCTCCACATAAGTTCTGAAAGATGAAAGATGAAACAGAATCTCTCAGTGAAATGCCATCTCCTACATCCAAATTGCTTTCCTTTTATTTTTCAATGATGTCTAATTCCTTTGATTAAATTCCTCTGACTAGCCTGTGGTGTTTTGTTTCAAATCTTGTAAGATTCTTAGGGAACCTTCCTAGAGAAGGCTCCTTTTGCATAGTCACCAATTTTTATGTGAAATTTGTGATTCTGAAACCACATCCCCTGACCCAGTATAAATCTTCGTTCCCACAGATTAGCAAAATCTAATTTTAATCTGGTGCTGAAAATATCGAATGCTATAATAATAGTTACTCCTGCTAATTTGAAAAAAATATGTAGAGAAAGAAAAACCATTTATATGAATTATGGTTAGCAAAGTTTATCTGTGAAGACCCAGACAGTTACTATTTTGTCTTTGCTAACTTAACATCCTCTGTCACACATACTCAGCTCTGGGGCTGTCATACAGAAGTTGCCCTAAATGCAAGAACAAATTTGTGGCTATGTTCTAGTAAAACTTTATTTGCAAAAAACAGGTGGCTGGCTGGATTTCACATAGTCTTTGGTAGAGAAGAAAAGCTCCCTCTTTTCTTGTATTTATTTATTAAGTCATTCAATAAATATTTATTATGTATCCATTGCATATTATCTTGGTAGTAGCCTAGCAATAAGCAGATGAACGAGCGAGCATATATCAAGTCAGGTGGCAATAAGCATTATGAAGACAATTGAAGCAAACACTAGAGAGATAATGCCAGGGTATGTTGAGGGGGAACATTTCATATGGTAACAGTGTAGTAGAAGTAGTGGACCACACTAATAAGTGATATACTGTAGAGACATCAAGGAAGAGTATGGTAACACTTATCTTACTGAAGGGAGCATCAAGCAAAGGAAACTGCATGTGAAATGGCAATAAAGTTAGAACAAGTATATTATGGTTAAGAAACAGCAGGACAGATTAATGTAGTTCAGAGTAGACAGAGAAAAGGAGAGAGTAGTAAAGCGGAATGTGCAGCCGGTATACAGTGTGTGTTAAGGGAATGCCATTTGGGGTGGACATCGCATAGTACCTTCATGGTATTTGAAGAACTCTTGATTTCTATCTTGATAAAATAGAAGAACACTGGAACTTATGAATAGTGAGGTGACATGATGCAAATTTTGTTTTATATGAATCACTCTGCTTGCTTTTTTGATAATAGATTGCAGAGAGGTGAGAATGGAGTCAGAGAGTAGTTTTAAGAGCTGTTGCAGGGGAAGGGTTGAGAACCGGACCCGGGTGGCCAGCTGGGCTCAGAGCGGAGCAGGGTCAGGATGGACAAGGACGTGCTGACTACCCTGAAGATCCTCATCATCGGCAAGAGTGGCATGGGCAAGTCCAGGCTTTCTCTGAATACGTAGTATTCCACGCAGGAAGTTTCACGATGCCCTAGGTCACATTCCCGGCCTACTTGGGTGCTCCACCACCCGTGTTTTTGGGAGTCAGCTTGTGGAAGAACCCTTTGGTCTTCTGACTACTGGAGCAATTCACTGTAGTCCAAGAGGTCCTGAGTTTAACCTGGGACCACCATTGAGAATAAAGGCCTGCTCTTGAGGTTCACAGATGATACTTTCAATCCAGAACTTGCAGCAGCGATAGATCAGGATATGAACTCTCAGATTTTATACTTGAAGATTTAGAAATCACTACAGAATACAAGGACCAAACAAGTGGAGCTTACCAATCCCAAAGATTGAGTGCCTCAGAACTTCAAGATACAGGAGATCTTCTAGCAATAAATCCATCATTTAATGATCTAATATATCAATTAGATTTAAATAAAGTTAGAGGGTGCAGAAAAGAAGAAAAAGAAGGTTCCTGCTGTGCTAGAAATCCTTAAGAAAAAAGCAAAGAAATTTTGCAGTGTGTTGAAGATCAAGGATCTGAGAAAGAAGTTTGCCCAAAAGGTGCTTTGAAAAGCAAGGAGGAGGCTTATCTATGAAAAAGCTAGGCATTACCACAAGGAATAAAGGGGGGATGCACAGAACTGAGATTCAGATGGCTAGGATGACAAGAAAACCTGGCAACTTCTAGGTACTTGCAGAATCCAAATTGGCATTTGTTAACAGGATATCAATGGAGTGAGCCTAGAGGCTCAAAAGGTGTTGCAGCTTCTTTGCCTTTGCCAGATCTTCACTGGCACCTTTGTTAAGCTCGACAAGCTTCAGATAACATGCTAAGGATTGTGGAACCATGTATAGCATGGGGGTGCCCAAACCTGAAGTTGGTGAATGACTTGATCTACAAGCATGGTTATGGCCAAATCAACAAGAAGCAAATTGCCCTGACAGAGGACAGCACATTGATTGCTCAAACTCTTCGTAAACATGGCATCATCAGCATGGAGGATCTGACTCATAAGGTCTGTACTGTTGGAAAATGTTTCAAAGAAGCAAACAACTTTTTAGGGCCCTTCAAATGGTCTTTTCCATAAGGAGGCATGAAGAAAAAGACCACTCATTTTGTAGGAGGTGGAGATGTTAACAACAGGGAAGACTAGGTCAATAGGCTTATTAGAAGGATGAACTAAGGTATCGACTAGGATTACTTTTGTAATCTGGTAAGTTAATAAATAACTATTTTCAAATTGAAAACAAAAATAAAGTGAGTTTCTTTTAGGCAGCAAATAGCTGGATCTTGTTTTTATATCTAATCTGTTTATTTCCATTTTTAATGCAAGTGTTTAGAATATTTATATTTAATGGGATAATCTACCATCATGTTATCCATTTTCTAAAGATCTTGTCTTTACTTTGTTCCCCTATTTCCTCTTTCTGACATCTTTTTGATTATTTAAAAATTATTTCATCTCCCCTGTTGACACATTAGCTATGTCTTTGTTGTATTGTAATAGTGGACGGTTCAGCATTTATATTATAGATATCCTTAATGCAACACACTCTACTGTCAGGTAATTATACCACTATTTGTGTAGTAAAAGAACCTTGCAACACTATACAAGGTTTTATTTCTCCTTCCTTGGACTTAGTGCTATTATTGTCATGCATTTGACTTCTACATATGTTTCATGCTCTTCCATATAGTATTATTTCTGCCTTAGACAGTTGATCATTTTTGAAAGTGATTTAAATAATATGCAAAATGTTTTTGTATGTTCCTACATAGTTACTATTTCTGGTACTCTTCAGTCCTTTGTATAGACTGGGCTTTTTGTCTGATTTTGTTTTCCTTCTTGAAAAATTTCCTTCAGCATTTCAGGCAAGATGGGATGTGCAGATGATTAAGTCTTTCAGTTCTCTATTATTAAAAATTCTTTTGTTTCTCCACTTTTATTGAGATTAAATTGACATATAACTTTGTGCATGCTTTAGGTATATACAATGTAATGCTTTGAGGCATGTATATATTGTGAAATGATTACCATAATAAAGTTAGCTAACACATAAAATAAATAAATAAATAAATAAATAAATAAATAAAAGAGCTGTTGCAGCAATCTAAGTGAAATGTCATAGTGACCTGGACCAGGGCAACAGCTGTGTAGGTGGTGAGAAACCGTATAAGCACTGATATAAATAAATAAATAAATAAATAAATAAATAAATAAATAAATAATAAAGTAAAGTAAAATAATAAAATTAAATAAAATTAAATAAAATAATAAAATAAAATAAATAAGATAAAATAAAACAATGTGGTTTTCTGGAATAGGACCAGAATACAATCACTATTGAACTTAAGCTTGAAAAGCATTTAAGTACATTATTATTAAATTTTCATGTATTATACTATACTTTTCATTTAATGATTTTTTAATTTATTTTGATACAGGTAAACATTCCCAAACCACAGAAAATGACTGACACAAAAATATAAGCATCCAAAAGTTTAATATATTCTATTGGATTTGCATCTGAAAAACTGTGGCCACAATCTTGCCAGAACATGAGGAAAGGTGTCAAGTAAAAGTGTTTTCTATCTGAGAGATTGATTCAACAGAACAGAGGTTACAGAAATGTTTCTGGTTGATTCAGTGCCCCGACTGCATTGTTGGAAAAATTCAAGCCTGATTAAACCTTCTTTGGATATTTAACAAAATTGTTTCAATGATTAGGCTGGCATGTTTTCTGCATTATGATCATCTTTTGAAAAGCATGAAGAGCTATTGCGGAATGAGCGATGAAGTATTAATTTGAACTTTCTAAGCTGAGTGCTATTTTATAGATATATATCTGTATATCTGTAATAAATGTTAATGCAGTAGGTAAAGACTGCTTAAAATAAAATCTACAATGACAACAACAACAAATAGATAAAATCTACAAAATTTGGAATTTCTTAAATGAATAATAATTTAACATTAACATTGGATCTACATGTATCTAATTTCACATTCTGAACAAAATGATAAAGTAAATGTGTAGGAAGATTTTACTTCAATTGCAGCCAAGTCTCACAACACCACATGTGAAATAATTGCTTTTACTTTAAATTTCCTTAGAAAGAATGTCAGCATTTTTGAATGTTAATGCATAGATAATGTTTCTCATCACATTCACCTAAGGAAATGTTGGTTTTACATGTAAATAGAAGAATATTTAGTAAAATGATCATACCGACTTTTAAAGTGGCAATTTTAGTAGAATTTAAAGGATTTTTTCTTTTTAAAAATATTGATAGGATTATGATTGTTTCATAACACTTTATGCTCAGATTATGGGAATAAATATATTTCAATAAATATTACTCAGCTAGAGGTTACTCAATTATTTCTGCAAAAGTTGTTTTTTATATTGTTTTACCTAAGGCAATGCAAAAATATCTGGGGAGGAAAGAACATTAAATATGTCACAAATTACTGAGCTCTATATCATTGGTTTGCATAATGAGATGCTCTTAACTTTTTGAGTAATATGATTGATAAGAAACATTAGTTAATACTTTTGGCCTCAGAGACCTCAGAGGGAGAGTCACACCTAAAACCCTAAACAATATTAGAGGGTATAGAACAAAGTGGGTAAAAGTAACTTGTGTTTCCAAAAGAAAACTAAGAAAGTGATTGATGTAGTTTAGATTTGTGGTTGGTTTCATCAAGGAGATACAACTTGAGGGGTGCCCAGGTGGCTCAGTGGGTTAAATGTCTGACTCTGGATTTCAGGTCAGGTCATGATCTCAGGGTTGTGGGGTCAAGCCCCTCATCAGGCTTCATACATGGTGTGGAACCTGCTTAAAATTATCTCTCTCCCTCTCCCTCTGCCCTTCCCCTCCCACTGCCATCCCCCAGCTCACACATGCAAACATTCTTTCTCTCTTAAAAAAAAAGAAAAAAAAAAAAAAAAAGATTTGACCTGAACTGACTTACTTTAAAGGATAGGAAACATTGAGGTGACTCTTTTAGTTTCAGAGAATTACCATAAAAAATTGGAATTACATAAATGCAACTTGCCTAAAATGAGATCTACTCCACTGGATGCAGAATTACTTGTGATTCTCCCCAGATTTGTTGCTGAGATGATGGAAGAGGGGCTGGTGGGGGAGAGAAACACTGGAAGGTCAAGAGAATGGAAGAGAGAGTCGGCTGAGAAGTGACTCCCATTCTCAGACAATTAGGAGGGACAGAGTATTTTGAATCTTTGATTTCTCTATTTGGGTTAATTTCATTACTTTCTGAAAACATTTATTTTATTCACAATTGAGAGTTTTTGTGAATTATATAATTATGAAGATTTATGACAACACTGACTCTAATTATATGCATTGTTTCTGTATCTACAAGTTTTGGTAAACATCAATTTTTAGGAAAGAGAGAAGACAGAACCGAAGGATCATTATAAAGTAACCTCAGTGAGTAAACATTGCTAGCTTCTTGAGGTTAGAAAACAAAAAGTCTTCATTAATAATCAGTAACATCACTTTTTTCACTAATCCCTGAAAAATGGCTGAATTGAGAGGTAATTCTACACAACTCATCTCCTCAGCTGAAAAGTGCGAATTTAGTAGGAAGTCTACGGAGTTCATGAAATTCAAATTTTTAACCTGAGAGAGTAAGTAAAGTCAGGTGGGTCTGTTGAGTAGAACAACTGAAAAACATTGAGGTCACGCATTAAGTGACTGAAGTTAAGCATCATGTGGTAGATCATGTGGTAGAGAGACTTGTGCCCCCCTCCTCATGCCCCAAGATGTTTATGACCTATGTCTGTCAAATATAATTTGCAAAAATGATTAAGGATCTTGAGATGAGGAGAATAGTCTAGACTATCCCACTGAGCCCAATGTAATCATTAAAGATCTTTATATGGAAAAGAGAGAAACAGGAAATTCAGAAAAGGAGAGAAACAGGAAATTCAGAAAAGGACGCCTGGATGGCTCAGCGGTTGAGCATCGGCTTTTGGTTCAGGGCGTGATCCTGGAGTCCCACATTGGTCTTCCTGCTGGGAGCCTGCTTCTCCCTCTGCCTATGTCTCTGCCTCTCTCTCTCTCTCTCTCTCTCTCATGAATAAATAAATAAAATCTTTAACAAAACAAAACAAAAAAGAACGAAAGAAAGAAAAGGAGATGTGAAGACAGAAGCAGAGGTCAGAGGGATGTGATTGCTGGTAGAAAGGGGGCCCCCAGCCAAAGTCTGTGGGCAGCCTCTAAAAGCTGGAAACAGATCCGACCCTGAGACTCTGGTGGCAGCTTGAACCTACTAATATCTTGACTTTAGGATTCACTATGTGAGTCTAATATGTGAGACCCGCGTTGAACTTCTGATGTCCAGGAACTACTATAGATAATAACCTTATGTACTTTGAAGCTACTTATATATACATATATGTATATACACACACACATATATAAATATATATTTACATGCATACATATATATATATAGATAGATAGATTTTATTTATTTGAAATAGAGAGAGCACATGAGAAGGGGAAGGGGCAGAGAGGGGGAGACAAGCAGGACCTCAGAATCATGACCCGAGCCAAAGGTAGACGCTTAGTTGACTGAGCCACCCAGGTGCCCCTAGTCACACTTTAAATACATGGTTGTCAAGGGTCATTTCTATCACAGCAGAAAGTTCTATCAGGCAGTGCTATGTGATTTATATATATATCAGACTTAGTAGCTTCAAACCACACACACACATGTATTTTTTACAGCAGCAATAAGAAACCAGTGCAATGCCATAGGAAACCTTGAATAGCATTTTGATATGTTCTACTGACAATACAGTTTGCGAGCGGATGAAACAAGTATTTTGCAGGATAGCACATAATAGAGTTCAGAGAGGAACTGTAGAAGTGTTTATTTTCCCTCAAAGGCCTCTAATCAGAGAAAAAATTAGGTAGTAAAAGGAAGGTCATACTGGTAACAAGTTCCAGAAGAGATAAAAGAGATCTCCTTCAAACTCTCATCTGCTTTTAGCTACCAAACTCCTCCCCTTCTCTTTTCATCCAAACTTCCAAAAAGAATTCTCTACATTTTTTATCTATAATTGAATATTTTTGTTTGTTCATTTAACAGTCCTGGAATTTTACCTTTACATGTAGATTGCAGGTGAACTTGCACTGATTATCAATGATCTCCAGATTCCTTATAAGATTTCTTAACAGATATCCATTGTTACTTTGCCCCCAAAATTAAAACATTAAAAAAATATTTTCCTAATCTTAGTGAGAAATAACTGACATATATCACTGCATATACCTTGACGGCTTAATGTACATGTATTGTAAAATGATTGCCACAATGGGTTTGGCTAAAATCCATTTTCTCATATAGATGTGACAAAAAAAAAATAAAATGATTTTCAATTTGTGATTAGAGTATTAGGATTTACTCTCTTACCTTCTTTCCTATATGTTAGACAGTGTTGGTAGCTCTGGTCATCATGTTGTACCTTACACATCCCTATGACTTCTTTTTCTTACAACTGGAAGTTGTACCTTTTGACCACCTTCTCCAATTTCCCCTCTTCCACCCTCTGGCTTCAGTGACCACAAGTCTGCTCTCAAAGAGAAACACAAAGGAATAATTTTTAAAACTCTCAAGATTGCAAAAGGATCTTTTCCCATAAAGTGTAGAATGTAATCATACATTGACCACCAAACTAAGTACTTGAGAGGTAGTGTGAAAGCAGTCAGTTACTGCATGATTTTATATGAAATATTTGAAGTATTTATTATATTGACTATGATTTCAAATGCATTGAAATATATTTCCTGAAGCTTTTGTAGATGCTGTCATTCACCTTTATCCTCATATTTTCATTAAGTTCACAGACTTTAGGGAATAAAAAAACTTAACATACAGCAAAACCAGTTTTTCTATCCCCAATATTATAGTAAGGAGGATTTAAAACGTGAGAGAACAACTGGGAGAACATGTAATAGCACCTCTGCTGGGACTCATACTCTCTAATGATGAGCAGAGTTATTTGTATTAGAGCATCAAAAATTGAGCAAAAGCTAAAAACCAAGGGAAGAAGGTAGGAAGGTCCACAACTTTCTATCCCTCCTGAATCAGGTTTTCATACAGAGCTTTAAATATTCTACGTGTAGTATTGTGAATATTATATGAAGTGATATTTAAATAAGAGAAAACAACCTCTTTCCCCATATAAATTGTTAAATCATGTAAAATCTAGTAAACTTTTCAGAAGTTTGAAACAATTATTATATGGGTTATCCAAACATCTTAAAATATTATCCATTGCAACATGCAGGAAATGAAGAGACATTGAATATTATGAAGAAATGTATATATATATATATGTATGTATATATATATATATACATTATGAAGAAATGTATATATTTTTAGTATCCATATTAATAAAAATGACTCTCCTCAAATTATCAATGAAATATCTGACAATTATGATGTTATGAATATAATGATTGATGTTTTGATAACAGTAATGATACCATGGCATTTCCAACTAACATTTAAAACTATAATTACCGGGGATCCCTGGGTGGCTCAGCGATTTAGCACCTGCCTTTGGCCCAGGGCGCGATCCTGGAGTCCCAGAATCAAGTCCCACGTCGGGGTCCCCTCATGGAGTCTGCTTCTCTCTCCTCTTGTGTCCCTGCCTCTCTCTCTCTCAATCTCTTATAAATAAATAAATAAATAAATAAATAAATAAATAAATAAATAAACAAATAATCTAACTTTAAAAAATAATAAAACTATATTTACCATGACATGTAGAAACAAAAATTGATAAATACATGGATTTTCATTATGTTTACATTTTTATATTATACATCCTTCTAGTTTACTTTTATTTGGCATTTAAATAATGTTGCAAAAGGGACATTATAATGCACAAATATTTTTAATTTTCTTCCAATACTAGCAATACAAATGATATTAGGTTGTATTCTCATTTTCTTTTAAATCAGGCATATAAGAAAGAGCAGAATGAAGAGCAATTTTGAGCTCTTCATTTTCATAGTGAAGCCACAAGTTTTCATCACTCCCAAGATATTTTGGTGACTGATAGTAAAATTGCCAGGAAGCACTTTATTAACATGTCTGATTACTTTTGAAGTTTATTTCTGTTCTTTCTTCTTCCTTCCTTCCTCTCTTTTCCCCTCTTTTCTTTCCTTCTTTCCCTTGTGTTTATTGCATTAGATCCATTTTCTATCATAACATTGTTAGTTGAGCATGTCAAAATGATTAGAAAAGACAGCTTATTTACATTGGTTACTATTTTTTTAAAATATTTTATTTATTTATTTGAGAATAAGAGTGAGAGAGATCACAAAGGAAAGGGAGAGATCACAAAGGAAAGAGATCACAGCTCCCTGCTGAGCAAGAAGCCTGATGTGGAGCTAGATCCCAGGGCCCCTGTATCATACCTGATCAGAAGGCAGCTGCTTAACCAACTGGCCACCCAGGTGCCCCTGCATGAGTTACTGCTTATATTCACAGCCACAGGTTGCACTGAAGAACATCCTCTAGTTAATTTAAGAAGTCAGTAGTAAATAAACATGATTAAAGACAACATACACAAATGAAATGCAAAATGAGCACAATTTTTATTATTTGGCCACATTCTTATCTGTGATTTGTTTTCACTCTTGTTTCCTAAGTGTCATGTGTGTTCCAGATGAAAATTATAAAAGAAACAAGTAACTGATTATTAGGCAGGAAAAACGAGAGAGGAAAAACCAGTAAAATAAATATAGGTGTTCCCTTCATACACATCCTACTTGTCAGCAAGCTAAGTATATTACATTCTCTCATACAGTCCTGTTGAATTTTGTAGATTGCTTATAATAACTGAACTTCTTGCAAAATGCTTTAAAGAAGCCTCTTCAGGTTTGAGCACTTTACCCAGTAGGCTGCTTTGACAGACAGTGCCAATTAAAGATACTAGAAAAAAAGACGATGAGAATTTGCCTCAAAAAATAAAACAAAAATCACAGAACATGCTATTAATATGGGTTAAAGGAGGGGAACATATAACTTTAAATCAATTTTCTGTTCAGTTTGAATTTTCTGTATAGTCTTTGAAAATATTCTTGAGACTCAATAGAATTAGAGCAAAGGAAATAAAAGAATGTGTAACACATACACACAGCTAAAAAAGATAGGCAAAACTAACACAAATAAGGAAATAACTATGATTATACTTTTAAAACATTTATATATTTTTGAAATTCATGTACATCATACAAATGCAGTATGATTTTCAACCATTTAATGAACTTGCAATCATTAATATTGTTCCTATAAACATTCATAGGGTAGGAAAAGTATCTATTAGAAGAGATGCATTCCCAGAATAAAACTGAAAAAAGTACACAAAACAAATTATAGGATTGTTACTTATAAAAGAAAAAACACATAAGTAAAATATATGCTTCTTATCACTCTGATTAGGGAATACTGCTACTGCTTGTTTATATCTGGGTTTACAATAGAGCAATGTAAGAGATAACTGCATACCTCTGTGGCTAAAGAGCAATTTATAAATATTAATTTTATATTACAGTCTTTGGAAATATTTTATAATATACATTTACAATGTTAATGTATTTTTTAAAGATGTTTATATATTTATTTTAGAGTATGCACACCAGCATGGAGAATGGGGAGGCAAAAGGAGAGAATCTTCAAGCAAACTCCCCCAAGACCCATAAGATATGACCTGAGCCACCCAGGTGCCCCATAGAATGTTAATGTATTGAGACAATTTGTATCCCCACCAAAATACTTGAAAACTGGAAGTATTTTTATATCACAGTCTCAGCTGTAGGGTCAAATAAATTTGGTCTTTTTAACAACGTCGAGTGTACAGTTGGTAGAGAAACAATTTGCTCTCTATACTCAATAGTGTAGATGATGCAGCTGTGGTATTCTTTTATCATGTTCTGTTTCCTAAGAAATGCACCCATTTATGGTGATAATATAGATAACAAACAGGTAGTAAGAGGAATAACAGCTCAAATTGAGGAAAAATGAGGTCTTGTCTAATATATAAGATATCTCTAATGAAATAAAGTTTTCTAATATTCAAGATGATTCATTTGATAACTATATTAACAAAACAATTAGCTTAAAGGGAAGAATTGAGAAAATATATTTTGAAAGGTTACACAAAAAGCCTGAAAAATGAATGACTTTATGGAAATATTGAGAAAGACTAAAGAATATAGAAAAAGAAGTAATAGAATAATGAATTAAAATTACTTTTCTGTTTTTTACACTCTTTTATACTTGGAATTTTAATACTTGGGATTTTAAACAAACATATATGTTTAAATTTAAATTCAAAAGTATGACTTAGTTTTTCCATTTCCCAAAACAAAAAAACTAAAAATATTACTTAGAATGTATATTAAATATTATTGAAAATATCAATTTAAATATGTATGTGTATTACTTGATTTGGGTAAAGAGAAAATCACTATGTCCTCAATAAGGTATGTTACAAGGAAAGCAAATCTCATCAAATTAATACAATATCAATCAAAATGCCAATTGAATTTTTTGGAACTTAATAATTCTAAATTCCATGACAGATCAAAGAATCAGAATAGTCAAAACACATTAAAACAAAACTGAAGAAAGCTATGAAGGAGGTTCAGGGGTTTCCATTATCACTCACTGAATGTATCTTAAAGTTGCATTACAAAAAGAAATAATGTGGAATTGGAAGATCCATGTAACAGAATTTTGTACATTTTAGTAAACTGCTGTTACTTATTGAGTGTTTACTATGTATTCCAGATTAAATATAGTATATAATGGTTAGTACCCATATGGGAGATACTATGATTATTTCAGTTTTACAGTTGAGTAAACTGAAGTTCACTGAACTTCATATCTTGCCCAAGATTAATGTCATACCACTAACTAGCAACAAAAAAGAGATTTAATACAGGCCTTCAAAGGAATGTCATTGTCCAGGAACGTCCTCCCAACTTGATCTCATGGTAAACACATATTCATTTTTGAACCTTTTTTCAGAATCAGTAAACATTTTCTTTTTCAAATATGATGTAGTTAGTGTAGTTAGAGTCGTTTGTATTTTTTAATTCTCAAGCCACATTCTATTTGAAGTCTGGTTCTTAAATCTCATAACTCTTGCATTATTTGAATGTTGCAATTCTCCCTCAACTCTGGCATTTAAAAATAATTTTTGCCTGACAGCAACTTACAAGTTTCATATGAACAAAGTGAGACTATCAGATTTATGGGTCCTAGTATGAGACCATTATTTTACTAAACGTATAAAGCTTTAAGGAAAGATTTCTAGGGACAACATTAATCATAATTCAAATTTGCTAATTACAACTCAATATCCCCAGAAATATCACTGATATCTGGAATTACTTTAGGCAGCTCCAATGTTGTAAATCTATAGATTTAAAAGTAAAATTATTCACTGTAAAATTACTTAGAATGCTTAGGATCAGGACAACGCAGATTAGATGTTTTAAGAGATTGTTTAATGAAGTGGTGGAAGGGAAATGGTTTGTTAATCTCACTTCAAAAATCAAAATTTATGTACTTTTCAACAAATGGCAAAATTACTGCTGAAGATTTGACTTTTCAATTTTTGTTTTCACCTGTCATCAAAAATGCCTTTACTTCATGCTGTTACAAATGAATAGGTCCCAGCCTATTTTGTATCTTTTCATTATAACTACTGATGCCTTTCTGAAGATATATCATGATTCCTGTCAACATATATATATGAACCACTCCCATCTCATTTGTAAACTATTTCTAGCTCAAATGGCTAAGCACATTAAATTATCTTGAGCTGAAAAAAAAATTATCTTGAACTCTAAGTTCTGTTTTAGGTATAAGGATTTTCTGATCTTTCTAAGGCTTAAGCATACTCATTTTTGTTTATACTCTTTACTGGGAATAATCTGAGTAGTAAGGTATAAGCTTAAGATAATAAATGTAAATAATTCATGTCAGTGTAGGTGAAAGATGAAATTTATACTACTTGACCAAACACAGCTTGATAAACATGAAATGTAATAGTTAATAATAAGTATCCTGAAATATTGGTGCTTTGATCATTCTTAATTTTGATGTGATATGGACTTATGTAAAACTTCTTAGTCACTTCTAAGTGACTTCTAAGTCACTCTCTGCACTTCTTTTTGTGCAGACCTTTTAAAAATGTTTTAATTTCTACTTTACTTTTCAAATAATTATCCTCACATTATTATAAATATTTAAAATCATAATGTCTACAAAATCACTAAATACCTACTTCATGCACATGAAACTTATAATGTGCTGCTGCTAGTTCTCATTAACTAGGGATTTGATTATTATGTGTTGAAAATTTTGAAGATTAATTACATAGATACATCTCATTTTGTAACATTATCTTCTCTTTATCCATCATCAATCTTTTCTAATTATATATACACTTGAATATGGAGAGAAAGAAAAGTATTTCAAATGTATTTATCAATTGCTGGAGGGCAGATGGAGAATATATGATGTTCAAGTGATCTTTTTATCCATTTATATTTTACTTCTTTATTTTGTTAAATGAATTATATAACCTATCTGAAAAAGTGTTTTTCTGTGATCTGATATTTATTTGACCTAACCTCTTCCCTCTTGCTATACCTTTATGTTATGCAAGCTAGTTCTGTAATAAATACACAAATCTGAAGATATATTGATTTATGAAAGCTTGAATATCTATATTCTGTTTGTAGAATATCATATATTATTTGGTTCCTTGACTTCAGCCAATTCAAAAATTAACAGAAATAGCATGTAAAGAGAGTTGATTTTTAATGTGATAAGTGATTAATTACTTTAAAAGCTATATTAATAACAAATGAGTCCAATTTGGTTGAAGGGCATCATCATGGAAAAGTAGGGATGGGAAGTAAACAAATTTCAGCTCTACAACCAGGAATTCTAAATGACCATAGCTCTAACTGGACACAGGTGGCTGTTTTCTCAGGAGAGCACTTCATAATAGGTTTTAAATGAGGAAATGGGAATCATCAGTTTTAGATACTTTTGAAATCTCACAAGTGTGAAAGCCTTCATACATCATAACTGAAATAATGGGAAGTGATTAATAAACGTCATTGACATAAATGAGCTGCCAGATGTATCCAATCCTCAAGTGAGTAAGAGAAAAAAATGCAAAAGAACCTCATAAAATGTGTCATAACAGTTTGTGACAACTTATGTTAAACCATAGAGATGATTCCTGTCTCCCAAATAATGTAATTTTAGAAAGCTAAGTTATTTATTTATAAGAATAAATTCAAGTTCCATATTTTAGCATTTGAAAGATTGCATTTTTCTTCTATCTCAAAGCATAATTATAAACAAACCCAAACCCAAATTATGCATAAAATATAATGAGTCCCTCAATCATATTAACAAAGAGGGGAATATATATTGTACTTCAGTGAAAGTAAGAGATATAAAAGAAAAAATAGTCCTTGATATGTTTACTACAAAAATAATTTCAAATAGTTAATTTCTTACATTTTAATTTTAAAGCTAAATATTAATTTAATTAATTTATGCTGTGATGCATGTTATTGGGTGGTCATTTTAAAGTTAAATTTTGGAAAGTCATGTGAAAATAGCAAGTTTTACCTCTCTTGTAAGAAAACCAATTGTAAGATTGTAAGAAAACTAATCTCTGCAAAGGTTCAACATTTTAATATATTTTGTAAATAATTTTTTTTTCAATTTTAATGCAAACTCTGTAGTCCAATCACATTAAAACAATAATGAAATCATATTTGGTAAGTATGATGATTCAGCCATTTTCCTATCAGGTAAATTTTGGTGTCATGTCAAACAATGTGTCTCTCAAAGGTTCTCAATGTCAAAACAGATTCCGCTATTTTTAAGTATTCACCAAAGGCTTTATTTTATTTTATTTTATTTTATTAATTAGTGGGAATAGATTTTTTTTAACTAGGCTATATCCCACCCCTAAATTTTTTGGATTATTGGGAAGTGATCCAGGCCTTGGGTTACTTTATATGCTCTATAGTTTATTTAACATGTAATGAGTGTGAAATGCACTCTGTTACTTGGTACTAATCGATATTTCTTTGCTTAGAACAATAATCTATATCCATTCATTATATGTGTGTGTGTGTGTGTGTGTGTTTGTATTTTAGGATATACCAAATACAAAGCACTGTGTACCATAAGTAACATAAAGTTGAATAAAACGCTGGCTTCTTCAACTAAAAGCTTTAAAACTAGTGGAATCTCTTTGGTCATTTTATCTTTTCTTAGTGTTAAATATGGTCAACCCTAAAATATTTTTTCAAAATAAAACTGGCTCATTAATGTCCATTTACTACTTCACTCATGAGGGTTTCACTTATGTAATGTCAGTGCCCTGAACTCAATATGCACTAAGTGAAGCTAATCATCATCTTTCCTACAATATTTCTTCTGATATTACTATCTCCTTCAACAAAGGGCTAATCCCTTCTTCAGCTACCTCCATTGTGCTGTCTGGAATAGCTTGTGATTGCTGAACGTGGAGGAGACATCTTGAATAATGATTTGGCCTTAGGAACAGAAACAAAGCACCAAGCAAGAATGTAGAAGAAATCTATAGTTTTTGTATTTTTTCAGCAACATGCCACCACTTTCTGATTTTTATAAATATATCATGTAAAAAATGCTATTTTCCCAATGTCATTTCACGCTTTGTGTCACTCATATTTAAGCATAATTTTAACTACTATGTATTCGCTATCCCTTCTTTCTCCATTCTAGTAGCAAGTCCTTACTTATCTACAAGTAATCCTAACGCTTAACTAGCTTACTCATTTTTAGAGTGTATGTTAGCATTCATTTGTTCAAATGCATATTTAATGTTTGCCTGTCAGTTTATTACGTGACAAGCAAAAGAAAAGTGAAAAGTTCTTTCATCATGGATCTTTGATTTTAGTTGGGGATGATAGAAAATAAATAATAAAATTTACTGTATGTCAAATAATGAAATATAGAATACAGTTTTTTCTTTGTAAGACTGTATGATATGAAAAATTGCATATTCTAGAATTATATTTATTTGATCAAGCGATGCTCTTCTTCACCATTCAAATTAATTTTTAATTAGGCCCATAGAAGGAAATGTGGCTTGAACTTTTGTCTTCAGAAACAGATGGATTCTAAGATGGCTTTGCTGAAATCTGTTTGCATACAGAGCTTTAGAAGATGTGGGGAGAATAAAACTTAAGGGGATCGGGTAGGATGAGCTTTTACAGAAACAATAAACAAAAAATCCCGTGTAGCCACTAGGTAGGAGAACACCATGTTCTCACCCTGTATCTGGGTTTCGGGGGAAGAAGGATTATACATTCAAGAAACCAAATTAATTATTATTTTACATTACAAAATGATATGAAAGCATCACTAGGTTTTGTGGGTTTTTTTAATATTTCTATCCATGTTAACCAAAGGGGAAACCCCAATTTTCCTTCCCTTTGCCACAGACTATTACATTGATTTAGCCCTGTGATGGGCTGGGTCAGCAGATCACATTGTAGCAATAACAAATAAGCCATTATAGCTCCACCTCTGAGTCATGGCAACAGTTGTCCTGCTTTTTGTCAAAACACTGATACCACCAGTTATTTCCAGGAGTATGCATTGCTTGGCACTGGAGCAGCCTCAGAACATGGCTGTAATTCGTCAGCCTGAGAGAAGTGGCAAAGTAAATGCCATCCCCAAGAGCAGACACCACAGTGAGCCTGTAAGACACACTTTACAAGTTTTGCAAAATTTTGGAGTGGGAGTGTCTTGCTGGGAACTGGAATTCCTACATATAATGATGAGGATGAGAATAAAGATAATGTGAGTTTAATTTGTTTTACTCATATACATTTGAGAACTAGACTGACCCATAGGTTTTTTAATTAGGTATAACACACTACATTAAGAATGGCATTTGCATAAAAAATGGTGATGGAATATTTATCCTATGAGATCAATTGCATTAATATTACCTTTGCTATATTTTGAAAGATTTTATATAGCTCAGTCTTTTCCTAGAACATTTGAAAGGAAAAGTGAGAAAAAATATGTGCCTGATAGTTGAGGGTGTTTTTCTTCTATATTTTTTTTCAGTTGCTATTTAAGTTTTTTTTTTTTTTTGTAAATATGCCTATCTATTTTTTAAGATTTTATTTACTTATTCATGAGAGATACAAAGAGAGAGGCAAAGATGTAGGCAGTGGGAAAAGCAGTCTCCCTACGAGGAGCCTGAAATGGGAATTCATCTCAGGATCCTGGGATTACATCCTGAGTCCACAGCAGATGCTCAACCACTAAGCCACCCAGATGTACCATATCTGTGCTTTTATCAAAGTTTTAGCCCTTATGTTTAGGTCTTTGATCCTTGCTTAGTTAATTTTTGTATGTGGGGTAGACAAATGGTCCAGCTTAATTTCTTTGGATGTGAATATGCAGTCTTCCTAGCATCATTTATTATTTATTTAATAATCATTTATTTTTCCCCATTGAATTTCCTTGACACCTTGTGGAAATCAGTATAAAGATTTATTTCTGGATTCTAAATTCTATTTTTTGTCTTATATATAGTCATTATTCAGAAAGCATCTTGTCTTGATCACTGTAGCGTTATAGTAGGTACTGAAATGGGAAATGTGGCTTCTTTGTTTTTCTTTTTCAGATTTGTTTCTTACTTAAGTGCCCTGAAAAAATCTTCAGTAAAATGATGAATAGAAGTGGCAAGAAGGAACAACATTGTATTGTTCTTAAATTTATGAGCAATGATTTCAGTCTTTCATCATTAAGTATGATGTTCTTTCTTTTTCACGAAATGCTTCTTATCTTGGTTCTATTCTGCACCTGCTTCAGATGGGACCTGTCCCACATGGTTGCTGAGAGCCTGTGCCTCTGCTACTATTATACAAGGCCTTTATGTATCTGGTTTGAATCGGCTCACAATCGGCTCAAATCTACAATCTCCCTCTGGGTCCACAGCCATTTTTGAATATGTCTGCATACCTTTCTTAGAGTAGGAGAATTTCATTGGCTTTATGCCTACAAAATCTGCTCCTTATAGCTAGCCACATAATGCCTATTTGTGAAATGAACTGTATTATCATTTGTCTTGTTGTCAGTATCCAAAGTTGTGACAATTACAGGATAACTGTTCAATGGATACTTATTAATGGCAAAAATCGATAAGACTTGGCTTTGTCTCAACTTATAGATACCTTATCATAGTATTATGGGAACTATTTGGTTAATCTTTTTGTAATTCAGCTTTTTAAAAATCTAACTCTGATGATGAGTGATGTTGAGCATCTTTTTATGTGTCTGTTAGCCATCTGGATGTCTTCTCTTTTTTTAAAATATTTTATTTATTTATTCATGAGAGACAGAGAGAGAGAGAAAGAGACAAAGACACAGGCAGAAGGAGAAGCAGGCTTCCCGCAAGGAGCCCAATATAGGACTCCGTCCCAGATCCCAGGATCACATCCTGAGCCAAAGGCAGGCGCTCAACCGCTGCGCCACTCAGGTGTTTCTGGATGTCTTCTTTAGGAAAGTGTCTATTCATGTCTTCTGAGCATTTCTTAACTGGATTATTTGCTTTTTGGGTGTTGAACTTGCTATGTTCATTTTATTTATTTGTTTGTTTTTTTAGAGAGATCAAGAGAGTGAAAACATTGGGCAGCCTGGATGGCTTAGCAGTTTAGCGCTGCCTTCAGCCTGGGGTGTGATCCTGGGGACCCAGTATCGAGTCGCATGTTGGGATCCCTGCATGGAGCCTGCTTCTCCCTCTGCCTGTGTCTCTGCCTCTCTCTCTCTGTGTGTGTGTCTCTCATGAATAAATAAATAAAATCTTTGAAAAGAGAGAGAGAGAGAGAGAGAGAGAGAACACATGCAAGCAGTGAGGAAGGGTGGAGGGAGAGGGAGACAAGGAATTTTAAGGAGGCTTGAGACCCAGCATAGAGTCCAGCTTGGTGCTCAATCTTGAAACCCTGAGCTTATGACCTGAGCTGAAATCAGGATCAGATGCTTTAGCAACTGAGCCACCTAGGCATTTCGATAAGTTCTTTATAGATTTTGGATACCAACCCTTTATTAGACATGTCACTTGTAAATATCTTCTCTCATTCTGTAGGCTTTTAGTTCTGTTGATTGTTTCCCTTGCTAGGCAGAAACTTTTATCTTAATGAAGTCCTAGTAGTTCATTTGTGCTTTTTTCCCCCTTGCCTGTGGTGAGGTGTCAGGTAAGAAGTTGCTACAGTCAAGGTCAAAGAGGTTGCTGCCTGTGTTTTCCTCTACGATTTTGATAGTTTCCTGTTTCACTTTTAGGTCTTTCATTCGTTTTGGAATTATTTTTGTCTGTGGTGTGTGAAAGTGGTCCAGGTTCATTCTTCTGCATCTTACTGTTCAGTTTTCCCAACACCATTGTTGATGAGACTGTTTCTTTCCATTGAATTTTCTTTCCAGCTTTGTCAAAGATTAATTGACCATTAAGTTTTAGGTCCATTTCTGGGTTCTTTATTATGTTCCATTAATCTATTTTTGTGCCAGTACCATACTCTCTTGATGATTACAGCTTTATAAGGGAGCTTGAAGTCTGGAATTGTGATGCCACCAGTTTGGGTTTTCTTTTTCAGGATTGCTTTGGCTATTCAGGGTTTTTGTGGGTCCATACAAACTTTATGATTGTTCCAGTTATGTGAAAAATACTGGTTGTATTTTGAGAGGGATTGCATTAAATACGTAGGTTGCTTTAGGTAGTATAGACATTTTAACAGTGTTTGCTATTCCAATTCATGAGCATGGAGTGCTTTTCCATTTCTTAATGTCCTCTTCAATTTATTTCATAAGTGTCTTATATTTTTTCAGAGTATAGATCATTTGCCTTGTATAGGAAATAAAACTTATCCTTCAACCCTGACCTCATGCTTGGTTGTCTCTCAAACCTTTGAAATTGTCCAAGCAGCTTATGTCATTTTTAGTATCTCCCAGTAGTTGAGGGTACATGCCAAGACCAATTAGTGTCCCAAATGGGAGTCTAACACTTAAATCAGGCTGATTGGAAACTGGAAACTGCCTGAGGAGGTGGCAGCTTTTAGAGATAGTAAATATATATAGTCCTATGGAATCACAAGCATAAACCCCACTGGCCACAGACCCAGGTGACCTGGAGATGTCTCCTGGGTTGTAGTGGGAAAAACTAAGGCTCCAGATGAATGCATAACCTCCTTTCTGAGAGGAGAAGGAGGTGAGAGTACCTTCACAGCTTCTAGATACAGCTTCATGAAGGCTGCCTTTAAGACTGAAGTTCCTGGTTAAAAAAGTAGGATTCTTTCACAGGAAGGCTAGAGGTGTGTTTCACTCTACTGTCTTGTCTGTGCAGTGCTCTGCGGGGACCTGTCTCTCTGATTATTACAGAGCCAGTGGAACCCAGGAATACAAGCCCCCTCCCCCAGGCCACTGATCAAAAGTTATCCCTCGAATAGCAGCTGCAAGGTCAGGGCACCCCACATAAAAAACTGGGGCACCATATGCAGGTAAGAGCTTCCCTCTGAGATATGCTAGAACTCTGGAGCATGACAGAGGGAATCTTGAAGCTTACTTGGAGATCAACTTACTTTTCTACCATTGGATTAATAGCCTAAATAAATAAATAAATAGAAAAGGCAAGAAAGCAATAAAGCAAAAGAGAAAAAAGATGGAGTAAAGGAGAGAGAGAGGAAAGAGGGGAGGGAGGAAAGGAGGGAGAGAATAAGGGAGGAAGGAAGGAAAGGGAGGAAAATAAGTATGCTATGGTCTCCAGGTTTGTAACGTATAGGAAGTTCAAACAGAAGGAACAAAGTTTCAGCTAACCCAGATAAAAATAAGGCAGCAAACTAACCAGTTAAGAGGATTTTTGTTTGTTTCTTTCATTTGCTATTTTTCTCTCTCTCTCTGTGTGTGTGTGTGTGTGTGTGTGTGTGTGTGTGTGTTTAAATTGTTCTTAGGATGTAAGGCAGTGTTAGTCATTGAGTGGAAGATTCCCAGGAAAGATAAAGCCAATGGTGAAAAAAATCTAGTTGTAATTCTAATAAAGACATATAACCATCCTACCTTCAAAGTAGAATAGATATGGGCTGCCTGGGTGGCTCAGCGGTTGAGCATCTGCTTTCCACTCAGGGCGTGATCCTGGAGTCCGGGGATCGAGTCCCACATTGAGTCCTGCATCGAGCCACATTGGGCTCCCTGCATGGAGCCTGCTTCTCTCTCTGCCTGACTCTGCCTCTCTCTTCTGTGTCTATCATGAATAAATAAAGAAAATCTTTAAAAAAAAGTAAAATAGAAATGTTTCCAAAAAATAGGCATACATATGATGTTATTTTCGTATCAACAAATCATTTTTCAAACAGTATGTTTTCCCTTATCAGATAATAACTGAACAATACAGACAATAACAGATCTATTCAAGTAAAGGTAGAAAGTAAAATAAGAAACTTTGTGAAAACAAAAACAGTAAACCATAATGATTATTTTGTTTTCTCATATCTAGCCTAATCAGATCTAATGTTCATTTTCTGTGCTATGGTTTGATTATACAGCAACGCTATGCCAAAAATGACTCAATGTATATTCATGAGCAAATATCAGAGTTCTTTGCATTCTAAGTTTTATAAATGTCATTCAGAAAACATATATTGTTTACTAAAATAAGCAGAGTCTTTATAAAGCTTTACATTTGAAAGAAATTAGTACAAACTTTGTTTTTTGTAGTAAATGATTTGTTTAGAAACATCATCACAGAATAAGCTCTAGAAAAAGTCATGATTTCATCCTTTTAGAAAAGATTTACTGCATCATTTTTAGTAATAATAAAACATGAAACTTTAAAACCAAGAAATCAATAATGCTGGTTAAGGCATTAGACTTCATATAAAATATTTTTGTATGAATATCAGTTTATATCTTCTGTACTTTGTTCCAGTGAAACGTGTATTTTTCAATTTCTGATTTAGATAGGAAGCAATTTAATTAAGTACTGACAAAATAATTGAGAAATATAAAGATGGATGGAGAGACACAGTAACAGAAAACAGGGAGAAAGACACAGAGTTAATTAAAGTGATTTGGAACTGTGTTTGTTCATTCAAATGGTAAAAATAATTTTATCAATGGAATTCAAAAGTCTTGACCCATCACCTTCATAATCTATTTCTCACCTTAGTAGAAGCTATTAGACTAAGTGCAAAGCACCAGAAAATATCTTTGTCCTGATCACTCTTCAGATATTAGAGTGCCTATTTTTTCTTACCTAGGAGCTTTGGACAAAATAGAGGGGTAGAGGTTATCTCTAGAGAAACCACAGAGCACCTCAATATACTTCGAGCTCTCAAATTCCATTTTTATATTCCTTTAAAATGTGCAGTAAACCTGTGCACTCTGAAGGAGGGTTTAGATAGTAAGTTTGTTCTCTGAGTAAAATAGGAAATTTGTAACCCTTGGAAATTGAAGAAATATCTGAAAAATTTCTTATGAAGTCAGTTCTTAGCATTTGTCAGGTACCTGTGATTTCTGTGTTGATCCATGTTGGAAGATTTCTAACACTGATTTCTAACACTGTGCTGCTCCTTGTATGTGCAAAGTGATTGTGGATGGAGAATGGAAGAACTAGTTCTAAAACGCAGTGTGATCATCCCTGAAGGTAATTTCACAGAAATACTGTTTACTGGGATTTTCTCAGCTATGATCAAGTCCAAAATATGTGGAGGAAAATACAAAGTCATTCTTCGAAATTCATTATTCGTTCTTTTCATTGATCTCTGATACTCTCCCTGCATTTTGACATATTTCATTGTTAAATTCAGGGTTTTCTGGGTTGTATAAGGAATATAGTTAGAATAGGCTGAGGATGGGATGCCTGGATGGCTCAGCAGTTGAGCCTCTGCCTTCCGCTCAGGTCCTGATCCCAGGGTCTGGGACTGAGTCTCTCATCAGGCTCTTCACCAGGAGCCTGCTTCTCCCTCTGCCTATGTCTCTGCGTCTCTCTGTCTGTGTCTTTCATAAATAAATAAATAAAATCTTAAAAAAAATAATTGAGGATTTTAACTAAAAGATTATTTTTGGCAGAAAGCCATATGAAAGGCTCAGTAATTTTGTTTTAGAATTCTCAGAAGTTGCAAAAGGTCCTAGAGCTTCTCAGTAAACCAAAACTTACTATTTAAAAGATTAAGTGACAAATCACTCATTATATATGCAAGTTCTTTTGAATGAATATGTGGAAGGGACCAAATGGAGTGTCTATCATTCTTATTTTCAATATAACAAAGAGCAGTGACTCTAACTAGCTACATAGTAACTCTAAGAAAAATAAAATGATTTTTATAGTTAGACAAGTAGCATATATTTTAGAGAAAAAGAAATACTCTACACATTGGATCTTGTTTAATCTTTCCAACATATGAGTTAGCTTATATTGTTCATGTTTTCAGTGTGCAGTGAAGTAGTGAGGAACAAATCAATCCAAGTAGGACCCCAGTAGTATCTGCTACGGAGAATGTTACCCTTCTTTTCCCTCCTTCTACAAATTCTCTCCATCCGCTGACCTCCATGGGCATATACCTGGTGATATAATGGGAAAGGATGATCTGATTTTAAAAACAAATAAACTTTCTACATGAATAGGATTTCTCCTCCATTAATCAATCATATAAAATATAACATGCAAAGTGTATTTGAAATGTTACTTAATCACTCTTGTTTCACAACTCATTTTGGAGGAAAAGCTAAGAGCGCTATTGGATGAATAGCAAGAAAAATGACTTTTAAAATACAAAGAAAAAAAAAATAAAATAAAATACAAAGAAAAAAAAAATAAAATAAAATACAAAGAAACAAAAAAATTCTAACTAAATTGCAAATAACTCTCAACTATTATATTCACACATATACACAAATATGCATTCATCCCCAAACACTGTTAAACTTGTAGAAATTTAATTCCAATATAATATAACGCTGGGGAAAAAGTTGACTATTATCAGAAGAATGAGCATTATAGACAAGAACCCCATCTTAGTATCATGAAAACAGTTTGATTGTCTGCAAAATTGTGTTTTGGATAATTTATATTTTCTTTCCCAGAAATATTTGCTGTGACTGTGTAGGAGCTCATCTATATTCAAGTATCCGAGTAATGCCTAACTAATGTCTCTAATTCTTCCTATATGTTCAGGTGTAACTAAATATTGCCTATATTTGACCAAGAAAATTATTCAGAATTTGCTTTAAAAATATGGACCCAAAACATTACATATTATTCATAATAAATTACTTGTGTTACTTTGGAAGATTATTTAGACAATAAGAGAAATAAATAGCAGTATTCCTGCTTTCTTATTAAATTTGTCCATTAAGACAAGAACATACTGGCCTTACCTGTAAACTTCAATTATCACTACACCAACATTAAGCCCACCTCCAGGGAGACAAACTGTTTTAAACAGTGACACACACCGCTCTTCTGGCAATCGGTCTTGGCTGACATAATGAGACACAGTGAATCCCTGAACACGTGAAGCCACAGTAGTTAACTTGCTCAACCATGCCTGTAACAATTCAATTAGCAAATCCCTGTGGACATTCTGCACTTCAGCAAAATTATCTAGGCATGGTTTTACTAGGCTTGTTTTCTAATCACGTTGCCAAATCTAACTGTTTGTACAAGAGAATGTTATTGCCCTTGCCAAGAGGAAGGGTCAGCTTTATTAATGATCCCATATGTTTACATTCTTAAATTGTCATTTCATGTTCGTGATAGTGATTATGGTTAAGCAGAAGCTTTAAATCTTTGCTAGAGGGTAAGAGCCATAGTCATATTCCTTTTGTTTACTCATTCCTTTTGGCAAGAAATCTAAACAAATAAGAGGTCAGAAATAAACAAGATTAAAGGTTAAGAGATCAGAGTTCATGGGGGGATTAATATAAGTATTCATGCAAGGTCAGACATAAGTGAATGAATATCTTAGAGCCTGTGAAAACCAATACACGTAACTGGAGGGTTAGTTGCAAAATAACCCAGACCTCAAAAATACACTTCAAAGCTTTGTTAAAATTATATATAATCAAATCACTTTTTCTGGGGCACCAGGGTGGCTCAGTTGGTTAAGCATCTGCCTTTGGGTCAGGTCACAATCCCCAAGTCCTGGGACTGGGATCAAGTCCTGCATGGGGCTCCTGCTTGGTAAGGAGTCTGCTTCTCCCTCTCCCTCTACCCCCTCACCCCTACTCCTGCCATCGCTCAAATGTGTACATGCTCTCTCTCAAATAAATAAAATCTTTTTTTTAAAGGCTATTTTTCTGTGGCACTTTCTACTTGTGGATTAAGCCTTACAAAAAATTAAAATAACTTCTTAATTGTCAATAAGGAACAAGTGAAATATTAATCAAAATTCTCAACACATGAGTTTTCATCTCTGTGAGTTAAAATTTAATTTGTATTATTACTATTATAAGAAAATGAATAACAAGACTAGAAACTATTCATTAAATACACAGCTGTCAGCATAAGAAAACACATGAATTCTAAGAAAAATTTATTCATTTCATATGTCTTCTTCATTGAATAGAAAGGGTGGCCAAATGTCTGTTGTAAACTTATTACCTCATGACATATCTAGCTATTTTTTGCAAATAAAATTATATATTTTCCAAGGTCACCCATTTTTTTTACATCTTTCCTGTATGTCTTTATGTACAAATCATGTTAAGAAGTGATAGAAATTTTGCCATGATCAGAGTGGACCTCTAATAAAGTAGCAACATTTCTGTTTTTCTGGATGAGTATAACGATTCTGAGATCTTAACTATTATTTTTAATATTTCTACCTTTAAAATGCAAATGTATTATCTTACAAAAGTCCACTAATAGATATAAGGATCTAGATATTTCACAATCCTTGATTTACAAATTTACTTAAAACATAAACTCCAAATTCCTAACTTTCTAGTGAACAGACCCCAGCATCATTTATACCTCCAAGTTAAGAAAAGAAATTAGGAATATTAAAATTTATATAATGTTATTACAGTACTTTAAAGAAGGAATTACTTTAAGCTCTATTTTTTTCAAGTCAAATGTACCAGTGCTCATGTATATCTCTCCTTTGTGCTATGTACTTTTCTTTGCTAGCAGTTGAAGATATCAATGTGCTCTAACTTTCATTAGCAGAGGACATGCCTACCTTTTCCAAACTCAGAGAACTCAAGAAAATATTGTTTACTTTGAATTTTTGTCCCAAGTCATAGGTGCTCTCTAACATCCTTTAAAGACCAGGTCAATCTCCTGTGTGTGTGTGTGTGTGTGTGTGTGTGTGTGTGTGTGTGTGTAAAGAGAGAAACAGAGGTAGAGACAGAGAAATCTCCAAATACTGCTATCTGCAAAGACTTCTTTGTGAAACCTTGACAATTACTGTCTGCACTGCTTATTAACCTTTGCAGAATATAAAATTTCAGTCTGATTCTTTCTGAAGATTGACCTGGTCTAATGGTGACTCTATATTCCCCTTATTCCCTTTCTCCATTCTCTTCTGTAAGAAAGAGCTTCCTATTCTTCCCCATTTTATTGCTTTATTCCTAAATAAAATGCAGGACTACTGGTTTGATGTTTGACTGCTGACTTCTTTTTAGACCACATTGTCTCTTCCCTTTTGGCTCCACATATAGATAGGAGCACAAGAAGGTCAAGGAGTTTGCACTCGTGGGAAATTTGAATCTTGTTTGTAGGACCTTTTTGTTAAAAAAAAGCCTCAACACAGCTATTTTTTAATATATATATTTTTCATTTATTCAGAGAGAGAGAGAGAGAGGCAGAGACACAGGCAGAGGGAGAAGCAGGCTCTGTGCAGGAAGCCCGACGTGGGACTGGATCCCGTGTCTCCAGGATCACACCCTGGGCTGCAGGTGGAGCTAAACTGCTGCGCCATCGGGGCTGCCCTTTGTAGGACCTTTTACCCCATCTAACCCATAGCTATTATAAAGACCAAAACCCACTGACTCTGCTTTTAACCAAGCCAATCTGGACTTACTTGCATTCACTTATCTGTCCTCAGGAGTCTCTTGTGTTCCCTTACTGGGTATCCATGAAGTGCACATCTACACCAGATTCTCAGTGGGGAATCTCTCTGGCTTTTTAGGGCTACAGTACAATTCCTATATATACTTATGTAAGTTGGGGCTCGTGAATGTTTATTTCACTTTATAGGTTAAAACCAAATACATTTCTATTGCATGTCCTGCTCAAATGTTATCAATTTTGACCCCTGGGAGGTTTTTCAGGTTGGCTCTTTGCTCCTTTGAGGTCCCCCTATTTTTTGAGCACTTTCTTGATTTCTGAAATCACAAGATGCTCAAAGTTCATCTTGTATTTTCCCTACCTCGTCCCTAGAATAAACTCTTTTTTTTAAAGAAGTGTTAGTTCCTTTTATTGGAGAAAGATGTTTAGAAACTAAGATCTGGATGTTACATTGGTCCTGCACTGCAAAGCCCCATTTGAATATTCTATGACAACACCTTAATAAATACTGTAGAATTTTAACTCATAAGTGCAAACCAACATAGGTCTATATGTCTGTACCCTTGAATATTACAACTGAAGTAATATTGGGGCAGCCTGGGTGGCTCAGCTGTTTAGCACCTGCCTTTGGCCCAGGGCATGATCCTGGAGACCCGGGATTGAGTCCCACCTCGGGCTCCCCAAATGCAGCCTGCTTCTCCCTCTGCCTGTGTCTCTGACTCTGTGTGTGTGTGTGTGTGTGTGTGTGTCTCATGAATAAATAAATAAAGAAAACTCAAGTAATATTTACCTTATTTTTAAGGTGAAACCCTTTGAAGTGTCAGCTTACATGAGAGGTGGTTTAACATAGTTCACTATTTTATTGTGTGCCGAGATTGAATTTACAGGCTCTCTATGTTTGTGAGATCACACAAAAGGCAGCTCATACTTGCAACTCTCTCTTAAGGATCAAAAGGAGCTCAGGGAAAAACCTATTTTGAGACTGGACTAAATCTCCAGATGATTGTTTTTTCCAGTTTATGTTGGATAATTCCTCTTTATTATATAATAACTTTGATACCTGTAAGAAAAGATGACCTTTATATTTTATTTGGCATGTTTGTTGTCCTCAGGGGAAAGGGTTTTTTTGTTTGTTTGTTTGTTTGTTTGTTTTTCTGAATCACCTGGTCCTCATCACCAATTCTATGGTTATTAAAAAAATTAAAATACGCTGATACAAACAGATTTGTGGGTGATTGCATGCAGATATAAAGTGTTGTTAGACCTTATATAATAAAAGACATTTATCAAGTGGTTCTTAGGGTCAATTGAATTTATTGCATTATGACTGAGGGAATATCACACAAGTATTTTCATCACATGGGCCTTAAAATATCTAGAAAATTAACTTCACTTTATCTATCTCTATCAATATTGAAAGGATATTGATGATGACCACAGATTATCGTTGAAAGAGATGAGTCATGGAAGATATATTAAGCATGAAAACACTTAGTGAAACATCACAAGCAGTAGCCTGTTCATTTATCTTTGATCCATCTTTGATAACTTTCTTTCATGAAATACATCATGTAGCCACTGAGGAAAAGTTTATTTATATGTTCGAGAACTCTTATTTATATATATATATATATATCTTGGTCATTTTGATAAGTCGCTAAATAATTTCACAATAATCTAATGAGAAAATATCATATTTGAACACCTATTTATATTTTTGTATTTCAAATATGAACTAAAGTAGCAGAACAAAATTAGAGTTCAATAAAATTTCATAGATTTCAAAGTATCTGTTTACTTTTCCTAACAAATTCTAATGAAATCTCTAAAAGGAAACAGATGCTTTTGGGGAGGTGGGAAGATGCCTTTCAACTTGACTAATCTTCCTGTTCCCAAAATCAGTGGTTAAACCCCAAGATACGTCATGAAGTTTGGCTAAATTCCACTATACAAATTAGACTAATTGAGATGGACTGGCTGTGGATTGATAAAGTTTTAGAAAGAACTGCACTTTTGGGGCGCCTGGAAAGCTCAGTTGGTTGGACATATGCCTTCAGCTCAGGTTATGATCCCAGGGTCCTGGGATCCTGGGATCCTGGGATCCAGCCCCACAACCAGCTCCTTGCACAGCGGGGAGTCTCTTCTCCCTCTGCCCCCTGCACATGCTAACTCTCTCCCTATCTCTCTCTCTATCTCAAATAAATAAATAAATAAATAAATAAATAAATAAATAAATATTTTTAAAAAGCAAGAACTCAATTTTTATTATCTATTGTAAGATAAATTGTTAAGAACCAGAAATGCAGCCCTTTTTATTTGAAATGTAAGGGATAAATTAATTCAAAATTATAAACAATTATCCATCTAGTTATACCTGTAATAACTCACAGAGCTGCTAACATCATAGCAACTGGCACCAAAGGATAGCTAAACTATAAATCCTAAATATCGGTTCCTCTGATAGAAAAGGAAAATATGTTTTTTCTTTTCTTTTTTTTTTTTTTTTAAGATTTTATTTATTCATGAGAGACACAGAAAGAGAGACAGGCAGAGGGAGAAGCAGGCTCCACACAGGGAGCCCGACCACGTGGGACTCCATCCAGGGACTCCAGGATCACGCCCTGGACAGAAGGCAGTGCTAAACCGCTGAGCCACCTGGGCTGCCAGAAAACATGTTTTTCTAATGCTTTGCAAAATATTTCAAGAAATCTATCTTTTTACCTTTTAATACTTTATAAATGGTATTTTATGATGATTTAAGTTGTCTCAATTTATTTTACTTTGATAATTATTAAAACATACATGCCCCTAAGCATATTTAGATTATATGAAGGATTAGAGTGTGGAGAATTATGCTTATTGCTGATACTGTGAATCATTCTAAATGAGTAGTTAATATCTCAAGGAACTTAAATAAGCTATTCTTTTACTGCATTCAAGAACTGACTAAAACTATATGCTAATAATTAAAAGTCAGAGAATTATGGCCCCATTTTTTTATGCCAACACCATATGGCTAGATGATCTGTAAAACAAAGAAAATAAAACTGAGATGAAACACTTTTGCATGATATTTGCTTTCCATTTGAATTGGTATTCAAGACTAAGATTTGCAATATTTTATTCCCTATTGTCTGAAGCCATAATGCTTGATTTGGTGGAGCACATTTTTCTGTCTAAACAACACAAGCACCCTAGCTATAGTAAACAATTTGGATATTCCAATGTAAAATAAAGTTTTCCAGAATTGTAGTCATACACTACTAAAATGAACGTGAATTTTTGTGTTTGCATGCACAAGGGAAAACAATAAAATTATCTTTTAAATATGGTGAACTTCAAGGATCAAGTTTATAAGTAATTTTTAAGATGCCAGGAGGAAAATATTAAACAGAATCAATTATATTTATGTTATGGTTATTGGCTCTTTTACTTACTAAAATGTACTACAAACATTATTTCTTTTATTATTGCTTTGATAACAATATATCTGTAATAGATATTTCATATCAGATTATTTCCGTAGGATAGGTCTTTCCCATTAAAATGACTATTGTACAGTAGTGTCTGAAAGATTGTCCAAAACACTTCCTACTTAGTTCAGAATTGATGACCTGTGACAGATGCCTTATAGCTGCTTTTCACAGCCTGAGATTTCAGTTATCCTGCTTCTCCCCACCTGAGCTCCACAAGTTAGATGAAAAAAGAGATCGGTTTTCCAGGCACCCAGACAGGTTAGAACACTTTATATAAGATCTGCCCTGCATCCTCCAGTTTAAGGCAGGGAATTAGGAATTGGTTGCCACCTCCTCAAGACCATACAGAGTAGGGAGGGAATAGAGCAAGGGTAAGAAAAAAACACAACATAATTTCCTAAGATTTGGAGTGTGGCTTATATTGGCTTGCTTATTTGCTTGATTCCCATAGACCTTGGTACTTCTTCCAGAATAACTTCTCATACAGTTATTTTAGCCAATCTCTAGTTATTTTTTAAATGTTCCATGGGAGAATCTGGGCTAGCAACTTCCTAGCCTGGAATCTTGGTAATATCCTTTGTTGAGAATGTTTATGTTTATGTTTACAGGAGACTTGTATGTGAAAAAAATATAATCTACAGTTTCGTTTTCTTGTAATGCCTACCTCTAATTTTGGTATCAGAGTAGTGCTCGGCTCATAGAATGAGTTAGAAAGCACTTCTTATGCTTTTTATTTCTGGAAGAGAATGTGGGGAATTGAAGTTATTTTCCTGAGATGTTTGGTAGACTCTATCAGTTAGACATCCTGAGAGTGGGATTTTTTCCTTTGTGTATGATTATTAGTTATTTGATTCTTTTAATAACAAATGGCTCCTTAGGTTATCTATTTCTTCCTTTTTTTTTTTACTTTCCAAAAAATTTGTCCACTTCATCTAATTTATCAAGTTTGTAGGCATAAAATTAATAGTAATTTCTAGTTATTAATTATAATTAGACAATTGTTCTAATTATTATTCTATTATTCTAATTAGATAATAATTTCTAATTATTAATTTTAATATCCATGGGATAAGCAGGGATGGCCCCTTCTTTACTTTAGATATTGGTAATTTATGTCTTCTCTTATTTTTTGATTAGCTTTGCTAGAGTGTCAATTTCATAGATATTTTTAATTAACCAGCTTTTGGTTTAGTTGATTTTCTAAATTATCCTGTCTTCGATATGATATGATTTCTTTCCTATTTTGTATTAATTGCTCTTTCTCTACTTATTTTAGGTTAAATTGTTCTTTCTCCTCTCTTATGGTGGAAGCATAGTTTATTGATTTTAGAGGACTTTTTCCTACTATTGATTCAATGCTATAAAGATCTCTCTAAGCATTGCTTTTATTGCATTCTATAAATTTTGGTAATTATATTTTCATTTCTAGTTAGTGCATTAATATTTGGATCCCATGAGATTTCCTCTCTGATATATATATTATTTATGTAGACATGTATTAATTGACTTCTAAGTGCTCAAAGATTTTCCAGATATATTTTGATTATTGATTTCTAGTTACACTTTGACTATGGTCAGAAGGCATATTTTATAGTAGTTTCTAATATTTTATATCTGTTAAGGTTTTTTATGACATAAGATAGAGTCTGTATTGTTGAATATCTCATGCACCTATGGGAGTATTTGTTCTTGCTGACAAGTGGAGTGACTATAAATGTCAATGAGATCACTTTGTTGGTATTGTCAGTTCTTCTATAATCTGCTAAATTCCATTAGTGTTTTGTCAATTGCTGAGAGGTTTTGAAGTCTCCAACTATAATTATGGATTTGTCTATTTCTCCTTTCAGTTCAATTTTTTTCTTCACGTACTTTGCAGCTGTTGGTTGGTCCAAACATGTTTAATTTTGCTACATCTTCTTGATGAGTTGATGCCTTTGTCATTACTTATTATATTAAGTAACATCTGTCTTTACCATGAATACAACTTTTTTCCAATCTTCAATCTACTTTGCCTGATATTAGGAATACCCACACCTTTTTTTATTTTAATGACATATTTATTTTTATTGTTTTATCCTTAACTAACATATACAATCATATTTGACATAAATTTCTGGTAGAAATTGTTACAGTTGAGTCATTTTGCCATTCACTATGCTAACGTATTTCTTTTGTTTCATGAGTTTGGACCACTTGAGTGGAATTATTGATTTTTTAAAAAACTGATGGTATTGTATTATTTTATCTGTTTCCTCTCTTAATTGCTTCCCCTTTTCTATCTTCCTGTGTATTTTTTTTTTTTTTTTTTTATGATAGTCACAGAGAGAGAGAGAGAGGCAGAGACACAGGCAGAGGGAGAAGCAGGCTCCATGCACCAGGAGCCTGACGTGGGATTCGATCCTGGGTCTCCAGGATCGCGCCCTGGGCTTTAGGCAGGCGCTAAACCACTGCGCCACCCAGGGATCCCTCTTCCTGTGTATTATATAAAGTTTGTGATATTCTTTTTTTAATTTATAGTTCTATAGTGTTTGAGTTATCTCAGTATATTTTTTGACTAGCTGTTTCAAGGAATACAAAAATATATATATTTTTTGACTAGTTGTTTCAAGGAATACAACATATGTGATATAC
Source organism: Vulpes lagopus (assembly GCF_018345385.1). Lineage (NCBI taxonomy): Eukaryota > Metazoa > Chordata > Mammalia > Carnivora > Canidae > Vulpes > Vulpes lagopus. The sequence goes on along the minus strand of NC_054843.1, from coordinate 20,198,848 downwards.
TTAGAGTATATCAAAGTCTACTATTTTCAACATTTAATCTAGTGGAATACACATATTACCAGTTAGGTCCTTTCAATCGTCAACTCCAATTGTGAGATAATTTCTTAAATAATGTCAGGAAAATAATGCTTCTATTATTTTTACAGTTCTGAAAAATGTGGCTTCTTGAGCAAAGGAAATTTGCTTACCAGGGAATGTTACCTTTTCTTTAGGTTCATTCACCCCTAAATTCCAAGGCTATTATAATTTTAGCCATCTTCTCTCACTCAAAGGTGATAAATTTATTTACCCTGGAGTCAAATACTTGCCCTTCTGCAAAGGGGCCTCCGAGTTTATCCTCTTCATAGAATTTGCTCTTATTTCATCATGTAATAAAACTTAGAGACACAAAGTCAGTTGTATACATTAGAAATAATTGTAAAAGACTAGATCAATGGATTCTTTCCTGGGAGAGTGTCACCTCTGTCACTTCTCTGTAAATTCACAGATATATAATTTCAGAGCTCTTCCTCTATGGTATCAGATATCCACTTGGTACATGAGTTTTAACCATCTAGTAGTTCCCATTATATTGCCCCAAAAGAGGGAAGAATTGAGCCTGGTGAACTATTGTGATTACTATTTTAAGTAACAGTCTTTCCGATTTTTGCTCCAGAAACCACATGATTATATTTGAGATAATATTTTTAAAAATAATATTAAAAATCTTATAAAAAATTAATTCTATACACATTGGCAACCACACTAGATAATGTTTAAGTTTACATTTGATAGTGAAACACACTTTTAGAAACTGAAGTAGAGAATAGTATAGTATTGTCTTTACTTCTATATTTAGCCTTTTAGAATGTTGCTCTTTTTTTAATTCTTTTTTTTTAAGATTTTATTTATTTATTCATGAGAGACACAGAGAGACAGACAGAGACATAGGCAGAGGAAGAAGCAGGCTCCATGCAAGGAGCCCGATGTGGGATTCGAACCCGGAAAACAGGATCATGCTCTGAGCCAAAGGCAGGCATTCAACCTCTGAGCCACTCAGGTGTCCCTCTTTTTTTAATTCTTATGATCCAAATTTCCTTTCCTTATTATTCCTTTCTGTCTGAAGAGATTACTTTCACCATAGTGCAGCATAACTGTTTGTAACAAATTCTCTTAAGTTCTCCTCCATGGCAGAATGTTTGTATTTCACTTTAATTTTTTTTAAATATTTTATTTATTTATTTGAGCAAGAGAGAGGACAAGCAGGGGAAGGGGAGGGGCAGTGAGAGAGGGAGAAACAGACTCTTCATTGTTCATGAAACTGCACAGGGTCTCCATGCCTGGGGCTCAATCCTCAGACCCTGAGATCATGACAAAGTCAAAGTCAGAAGCTTAACCAACTGAACCACTCAAGCCACCCTTATTTCACTCTAATTTTTGAAGGATATTGTTCCTGGATATAAAACTCACCTTTGACAATCAACTTTCAGCACTGAAAAACGATGTACAGGTTCCTTCTTGACTCCATGCTTGGTTTCTAAGGAGAAATCTGTAATTATTCAAATTATTATTCTTCTGTAGGTAAAATTTCATTTCTCTGTAGCTGCTCTCAGGAAATGTTTTTCTTTAGTTTTCAGAAGTCTGACTATGATTTGTTTGTACATAGTTTTCTTTATGTTTATCTTCTTTGAGATTTGCTTAGGTTCTTGCATACACGAGTCTATGATTTTTGCTTGTATCTTCAAGCATATTTTCAGCCACTCTTCCTTTCTTTTCAGAACACTAATGATGCAGATGTTAGATCTTTTATTATTGTCTCACAAGTCTCACAAGCTCAATTTTAGTTTTGTTTTTATTTTCTCTGTTGTTTACATTGTTTTTTTTTGCTCTATTTTCAAGTTCAGTGACTCCTCTGAGCCCATTCAGTACGTGTTCCATTAGTTTATTGAAACATTTAATTCTCAAGTTATCATTTGATTATTTTTTATATCTTTGATCTTTCCATTGAGATTTTCCTTTTTTTTTTTTTTTCACCTGTTTCAGGGATATTTGTAAGTGTTTCTTGGAGCATTGTTTTGATAGTTGCTTTAAAACACTTGTTCAGTAATGCCAATATATGTGTCAGATCTCTGTTGATAAATCATTTAAATTGAGATTATCTTATTTCTTATATGAAAGAAATTTTGGACTACATCCTAGATATTTTGAGTGTTACATTTTAAGATTTTGGTTCTATTTAAAATTTCTTTCATTTCAGGAGCCAATCTAATTAGGAAGCTTTTTAAATATCAATTTAGTTTATACAGTCTCTGAAGCTCTCCATCCTTTCTGTGAGTGACTCAGATGACAGAGTTCCACCTCTTACTCTTTTCAGCTCTGTCTGGGGATTGGGAGGGCAATACCTTTTTATTATATCATGAGGAAGGGCAGTAGAGTTTTTCTCACTGATTTATCTTGCATATGTGCCTGTTTCACTATTGCATGGGATTTAGAGCCAGAAATTCTTTGATTATAAATTCATAGAAAAAATAATTCCCCTTGTTTACCTCAGTATTTCCCTCTGGTCATCAAAACTCTGTTTATTTCTTATCAATTGTTCTTTTTATCCTGAGACTGAGCAATATTTATTAAAGTTTCAATAAATTTTCCTTTATTCCTAGTCATATGTTGACATTTTGGTGAATATATAAACATCAAATATAGAGCCTAATTTAAAACTATCCATGCTTTTGAAATGTTTTTCCATAGAAAGAAAGCCCCTTCTCTATGGATATATGTCTATATTGGACAAATTTTTGACTTTTATTTTAAGCACTGCCTAAACTATCACATCTCACATTCTATTTGATCATGAGAAAGGCAGGAAATACATAGTTAAATTAATGGGTGATTAAATAAAGATGCTTAGTTTGATTAAGGTTAAAGGTAAATTACCTCTGTTTTAATGATGTGATTTCTTTATCCTATGTTCTGATTCAAGGAGTGAATGGTGGGAATACACCAAATATTTAAGATTTCCAAATTTAAATAATTTCAATCAGGCTTAATCTAGGTTCTGCTTTTAAACATGAAGTTTAAAATTCTTTTCTAATCTTGAAATATGAAATCCCTCTTTTGGTTTATCTAGCCAGTCTTAAGAATCTTATTAGATACAGGAGAAATCCAGATTTTTTATCCTCAAAGTAAAGTTTGTGACTCAAATCTCTGTCTATTTCATGTTATACCAAGCAATCAAAGATCAAGTAGTAAAAAAGACTAAATGATAATTATCACTTTCCCCCTTTTTCCTCTACAAAACAGAACAGTGATGTGCCTGATCTATGCCATGAACCGCAGGTTAAGTGATATAATCACATAAATATGAATAATTATTTAAGATTTAAGGGTTACATACTGCTTTTCTTTTTGGTGCTAAAGCAATGGGAGTGTGAGCTCTTGTGTGCAGAGGTGTTGAACCAACTGCTACCGGGAATCATCTGCTGGCCCATGCAAGACAAATATAACGATTTATATCTTTACATACACAATAAAATTAATTATTTAATTTTGTTTGTAGAACTGAAGTGTAATTTTTAAAATGTAAACAGTCAAAACTCTATGCAAATTTAAGTGAATATCTTATTCTGAGTTATGAAGATTTTCTGACTTTAGGAAACCTAATAACATCACAAAATTCTAAGAGACTGGATAGTAAAATAACATTATTACATATTTATTTATTGTAATATCTGCAATTTTAGTCATAAAGAAATTTTAAAAACTAGAACAGGGTCAAAAATTCACATCAGTAACTTGAGGAAGAATTAAGATGGACAGTCTAACTAGTCTAACTAGTTTCTAAGTATCCCATGAGATTGATTAATTTATTGGTACAAATTAGCAGTTGGAAAAGCAGCTATATTAGTGTCCATGCTTCACAGTCCAAAATCACCTTGCAAGACAAAAGCAATCCTATATGTAGAGTTGCAGAAAATTTTAACTGAAAATATTGGCTGAACTGTATGAACAGGCACTTCTATGACAGCTCTGCTTATACAATATCAGCTATCTATCCAATGTAATTAAATTGCACATAAAGCATACATGTGTTGTAGAAGGTTAATGTTATTAATGTTATTAAGTTCTTAAGAAGTAGGGGATCCCTGGGTAGCTCAGCAGTTTAGCGCCTGCCTCCAGCCTAGGGCGTGATCCTGGAGTCCTGGGATTGAGTGCCATGTTGGGATCCCTGCATGGAGCTTGCTTCTTCCTCTGCGTGTGTCTCTGCTTCTCTCTCTCTTTCTCTTATAAATAAATGAATAAAATATTTTAAAAAGAAAGTATCTAAGAAGTAGTAGAGAGACAAATTTTATAAGACTAAAAAAAAAAAAGACTAAGTTGTTGCATATGTTTATCATCAAGCAACTCTAATAAGTAAATGAACGTTCCCCCATCTGTCTCCCTCTTCTTGGGGCTTCCCATTCCCTGAGATGAAGCGACATTGAAATTAGGCCAATTAGTAATCTTACAGTGAAAAAAGAGTCACAGGTTTCTCACTTTTAATCAAAACAGCTGAGTTGTGAATGCAAAGGAAAAGTTCTTGAAGGAAATCAAAAGCTCTAATTAACACGTTGATCTGCTGATGTGGAGAAAGGTTTAGTAGTCCGAATGGAAGATTGAACCAACCACAACATTCCTTTAAGCCAAAACCTAATCCAGAGCTAGGCCATACCTCTGAGAAAGGTGAGGAGGCTGCAGAAGGAAATTTGGAAGCTAGAAAAGTTTGATGTATAAGCTTTGAGGAAAGAAGCCATTTCCATAGTGAAAGTGCCAGGTGAGTGGCATGTGCTGATGTAGAAGCTGCAGCAAGTTATTCAGAACATCTAGCTAAGGGAATTAGTGAAGACAGCTACACTGAACAACAGATTTTTGTTATAGAGGAAACAGCATTCTATGGAAGAAGATCTAGGATTTTTATAGCTAAGCAGAAGTCAATGTCTGGCTTCAAAGATTCAAAAGAAGGGGTGACTCTCTTATTAGGGGCTAATGGTCCTGATAACTTTAAGTTGAAGCCATCACTCATTTAGCATTCTAAAAATCCCCAGGCCCTGAAGAACTATGCTAAATGTACTCTACTTATATTCTAGACATGCAATAACAAAGCCTGGATGACAACACATCTGTTTACATGGTTTATTGAATATTGTAAGTCCACTGTTGAGACCTAGTGCTTAGAATAAAAGATTCCTGTCAAAGTATTCCTGCTCACTGACAATGCATGTGGTCAGCCAAGAGCTCTGATAGAGATTAGCAAGATTAATATTGTTTTTATGCCTGCTAACACATCATCCATTCTGCAGCCCATGGAACAAGGAGTTATTCTGACTTTCAAGTCTTATTATTTAGAAAATGAATTCCATAAGGCTATAGTCACCATAGATAGTGATCCCTTTGGTGGATCTGGGAAAAGTAAGTTGAAAACCTTTTGCAGGTTATTTCTAATTATTTCCAAAAGGTAATAATTCATCATTCTAGATGCCAATAAGGACACTTTGGTTCATTGAAGGGTCTAAATATCATTAACATAGTTTAGAAGATGTTGATTCTAATCCTCATGGTGACTTTTTGAAAGGTTAAGACTCGTGGTGGAAGTAACTATAGATATGGTGGAAATAACAAGGGAACTAGGATTAGAAATGGAGCCAAATGGAGCCTGGAGATGTGACTGGTTTGCTGCAATCTCATCATTAAACCTGAATGGATGAAGAGTTAGTTCTTATGGAAGAGCAAAGAAAGTGGTTTTCTGAGATGGAATCTACTGGTGAAGATGCTCTGATTATTGATAAGACAACAAAGGATTTAGAATACTAAAGATAGTTGATAAAGCAATGGCAAGGATTGAGAGGTTGACTCCAATTTGCAAGTTCTACTGGAAGTGAAATATTATCAAACAACATCACATGCTACAGAGAAACTGTTCATGAAAGGAATAGTTTATTGAAGCAGTCAACTTTTTGATCTCCTATTTTAAGAAATTACCACAACCACCCCAATCTTCAGCCAGCACCCCTTCATCAATCAGTGACCATTGTCATCAAGAGAGGAGCCTCCACTAGCAAAAATATTATGACTCATTGAATACTCAGGTGATGGTTAGAATTTTTGGGCAATGAAGTACTGTTAAACTGATGTATGCTTATTTGGGGGGCATGACACTATTGCACACTTAATAGACTACTATGTAATGTAAATAAAACATTTATATGCATTAGGAAACCAAAACATTAATTGGACTGTCTTCATTTTTTTTTTTGGTCTGGAACTGAGCCCACAGTATATTTGGGGCATGCCTGCATAAGTGAGAAATATATATATATATATATATATATATATATATATATATATATATTTCTCTTATATATATATATTATTGATCCTGTCATATGTCCCACTCTGTCTAGGTTTCTAAGATTAATATATATTTAATAATCTGGTAATCATATTGATGTAGGGCAAAGTTAACCTTCCAGAACTGGACTTGAGCACATACCTCCATGTGCAAAAATTGATATATAATCACATTACCTAGAGTGCCAGTTGCTTTTAAATGTTCTTTAAATTTTTCTAAAAGAACATAGGGCTGACTTGGATGAAGCAGCTCTGAAAATGCTTTACGTGGGAGACTGCAAACTTTAATGCTTGGTCATGTTGTCCAGAGAACTGCAGGTCTTGTAGATGTCCTTTAAACACTGCCAGTGACAGATATTTCCCATTTAAGTGGATTTGATTCCCAAAGTATTTTTGATGGAATGCAAATTTGTTTTGTCTGTTTAAGAGAGTGGTTTTTGGCTTGCTTCAGCCAAGTTGGATGTATAAAAAGGATAATTTCTTTGAATAATTAAAAGGAATTGTTTCTTCTTCAGATTTAGATTCCTATTGAATTAGTAGGAGCTTTGAAGATGCCTTTTTTTTGCATCTTTTTTCTTTACTAAATACTCACTTGTGATGCTTGTCATGTCAGAAATCCTTTCTGCCTGCAGCTGAGGAAAAATGTGTGCAGCTGCCTGATAACCTACTCATAAAGGAAATCATAATTCTCTCTCCCAGCATAAAACAAATAAACAAAAAGTCAAAAATATATTTACACATTCAGAAATCAATAAGAAGAAAATATTTTTCTAGAGGTCTCCCAAAATAAACTCCATTATAATTACATATAGTTGTATATAGTTAAAGGCAAATTTGACCTAAACCTTGCTACTCTGAGGTCTAGCCATGTGTAGGCAAGTCTAGAATACAGATTGTGTTTGCTCATTTGGGCCTTGTTTATACAAAGGAAAAGGATCATCCTGGAAGTAATTCATTTCTAGGGAAAACAGGATTGGCACTACCATTTTGATCAAGGTTAATATAGCTGCATTTTAGAGAAAGATTATTTTTAAATATGGTGTCTATTATTCTTTTTGCCTTAAGTTTTTGCTCTAAGTGAATTTGTGCCTGAGTCCTAGGATTATGTGATTGCACTTAATGAGCAATAAAAAACTTTATTAAATGGTTTAATGAAAATTTCAGTGGGACTTTAGGGTACATTGTATAGGTACACAGAAACATCCTTGTGCTGACATTGGTAGAATCAGACATTCCATGTTTTTAGGACTTCAAGAGAAAGCACCCTCAGCACCAATGTTATACTGGTAGTTCAGTCATCAGTGATACAGGCGTGGGCAGAAGTTCTGGCAGCATCACATTATGGGAAATTCTTGAGCCTCAATTCTTGAGGCATTGAGCATCTTCGATGTTACTACACATAGAGAAAAAAATGGAAAGGTAGATAAGAAAATTCATAGTTTCTATACAGACCAAGACTAATGATGGCTATTTGATGGAACACATGTAAAGCAGTCTCTGAAAATGTTTATTATTTTCAGTTCATTAAGGATGTCTTTGATTAAGACTGAAGTGCCAATAAGACAATTGGATGCCAAATCTGCAAAAATTTTTGTGTCAGTTATTCATAGCTTTTCAAGAATGATGGGTTGCATTTTAAAGCTCCCTGCATTGTCAACTACATTCTCCTAGAAACCAACTGACTTGGAAGGCTATTGGTTTTAATAATTATCTTTGTGTTAGTGAATGTGCCTATATATGCATAATTCTAATAGTGCAATTTCTATTAAATCTTACTATTATTTAAACGAAATGTGCCAATAATAATTCATCTCATGAAGAATGGCATTAATTTACAATAGAGTAACAAATAGCAAGTTAAAACACAAGGAAAGTTTTTTTTTGTTATTATAGATGGATTGGGAAAGTAATTGTTCAGTATAAAATTATTTTATCTTAACTGCAATACATTTCAAAAGCAGTACATTTACAATTCTAGACAAATCATATAGAAAGATACATTTTGGCATATTGTGCTAAATTAGCTTACTTCAAAGAGCACACTAATGATAGCAATATATTTTTATTTTCATCAGACACAAGAGCAAATACAATTGGAAGTTATCAAAATAAGTACATAAAAGTGAAGTCAATAAAAATCTGAACAAATATATATCTGGACTAATATCATCAATAAATTTTTGAGTTCTATCCAATATTTGAGAAGTCTACAGTATATTACTCATAACTTTATAATGTGAAATTGAATGAAAACAATATATGTAGCAACTTTGTATGATGACAGATGGCAGCCAGATTTAAAGTGATGATCACTTCACAATGTATATAAATGTCAAATCGCTATGTTGTACACTTGAAACTAATATAATATTGTACATCAGCTACCTTTCAATAAAAAATAATTAAGTCAGTCACAAAAAAGTATTATGTATGTAAATATGTGCAAATATTTATGTTTGATGTGAATATTTACTCAATCATTATTTTATAAAGATTGAAATAAGTCTAGAATTAAGATATGTTCATGTGTGATATAATAAACATTTTCTATAACTATAATAAGAAAATTAAAAACTCCAGCTAATACTGGTTCAATAAGGCAAGGACAAGATCCACAAAGCTTTTAATAACTTATTTATAAACAAATTCTACGTCAAGAAAATAAATGAAAAATAGACCCTAAAGTCATGTTCAGATAAAGGTATTTTGCATAAATCTATTTAATTTCTCTCATATTATGTCTCCATGATATTCCCAAACAACATCAGCAAACTTCAGCTTTTCATTATAATACCTTAATGTTTATAATAGTAAGCTAATGTCTAAATTATTAAAAAAATTTTAAAAATAAATAAATTATAAAAAATATAATACATAAACATAATACTATAAATGCATAATATTTCACAAGTTCATATATGTGGAGAAGTGAAAGAGTATGGATGGGAGTTTACATTTCCTTTTCTCATCATATATATATTTTTTCTTTTTTATATCTGATTACCTCTTTCTGAATCTTTAGCCTCTACATTTCAGAACTAGCTCTTAATCCAGTGTCCTGAGGATGGTTGTTGCTGAAAATGTTATAGATCCATTTTCAAACTGGCAGGTAGTCTGGCATTCCAGATTCCTCCAGAATCACAGGCAGGAACACAGTGGATTCCTCAACTCTATCAGTGGTCATTGGTTCTGAGGTTAAATTCTCCAAAATCAAGAATTTATACTAAACAGCAGGTCCAAAAAAGAGACTTCAGACACAATTATTTTCATTACTTGTTGAGTCTTCTTATGTTTATCCTCGATCCAAGAAGGATAACTGATGATGGACCAGTTTCAACCATATTTTTGATATTACTCATGATAATTTGAATCTCTCATTTAACTGTAGTTGACCTCTTTTTTTAACTTCAAAATTTATGTTTACTTAAGAACATTACATTTAAAGATTCAGAGTTGATCATCTCATCTGTGAAATCCCAGAACTGACATGATCAGAGGTTTACATGGCAAGATATAAATTTATTTCACATTTTTATCAGCATTGCTGATGAAAACAGTTTAGGTTTTAAAGCATTAACAGAACAACAGAGTAGATAGTACACAGAAGCAAGGAGTTCTGATAAGAAACACACTGGACCTCATATGTGAAGGACAAGGGCAGAGATAAAAATAAAACTGATAAGCATAAGTTAAATATGAAAGAATAAGAGAAAATAGAAAGGCCATTTCATAGTAAAAATTGCACTCCTTAAAAATAATGGTTTTCAACAGAAGGTGAGGGCAGAGAAACTGAGAACTCTGGGAAAGGTCAATAATCCAATCGGGAGTTGCCTGTCTGTATACAGTCATATTACTGATCCAAGAAATTGGCACTTGTAGCAGACCAATAACATGGTGTTCCTTTAAATTTAGGATGAAAGAAAAACATAAATATACTCAATATTTACTTAGTGAGGAAAGAGAGAATTTGAGCATTTTTTCTCTAAGCATAGATTGCATTTTGTAGAACAAGAGATTAATTACATGCATTGAATGTAACATTAAATGTTATTTTGGCTTATCTTGGTATCATGAATTTTTTGAACAGACAATTCCAGGAATGGTACAATAAAAACTCTAACAGATAAAAAATTTATCACTCATTCTATGTAAACAATACCATATTTACTCCTTACAAACTCTATAATCTTAATCTTTTATACAAGGATGGTTGGGTCGTTGTAATGATTAAGAAAGTTAAAAATGCTTAAGGTTGTGCTGGATACATTTTTAACTATAACTAAATGCTAGTTATTAAATTTGATTTGCAAATGTTATCTAACACATATGTATGGTAGTGTGGACTTATATCCCTGAAAATACTCAAACAAAAGAGAAAATAACTCAAATGAGTTTCTACTTTGTAGTTCAGAGCCCTATCATAAGAAAAGGATCTATTAATATTTCACTATGTAAAGAATGAATGTAGAAATATGAGTCTGCCTAATAATTAACCCAAAATTGACTGAGTGATGGGAAAAGATAGAAGTATTGTCAAAATCAGCCAAGACAGATGCTGGTTCTATTCTTACTTTCATGTGTGTCAATGAATTAAAATGTTTAAATCAGTTTTTTGTTTTGTTTTTTTAATCATCTAGAATTAGTTTCAGTATTCCTGAAAAATGCAAGAGGTAGTCCATAGGAGTATTTAATTGTATAACTGTTTCAACCATCAAAGAACATCACAAAGCACCAGGAAATAGTTTTGCAGATCAATGAATGAATGAAGAGACACAAACAAAAATAACATGAACCTATCTTGATTTTAAAATGCCAATTACCCCAAAAAATCCTAATGTTTCTGAGCTACATTTATACCAAATATGTTTATTCAAAATAATAGATTTTAAGTGCAGCATTTGGGAATTGGAGGGTGACATCATGGGAAGTTTCTTTAATTAATTAATTATAAAAAAGTTTTATTTAGGTATTATTGACATACAGCAAACTGCTTTAAAAGTGTGCAGTATGATGTTTTGATGTATGATTATATCAATAAACCATCACTGCAGTCAAAATAATGAGCACAGCCACCTCCATTAAAATTTCCCTGGGCTGCTTTGTAAACTTTCCCAATCATACCTTTTTGCTCTCCTGCTCTAGGATGTCAATGATCTGCTTTCTGTTACTATGGATTAGTTTGTATTTTCTAGAATTTTATATAAATGGAATCGTACAGTAGGCATTGTGGGTTTTTTGGGTGGAGGTCCTGGATATTTTCACTCAGTGTAATTATTTTGAGATTTGTTCATATTGTAGAGTTTATCAATGGTTCATTCCTTTTTATTGTTGAATAATATTTCATTGTATGTACCACATTTTGGTTATCCAGTCACCTGCTTATGGAAATTTGGCTTGTTTCTAGTCTTTGGCAATTACAAATGAAACTTCTAAGAATATTCATAAAAAAAAAATAAAAATAAAAAAAAATAAAAATAAAATGCCAATTACCCCAAATTGGATAAAGAATAAATAGGATCCCTCTGTATTAAGTCTTGTAACTCAGTATGAATCCACAATATTCTCAAAAAGAAGGGCATAATAATAATAAAAACTTCAAGTCTCCTTAGCATAATGCATATATTGGCCAAAAACCATTTCTATAAATGTTTTCACTCTAGATGCATAATCACCAAGTAAAATGATGCTACTCTAATTTTGATATACAAGTGGATCTCTTGAAAAATAAGTTATAAGTCATTTGTTTCAGAGCTTTATCAGATTTACATTTCCCTTTTCTTATGGAAATCTTAGTATGAAGGATACACTACACATCACGAGGGATAGAAGCATAACCTCTGGAGAGAAGATCTTGACTATGTAAATATAATGTGATAGAACTAATAAAAAAAATTTCCATTCCAAAGTTTCCCTTTCATATGGAAAAAAGGACTAAAGAACTATTTATGTAAAACTTCAATTTAGAAATGAAATATTCAATTTTTATTAATCTTGAGGGAGAAGATAATTTGAGAAAAAATATAATGGGAGGTAAATGATTATACTTCTCAAGTGGAGCAGCAATGCAATATGTTTTATATTCATATTTTTAAAGAAAATTCTCTATGCACCATTTTGAAAATGGTGATGCAAACATAAGTACCTGCTCATTATCTTCTCAGACAAAATTCCTTCCAAATGGATCCCTCTTTGATAGAGCTATAACAAGCTCAATTCAATTTATTTTTATATTGAAGGTTTATACAAAGTGTCATAAAATATGCTTTACAGAGAATTAAAACAATGAGAAATACCTCATTGTATTGAGTGTAATGTCTGACATGTACTAACAGAAAATAGAGTCTGCAGATAAATTGGTGTGTGAGAAAAGAATGTTGAAATTTAAGGCCACTTCCAGTGAAAATAACTCTTTCATTCTCTGTTTGAAGGAGAGAGGATAATTTTAAAAGGAAGTAAGTACTTAATAAAAATAAAGGAAGAAAGAAGTATGAAGGCACAGTATATCCAATGAGTGTTTTGTAATTCAATGAGAAAGTGTTTTGTTACAAAAACATAGCATATTTACTTTAAATTGAGGTCATTATTCAAATATAATAATATTTAAAATGTACAGTTCAGTATAGGATGGCAACTGGATGTGGTTCCATTGCTTCCCCTACAGAAGATACAGAATTAGTCCATTGTTCCATAAAGTTCTCACATAGCCCCTTCAGTCCCTAATCTCTCTGCCCCCACTACCAGCCCTTTGGCAATAACTGATCTATGCTCAGTTTCTACAGTCTTGCCTTTTCAAAAATGTCATATAAACTGAAGCACGCAAAGCATAGTCTTGGGTTTCTGACCTTTTTCATTGCATGTATTTTTGAGATTCATGAATATGTGAATAGTTTGTTCCTTCATATTGCTGAGTGGTATTTATTTTTGTATGACTATACCAACATCTGTCCATTATATTTCATTATATTGATGAATGTTTTATGTTTTTAAAAAAATTTGCCTAATATGTATAAAACTGCTGTGAACATTCAGATATAAGTATTGGTATTAATATAATTCCATCTCCTTTAGGTTAATGGTTAGGAATAGAATGGCTGGGTCATAGGTTAGGTTATGTTCAGTTATTAAAGAAATAGCCCATCCGTTTTCCATTTTTCATAGTATTGCACTGTTTTACATTCCCATCAGCAGTGTATAAGAATTCCAGTTTCTCTGTACCATTTCCAATACTTGATTGGCAATCTTTTCACTTATAGCCTTTCATGTAGGTGTCCAATGTTAACTTGTAGTTTTGCTTAACATTTGCATAATGATTCATGACTTTGAGCATCATTTCACAAAATTCTTTCATATCCACAAACCTTTTTGGTAAAATGGCCTTCAAATAATGCCAATTTTTAATTGGTGATTTGTTTTAAGATTACTAAAATCTGAGTTATTTTTCCTTTTTTTCTGAATATATATCCTTCATCAAATATTTACTTTGAAAATTCCTCTCCAGTCTGTGGCTTAACTTTTCATGATCTGATAGTATCTTGTGAAGCGATAAGGTTTTTAACTTTAATAAGTTTATTTCTTTCTTTCATAAACCATTATTTTAAGATCAAATTTAAGAAATTATTGCCTAACAGAAAGTAACATGGACTTATGTCCCCTTCTAGAAGATAATTGGTATAGATATTGCCTTTAGGTCTATGAACCATTTGAATTGATTTTTATATATGGTACTAGATATGGATCAATATTTATTTTTATGCACTTGGATATAATTGTTCCATTACAATTTGTTGAAAAGACTGATCTTCCACCACTGAATTAACTTTGCATCTTTATTAAAATGTTTTAATCCATATTCATGTTGAATGTTCTAATCTGTTCTATTGATCTATTTTTCTTCTTGATGTCAATACTACATTGTTTTGGTTAATGTCTTTTTTCCCCCTCCAAATGGTTAATGTCCTTGAATCAGGAGGTATTAGCTTTCCAACTTTGTTATTTTTTTCAAAGTTGTTTTGGCTATGCTAAGTCCTTTCTATTTCAATATGATATTTGGAATCAACTTTTTCATTTATAACAAAAAGAGTTTTCAGTCATCAGGAGACCATGAGAGATTGGTTACATATCAAATAAGGAAATGTATTTTTTATAAGGGAGTATATTAATGAGAATAGGAATCAAGTTTCTCATTGGTAAGTAATGAAGTTTCAAATCTAGAACAGAGATGCCTTAATAAGCTCAACGTTGTTATCAGTTGAGCAAGTAAAGCCAATAATTTTAGTATAACCTTTTAACCTCTAATTTTTTCCTGAAGATCTTAGAATAATATATTCTTTCATTGTTTGTGTACTGGTAGAGTGCATTCATTTCCTAAAGAGTTTATATTTCTTAATAAAAAAATAAAACCTCATACTTTATGAGAATATTAGTTTAACCTCCAGTCATCTTTGAGTACAATTTGCCTCTGATAATCTACATCCAATCTGTCAGTATATCTCATTGATTCTACTTTCAAAATATATCTAAAATATGAACACTTCTCAAGTACCTTTATGCTCCTATCTTGATTCAAGATGACATTATCTCTCACCTGTATAATATATAATCTCAGTATTTATACTATTTTTCTTTGTGGTAAATTCTCAACTTAATAGCCTGAGTGATCCATTTTAACTTAATTCGATTTGTGTCATTCCTTTGCCAAAAACTATGCAAGGGCTCAATATTTTTATGGATAAAAGCAAAGCCTTACACACAGTACATGATAGAGATTCCAATTACCACCCTGACCTCACTAACCACCCTTTCCAGACACATTCTTCCTATTGTTCCACATATGCTTCTGCCATAGGGTATTTATACTGGCTGTTGCTGCTGCCAATAATGATAGCCTCATGAGTATTTTGTATTCTTTATATCTCTGTTTAAGTCACTTCTTAGTCACTTGACCACACTATTTTTTTTTTATTTTATTTATTTATTATTTTAGAAGAGGATGATTAGGGAGTTACAACGATTTTTTTTTTAAGATTTTATTCATTTATTCATGAGAGACAGGCAGAGGGAGAAGCAGGCTCCATGCAGGGAGCCCGTCGCGGGACTGGATCCCAGGACTCCAGGATCACGCCCTGGGCCAAAGGCAGGCGCCAAACCATTTAACCAAAATGCATGTAAGTTAATAAATTATTATTTAAAATAAAATATTAATTGTTAGGGGTTTGTTCTAATGAGTTATTTATGCCATTTAGATTTAAATACAATTTATTCTCATTGTACATAACTTTTGGCATGTTTGTAATGGATATGGGACTCTTGTCACCAAAGATTTTTTTTTTCTTTTTTAAGGCTAGGAAGAAATACCTGACATCTTATTCTCTGCTATTGAATCACAAAATATAAAGTAATTTACTATAATAGTCATCTATTTTATAAGTGTAATATGTATATATACCTATCTAGAGAGAGTTCAAGATTATAAAATATTATTACAAATATTTTTATTATTGCAAATATTAAAGATAATTATTCTTTCTGAAATATATTCTGTTTTACCACAATAAAATATATTTTATCAGGATAATTTATTTATATATGATACAAAACTTTTGCAGATCATAACTATTGATCAAACTAAGTAATCATAGATCTTCTCATCTTAATATTTTTAATTAAAATTTAAATATTTTAAATTTATTAAAAATATAATTTATCAGATCAATAGAAACCTATTAATTTAATCAGATGCCAGTACTTAGAGTCTATAAATTCTCCGGAGATAAAGAAGTCCTTAAATTTTAAAATTAGGAAATAATTCCTCCAATTATTAGAGATAATTGGTAAAGCTAGCATTTATGAAGTCTCCCTCTATGGTCTAAACAAGACCATCTTGAGTAACTTTCACATACTATCTTGTGAAATATTTTCTCCTTGAAAGATTATCCATCTTTACTTCCTATGTATTTCATTAACCAAATGGAAGTTAATTGACTTCTATATCTCAGTAATAGTGTCTCATGTAAAGCCAAAAAAAAAAAAATTACTCCTTTTTAAAATGCTAGTGACTCAGAGGAGTTAATTTGAAACTGTGATAACAAGCCACAATACAACTGTGAACTATATTTATATTTATATCCATATCTATATTTCAAAATTTAAAAATAACCAATGGAAACTAAGACTAGTATGCCCATCTTTTTACTTAACAGGAAATATAGAGGAAAGAAAGCCTACTGACACTTCTAAACCCACTTACCCTATTTTTCTTTCTTTATAGCATGCATGAACAATTATAAATATTTGGAAATCAAATAATTCTCATTGTATTAGCTGGTAGGTTAAAAGCAATACTTGTAGAATAAGAAATATTTATCGTAGTTAAGAGATTTCTCATCCCAGAGAGGAAACTGTCATTCTACAGAGTTTTATGAAAATCAGTTATGGACCGGTGTTTATGCAGGTGACAGATCATTGCTGGAATTCGTTCAACTACTGTGACCATCGAAGTGTCTGATTTTCTCCCAACTATGAATACTAATTAGGTAGAAATGACCTAGAGGCTAAATTTCTGCCATGTCATGTTGCTGCAACCCCAAGGCTTGGACTGCAACTCTCTTACTGCAGCAGAGGGAATTAGGAATCTTTGAATTTACAGTTTATAAAGTGCTTACAATAGGGTAATCTCTCTATCTGGGGTGTTACTTTAGACATGTATACTGCCCCCCAAAATGGAATTGTCAACAAGAAAACTTCACCTCTACTACTATTGTCTCCATGAATAAAAATGAAGGCTAACAAAAGAAGTATGTAACGAAATTTGTGTGATGTATGTATGCCATACTAAAAAGTAAAGTACACTGTTTGTCCTTCTCCGATTGACTTACTGCACTCAGCATAATACCCTCCAGTTCCATCCACATCAAAGCAAACAGTGTATGTTCTCATTCATTTGGGGAATATAAATAATAGTGAAAGGGAATATAAGGGAAGGGAGAAGAAATGTGTGAGAAATATCAGGAAGGGAGACAGAACATAAAGACTCCTAACTCTGGGAAACGAACTAGGGGTGGTGGAAGGGGAGGAGGGCATGGGGTGGGGGGGAATGGGTGAGGGGCACTGAGGGGGACACTTGACGGGATGAGCACTGGGTGTTTTTCTGTATGTTGGTAAATTGAACACCAAAAAAAATTAAATTATTAAAAAAAATAAAAAGTAAAGTAATTTGAATTTTTAAAGAAACATCAAAAACCAAAAGAAAAAGAAATGAGAGATATATAAAAACAAACACTAAATTATTTTCTTATCATGAGAATAATCTAGCTAGAGCAGTCTTTCTTCCAGATGAGAGACAGGAGATAAAAATCCTAAAAGGCAGGATTCATGGAAGAGAAAACAAAAAGCAGTGGAATATTTTTTTTTTTTAATTTGGAAGAATAAAGATTTTCTAATAGGAGAAAGAAAACAACTAAAAATATATAAACAAAAGGGTAAAAGAAAATCTGAAAAATATTGATTATATTATTAAATTTTTCCAATATATTTTAAAGGAAAATGGGAAATATAAATTAATTTTTTAAAACTCACAGGAATGCAATATGTAAAAATATAATATTCATTAAGGAAAATTATTTGGTAGAAAAATTATTCTACCAAAAATAAAATGTTTTCAATACTATAGGGAATTTTTGGTAAATTATCAAAAGATGAGTGTTCTAAAAACTCTTTTAGAAAGACAGGGCAAGATAACCTGCTTGTTTTATGAGAACAGGATAATTTTATAAGCAAAACCAAAATGCAATATCATCTAAATACAAAATTAAATATGAAACCGCCTAGTCAGACATTAAAATAATATGCCATCAACAAGTATTATGGAAAAAGAAAGTAAAATATAAAAGTAAGTTTATATTTATTTTTTTTTTGAAAAGCAATTTAAAGCAAGCAGTTAAGTAAAATAATGGAAAGATAATGAAAAACAGACTGCTTTATGTTGTATCAATACCTTTTAAATTTGAGAACATCTTGGGAAAAACACACTGTATTATTTTTCCCATGAATTCTGGTCAAGCCACATTAGGTTGTAAATCATGAAGTTTTAAATATACCATTTTGTTTGATATCACATTTCTTACATGATTAGTTAGCATTGCTTAGAGATTTATCTATGGATTACAAGAATTCATGAACTCATTTTAATGTTAGCCTCAGGCCAAAATATTTATGCAACCTATTATATAGAGTACTCTTCTTGCCCTCATTAACCAACTAGGAGAGTTAAGTCAACACAAGAGATATGAATACAACAGCAAGTCAACAGAATAGGGTTTATTATAAACCTGAAAAGATTTCCAAATCTACCAATGTTTTAATGGATTAAAGGAGAAAAACTTTTATGATTATAGTAATCAATGCATGAATATGTTGAATAACATTTAATGTTAACACATATAGAACTAAGATTGTTAATGCCTTTCTTTAAACTTCAAAAAATATTTACAAATAAACTTCAAAAACAGCAAACTTAATGATGAATCATTGAAGCATTGCCATTTTTAATAAGACTATTACATATGCTGTTGAGTCCAACATTGAAAATTATACTAGTGAGCTGACATAAAGCAATAGGCTAAAACCAAACAAAACCATAAATGAAAGGAATTGAATTAAAAAATAATCCTGATAGTACATAAATTCATTAGTAAAATCCAGGGGAATCTGTAACAGTAACTCATGAAAGATAAGAGAATGCAGACAGATCCTTGTTAAAAATGTCAATATTAATATTATGAGACACCTGGGTGGCTGAGCGGTTGAGCATCTGTCTTTGGCTCAGGGTGTGATCCTGGAGACCTGAGATTGAGCCCTGCATCAGGCTTCCTGAGTGGAGCCTGCTTCTCCCCATGCCTGTGTCTCTGCCTCTCTCTCTCTCTCGCTCTCTGTGTGTGTGTGTCTCTCATGAATCAATAAATAAAATATTTTTTAAATGACCTCGGAGAGCTATATAAATAAGATTTTGATAAGTTCCAAAAATTAATTTGATTCATTTGGTTCACTTGGTTAATTTTCTACATAAGTTTTAGTTCGATTTTTCTCATAATTGTAAGGAAAATCTTTCCATATTTAAAAAAAAAATCTTAAATAATGTAGAAAATTGGGTTTTCATTTTAAATGCTTTATTGATTTTTTTTAGTAAAATTGGAAGGAATTATTGGTAGTAAGTGAAAGGGATGAGTCATATCAGAAAAAAAAAAAAACAGTGAACTGATAGACTAAAGAATTATTTATACACTGAATTTAAAATGTTATGGAGGAATCAGCCCTCCTCTAAGAGCTAGCAAATTTGTCCAATCTGTCATGTAAATAGTGTCTATCTTTACCCAGCTGAAAATATACGCAAGAAATGTTTTTAAAAATACTTTTAAAACTCATCAATTACTTTGTTAAATTAATATAAAATTATTCTGATACTCTAATTAAATGCTCTGTGTCATATCAGATGATGTGACAAGACAAACAAAAATGTATCTTTGATTGACATGGTTGAAAAGCATTAGTGTCACAGCTGGCTTCAAGATAACAGAGTGAAAAAATACAGTAATGAACAGGAACAAAGAATACAGAAGTGTAGACTTTCCTTCAAGAGCTAGAGTCAAGGAGCTCCTCGGTGGCTCAGTTGGTTAAAAGTCTGCCTGGGGTTCTGGTCATGATCCCAGGGTCCTGGTATCAAGGGGAGTCAGACTCTCTGGAGTCTACTTCTCCTTCTTCCTCTGCCCCTTCCCCCTGTTTGTACTTATTCACTCACTCTCTTACTCTCTCAAATAAATAAATAAAATCTTTAAAAAACAAAACAACTGGAGTCAAAGAGATGTCTTTATCTGAGACAATACCTGAAACAGTGAATAGGAGGCTTATTCTTTATCTCCTCCATTTGGTCTCCCAGTGACACCTTCCAAAGGACAAAATTTCATCAGAAGTTTGCAAAATAGAAAGACTAAGAAAAAAAGTGAAGGGTAGGAGAGGGAATGAAAAAAGAACAGAGGCAAATAATTAAAACAAAAGTAGTAACAATAATTTTAAAAACTCTAACACTATAGGGTAATGTTAGGATACTGAAAATAATAATTTAAAATATTATGAAATATACTGTAAAATAAAAAAAGGGTTACTTACAAAGAAACTGACATCAACAGCACTGGATGCAAGAAGATAAGGAAATAATGATGATATAATCTTTATGGGGAATTATCTTGAAACTAGAAACCTCTCTCCATTACAATCATATTGAAGACTCCTGCTTTTGTCCATGATAGAGTGAGTAACTTGTCCTCACACCTTATAGCAGAAACCTGGAAAAAATAGATAAACCAGTTATATTCAAACAGTGCTGCAGAGTGACCAGTAAAAGAAAGGAAACAGGTAGGTAAATCTCCATGATCACCCTTGTTTATCAACCTGGTCCACTTTCCAGGATGAAGAACAAGGCGGGAATACCCTAAAAGATCATAGCAGTCTCTCTGATTTGAAGAGAAAGAAAGAAGACTCCAACTGAAATGACTGGGAGTTGTGGGACATGGGACCAAAGAGAATGGAAATATGGAGGTAAGATACAGGGCTCCCTGAGTTTTTGCAGACTGCTGAGTTGCACATGCAAAGGGGAACTCCATGAGGATAGGCAATAACCACAACTAAGGTGCTATGAAATCAATAAATCTCAGTGCTCATGGAGAGTATGGAAATATTCAATTTGTAACTGGTATGAGTGGAAGGACATTATTGAATACCTCTTCCAGCAAAAACTCCACAAGTACCCTGCTTTCACATTAAGGATTAAAATAGGTCTGCCAAATAAAGCATAAAAAGGAGGTCCGAAAAGTATCATCTTGTTCTGCAGCTAATCCAAATGCATACCAAATACCACCACCACTGCTACTAATTATTACTATTATTATAAGTTTATTTAAAAAGGCAACAGTCTAGGGATGCCTGGGTGGCTCAGTCAGTTAAGTGTCTGTCTTCACCAGGTCATGATCTCGGGATTCTGGAATTGAGTTTCTCATGGAGCTTCCCGCACAGTGGGGACACTGCTTCTCCTTCTCCCTCTGCCACTTCTCCTGCTTGTGCTCTCTCTCAAATAAGTAAAATCTTAAACAACAACAACTGTCTAGACATTCCAAAATATGACAATCAAAAGGCCTAATAATAAATAAAAATTACCATAAATGTGACAAATCAGAAAAATGTGAACTATAATCAGAAAGAAAATCATTTCATAGAAACAAACCCAGAAATGATATTATATTTAGAAAAAAATTAAATCACTATTCTAGATATGGACCAGATTTAAAGAAAAAATATGAATATAATGAGGAGGGAAGGCAGATATGAAAAAGAATCAAATGGAATTTCATGAGTTAAAAATCAATAATTATTGAATAAAAATAGCATTGGATAATCTTAAAAACTGATGAGACAAAGTAGAAGAAAAATCAGTGAACTTGGAAATGTGACGACAGGAACTATCTTAACTGTAAAGAGAAACTCTTGCTCAATGGATGACTGTGAGATTTGTTCCTGGTTCATAAATTTTAAAATGTGGAGGAAATATATATGCTACCGAGTATGAAAAAGGGCTAAAGAGGACTGGGTTCTGCAGGGTTTGAATGTGTGGCTAAAAAGTTAGATTTTATTCATGGAGTTGGAACTGAACCTTTGAGACAGCGTAAGATGTGATCAGAGCTGAGCTTCATGTATTACATGTTTCTTCCTCCAGAAATGGAAGGGTGAGTGCAAAAGACTGAGTGTGTTTGGGGATCATACTGCTAAGAGAAACATAAGCACATCTATTTAATTAATTCACATTGTTTTGCCCAATTACTGTTCAGATATTCACTCCTCTAAGAAATATGACTCACTACCACAGTGCTGTGCTAATAGTCCCATCACCCTGACACCCTCATAATATACACATGGGGTAAGGCTGAGGCATTTTCAGAAAACAAACATTAAAGAGATCTCAAAACCATGGTTTTCAAAGCTGAGGATCATTATCTTATTTCATAATGTGCTATTCCATGGGTTTGCTTGTATTCTTGTCCCAAAGATTGAATAATGAATACAATTATAGCAGTAGGGAATATGACAAGACAATCAGAAACAAGCTCACGATTATGGATACTAGTTGTACAAGTGACAGTTATTTACCCACATGAAATGAAAAGGTGTATTTCTAAATATGAGTTCATGCTTTAGGAAAACCTGGATGAATCATTTATTTTTTTATTTATTTATTTTTTTTCTGGATGAATCATTTAAATCAGAATTTTCAGTTTATTGTAAAGAAATAAAATAATTCGACTGAATGTATTGAGGACCTAAATATATGATGAAAAGTCCAAGTTTAGCAGGAAATAATTCTGTTTTATGCCTATTGTCCTGGCTTAATACCATACCCTTTCACTCTCAAAACTGCTCCAATGGAGTTTAAAAACATTTGTTTAATCAACATGCCATAAATGGATTGTTAAACCGATGGAGTTTAAAAACATTTGTTTAATCAACATGCCATAAATAGATTGTTGAGTTTTTTATCATATTAATTTCAATACCATGATAAAAGGAAAGATTTGGTTTTCATGCAGTGACCTTTAAATGTTTCTTCACAATTTCACAACATTCATGGATGATGTCATTTCCTCTTAATAATTTTATTTGCCTAGACTGATTGAGAGAATGTGGGATGCTGGAGAATCCCCTGCAACTTCATGTGAAGAGATTAGAACCACTGCCAAAATAGTCAAATGTAAGCAACTCTGAGACAGGTGGCCTGGCTTTGAACTCTTATTCTGCCAGGAGCTGCATAAATGACCTCCAGGAAGTCACTCAAGCTCTAGCGGGCCACAGTTTTATTACTGTAAAAGAATCAAATGGTTTATGTAAGGATTAAATGAGTGAATATTTATCAAGCTATCAGAGAGTACTTGGCATATTGTGAGAAATATGTAATCATTTACTGTTCTAAGATACCCTATAGAAGATTAAGAAAACACGTTTTAAACTATATTTATTGCCAAGTCTCCCAATCAAGTATAATTTTTTTTTTTATTTTAAAGATTTTATCTATTTATTCATGTGAGACACAGAGAGAGAGAGATGCAGAGACCCAGGCAGAGGGAGAAGCAGGCTCCATGCAGGGAGTCCAGTGTGGGACTCGATCCCAGGTGTCCAGGATCACGCCCTGGGCCGAAGGCAGCGCTAACCCGCCAAGCCACCTGGGATGCCCAAGTATTAATTCTGATGGGAGGAAAAAGTAGATGATTCTGGGTTCTCATACGTGCTGGAAGAAAATACTTACAAAGACTAAAAGTATCCTCCACCAAATGTCAGTTAACTGGTCTCAAACCTCTACAGGACTAAAAAGACAGAGCAAAAAGGCTATGATAATTTGTAGGAATGTGATATCAATCACTATTACACAGATGAAATACTGCTAAAAAGAGTCAGCTACTGTTAGAGTTATCTATGATCATAAGATTTTAAGCTGATAGTACAATTTTGTGAACCATGTGCCAATACTAAAAACTTTCTTTTTTTCTTTCTTTCTTTCTTTTTTTTTTTTTTTTTTAGATTTTATTTATTCATGAGAGACACAGAGAAAGAGGCAGAGACATAGACAGAGAGAGAAGCAGGCTCCCTCCAGGCTCCCTCCAGGGAGCCTGATGCGGGACTTGATTCCAAGACCCCAGGATCACAACCGAAGCCAAAGGCCAATGCTCAACCAGTGAGCCACTGAGTCACCCCCAAAATCTTTCCTTATCTGCCCACACAATAGAATTGGGAAAAGCATAAATATATCTATTCGGTTTCCATGTAGTAGCTACAAACAAAATTTAAACAAGTTTCCTGGTTTGGAGGCAAGGTATTTATGAAAACTTGTGCTTTCTTATTAAATGGTGAATCAAGAATAGGTGATACTTAGTTTTACTTTTTCCTGCTTTAACACTGAAAGTGAAATCTGAAATTTTTTAACCATAAAAGGTTAGGCCAATCTGCTAAGTATAAGGAAGAGGAAAGAAAGAAGGGTATGGTATTGCTGAAAAATTGCACAAGTCCTGGCTGCTACCCCTTGAGATCTTGGTTGGTATACGTGGGGAAAGAAATACCTAATCACCTAAGCTATTATTAATTGGGCTTTCTGATTTTTTTAAGCCTTCAGATACATTTCTAAATGTACCAGGAATTTATGAGGGCTGTTAATGAATGTACTCTAGATATACTGAAATCTTAGGATTTTTATTTATGAATGCTCTTTGAGGATGTGCAACACACCAAGGACTTTATAGTAGCTCTAGAGAGGAGTCTGCTACAGCTCTGAGTACCTCACAAGAGAAAATCACAAGGAATGAAAAGAAAGGCCTTCAAGTACAACTGATTGAAACAGATCATGCTCAACTTTTAAGTAGACACACAAAAAAGAAAAAAATAATAAAGAAGCCATTGCTAACAGATGCTTCAATCCCAAACAACAGTGTCAGAATATAGATACTTTGTGCCTCTGACATGTCTGTTATTCTTTGCCATTGCAATATAAGAGTCCTGATGTAGATAGGAACATCATACTCTATTAATACATAAAATACATAAAATTGAAAGTAAACGGAGACTACATAAGTGGATATACTTGATTTTCACTAAAGTAACCTGATGAAAGAGAATTATATTTCAATGAAACTTTTGTTAACTGTAGGAACAAAACCCTGAGTGGAGTTCACGTTAATTATAGAGACTCTAAAATTTAATTCGGATAAAGGTAGATATAAAAATAGAAAAATAAAATGTTGAGAGAAATTTTTAAAAGACATAGATTTATGGAGGTATATATTATACTCATGGATTGGAACAATTAACATAATATTCTATTTTGCCACAAATCTGTATATAGATTCAATGCAATCTTCATCTCAAATCACAGAAGCCTTTTGTTTGGGAAGGAGTGGGGCAGTTGATAAGTGAGCTCACTGATGGCCAAGAAAACACTAAAGTGTTAAAACAAAGCCCTGTTTGAAACCATACCTGTAAGAATCAAA
The DNA here is from genome assembly GCF_018345385.1 of Vulpes lagopus. Classification (NCBI taxonomy): domain Eukaryota; kingdom Metazoa; phylum Chordata; class Mammalia; order Carnivora; family Canidae; genus Vulpes; species Vulpes lagopus. The sequence continues at coordinate 20,173,412 of NC_054843.1, read as the reverse complement.
TAGATTCCTGTCTGCAACTATAAAGTCAAATAAAGACAAATAAAGTCCTGTTCTACACCTTATTAATCTGCGATTTGCATTTCTCAGAAATATATATTGAACTAGCTACTTTTTGACAGACAAAAATGCCCCATGTATCTTTGGAATGTCAGTAATGAATTGTCATAGGGGCCAAGTCCTCATTGCAAAATGATTTCCAATAAAAAGTGTTCACTCCAACTTGTGGTGCTAAAATATAACAGCAGAAATGGAAAAAAAAACAGGATAGAAATGTCAATATTATCATGGCATTTAATATATGTTAGCAGTTCTTCATAAGCTAATTATAAGAATACTATGAGGCTGTTTTATGTATCTTCATCAGTTCCTCACTAGTAAAATGCTTTGTTAACTTCTAATGAAAAACAAGGACTTAATTATAAAGTGACAGCCATTGAGCTGCAAATTTTAGGGCTTTCATTTCAGTAACTGATTGTTTCCCTCTCAGACTCTATAATGGCACTTCACAGTCTCAATCTGAAAAGCAAGTATAAAACATGCTTCCACTATTTTGACTGAATATGAAAATGGTTTATCTATTAAGGGACCATATTCTTTATATTCATTTTTTTCCATATTCTTTATATTCAGTTCAATTTTCTTTTTATCCATCAACTCTTCTCCTGCAAGAACCTCTTTGCTTGCTGAGTACCTGCCAAAGCAGACAAGGGGTATATACATGAGATGCAGGGGTCTCTTGCCAATGACAGTTCTTTTCCTGAGGACCTTCTATAAAGCATATCAACAGTCCCTAAGCACAATTTTATTCCTTCCAGAAAATTCTTTCTTCAAGTACACTTGGTTAACACCCTGCCTTTATCTGCTAAGTAAAAGGAAAGAAGAAACCTATGATAAGCCCAGTAATTTTTACCTATTTTGGAATACAGTAACATGTTCTTGGTCTTCTGTATGTTAAGGTATATTTTCCTGGATAATCTCTCTGAAATTGGTTAGTCAATTTGCTGTTTGAATCTATTATCAGAGCTAAGGGAAGTGGCTCTGGAAAACAATCTTGCAAGAGGGTAATCATACCTCCAGCAACAGCACCATATACCAACTGTTTAATACTGACTTCTGTTCATTTGCATAAGATAAAAGTGCATTTATTTACTTATTTATTTTTAAAGATTTTATTTATTTATTCATGAGAGATACAGAGAGAGGAGGAGACACAGGCAGAGGGAGAAGGGTCCCCGTAGGAAGCCCAATGTGGGACTCAATCCCAGGACCTTGAGATCATGCCCTGAGCCAAAGGCAGACACTCAACCACTGAGCCATTCAGGCATCCTGATAAAAGTGCATTTACAATGACTTTTAAATGTGAACAATTATGTTGGGATGACTATTTCTTATGTAAATACAATTTAAAGATTTTGTAGCCTGAGCTTCTTTGTCCCACAAGTTTTCCATACAAAGACACAAAGATAAATCTACTCTGGTCAGAATATAAATAACATTGCAGACTGATTCCATCTACCTCACTGACCATTTATAACCATTTTCACAGTCTTCTTGGATTCTAACTTTCTTCATTTTTGAAATGAAATTCAATAAACCCAAGAAGCGCTTTATCTTCCAAAAGAGATATGTTCTAAAATTCCTCTGTTGGATTTAATTAATTGAGATGTCCGTGAGTAGGTAATTAGTTCACTCAGCAGATGAATTCAAAAATGGTTGTCAAAAGGCACCTTTATTATACTTTCACCTTTAGGTACCAGGGAAAAACATTTTTTTTAAATAAGTATTTTTAATGAAAATGTTCTACTTCCACTGGTGTAATTCCAGGTAAATAGCCCATCAGATGAAATGTGTCATCCCTTATCAATAATTTATGCTTCAATAAAAGATCTTGTACATTATTGGGTATTCTATAAAAATATATTTGTTTCTTATGAAAAACACCAAATTTAAGTCACTATTACTTAGAAATATTTTATATAGTGTTTGAAATAGGGGTACCTTGGTGGCTCTGTCGGTTAAGCGTCTGCCTTCAGCTCAGGGCATGATCTCAGAGTCTTCAGATGGAGCCCCATGTCAGGGGCCTTGCTCAGGGCGGAGTCTGCTTCTCCCTCTGCTTTCTCTCTCTCATTCACTCCCTCAAATTAATAAATCTTTTTTTAATGAGAAATATTTTACATATGTTTATACAAAAATAAAAATAATTTTAACATATATTTTTATATATGTTACCTATGCTACATATTACATGTTTATCCACAAAGTTTATTGTCCACCACCTTAATTTCATCTGAAAGATGAATGGCATTGAATAAATGGCATTAGGCATACATGGCAAGAGTGAATTTTGTCTTGATATTCTTGTAGAGCTAATGCTTTTTCCATAACAAGTGTTTGAAATAATTGAATTAACTGGGACACCTGGGTAGCTCAGAGGTTGAGCATCTGCCTTTGGCTCAGTGTGTGATCCGGGAGTGCCGGGATCCAGTCCTACATTGGGCTTCCTGTATGGAGCCTACCTCTCCTTCTGCCTGTGTCTCTGCCTCTCTCTCTCTGTGTCTCTCATGAATAAGTAAAGAAAATATTTAAAACTAATTAATTAATTAGTTAACTGATGAAATTGATTTTTGATATTATACCACTGAGAGATTAACTTGACATTTCTCAAATTAATCAGGCTAATAAAGTAAACTCAATCACACTGTAAAAATTAGCCATCTATACAATTGAGCTAAATCTGATGTCTTCATAAAATAATGAAGATATATATTACTAATTTCAAATTTTCTGCAGTGAGAAAAAATAATTTATTTTGTTTCTGCATTGTGAATTAGATTATATTGCACATAGAAAAGGATATTTGTAATTTTTATTTGCACAATGGTGTTTGAGACATGAAACTTTGCTTTTCTTGATAGTTTATCAATATCCCATCTTGAAGCTTTTATTACCATAGCATACAATGGTCTTGTATGTTTATGGGTTTATTGTAGGCAATGTATATCTAAAAATATAATTTTGTATACTCAAGTGTATCTATACATCCATGTGATACATACCCCATATCAAATGTTTGTTATGCTTTTATGAATCACAATAATATCTCAATATCCTTCATTAAACTAAAAGTAGGGATCCCTGGGTGGCGCAGCGGTTTGGCGCCTGCCTTTGGCCCAGGGCGCGATCCTGGAGACCCGGGATCGAATCCCACGTCGGGCTCCCGGTGCATGGAGCCTGCTTCTCCCTCTGCCTGTGTCTCTGCCTCTCTCTCTATCTCTCTGTGACTATCATAAATAAATAAAAATTAAGAAAAAAATTAAACTAAAAGTAGAATTTTCATGAGAAGAAAAATAGAATGTATTTTTCAATCTGGAAGAGAAAATTTTATGATAAAATAATTTTAGTTCCTTTATTTGGATGATTATGTAACTCTCACTTCATACACACATGAGCACACACTTTAAATAAGTAAAAAGTAATCCTTAGCAGCAATTTGCTCTGTGCTATGATTGTGCATATAATTATATCATCTACCAATATATACTATTTTTGTTTTCATTTTCAGTTCTTCTATTTTTATATCTATACTATCTCCTTATCCTGTGTAACTCCTCTAGTTCAATATGGAAGATGATAGTTGGCACATTATTGGATTGTTCATCTTAAGGAGGGAGCAAAGTTTTACTATTGTATACAAATTTGCTGTAGGTGTGGATTACTTTTAAGTAGCTATAATCTCTTTTTTATTCCTAGTTTGCTAAGAGCTATTATTATGAATGGATAATTCCACTTTTATCAAAAATTTTCCTACATCTATTTTTTCCTGAACTATTAATTAATATGCAGTATTATATTGGTTTCAGGTGTACAGTATAATCATGAAGCAATTCCATACATTTCTCAATGCTCATCACAGTAAGTGTTCTCTCAACTCCCTTTATCTATTTTCTCAATCCCCACTACCCCCACATCTCATATGGCAGTCACCAGTTTGTTCTCTGCATTTTAGAATCTGGTTTTGGAGCACCTGAGTGGCTCCATTGGTTGAATGTCCTGTCCAACTCTTGATTTCAGCTCAGGTCATGATCTCTGGGTCCTGGGATCAAGCTCCACATTAGTCGCCTTGTTCAGCATGGAATCTGTTTGAGATTCTTACTCTCCCCTCATTCTCTCTCTCTCTCTCTCTCTCTCTCTCTCTCTCTCTCTCTTAAATGAACAAAGAAATTCTTAAAAAAAAGAATCTGTTTTTTGTTTGCCTCTTTTTTCTGTTTCCTTGTTTTGTCTCTTAATTTCCTAATTATTTTGTATTACTGAATCATATTATATTTTTTACCCCTGCAAATCTCACAGGCAATGTCCATGCTGTTGGCCCAAGGGCCATACTTTGAGAACCACAAGCTTTTTTTTTTTTGTTTGTTTTTTGTTTTGGTTTGATGGTATATTCACTTGAATTTGGTTTAGCTGAAAATATCTCTGCTTCGCTCTCATTCTTGAGTGATACTCTCACTGGATATGCAATTCTAGGTTGATAAATGTTTTTTTGTTGTTCTTTTTCAGATCTTTGAATATGTCATTTCACATACTTAATCCTTTTGATGGTTTTGAGGAGTAAAATGTCAGTCTAATGTTTTTTTTTTTTTGAAAGCTGTCTTTTTTTTTCTTTTAATATTTTAAGAAATACCTTTTTATATATGTAGTAATTTTCTTTTGCTGCTGTATAACATAGTACCACAAACTTAGTGGCTTAAAACAACGCAAATTTATTGTGTTACAGTTCTATAGATTTGAAGTTCAAGAGGGGTGTCATGAGGGCCAAAAACAATCAGATAAAGTCTTTTACATTCTGGAGGCCCTAAGGAAAGAGTCTTTTTTCCTTGCCTTTTTCAGCTTCTAGAGGCTGCCTGTGTTCTTTGGCTTATGGACTTCCTCCATCTTCAAAGCAGGAACAACAAACAGAGCCCTCAGGATTTACATAAGTAAATTGAGCACCCTGGATAGTCTAGGATAATGTCTCCATCTCAAGATATTCCACCTTAATCACATTTGCAAAGTACCTTTGCCACATAAAATAATATATTCACAGGTTCTAGGGATTAAGACATAGACTTTTTGAGAGGACCATTAGGCTACCAACCATTGTATGGTTCTGTGATTTGGGTATACGTTTATGCTCATCTACCATAATTGCAAATTTTTGACTCATGCAAATGATTGCTTATATTATTAGTTTAATCTAGAAATATCTCAATCCATTTACCTTTCATTTCCTATGGAATTTCATTTTAATTATCAACTTTTACTCCATGTCTCTTAATCTCTCTATAATACTTAATATTTAGCTTTTGTTGTTTTTACGTGTTCTGAATGCCTTCTTACCTTTCTTTCTATATACTAATTCTCTCTTCTGTTGTACCTATTGTGTTGCTTAAATTGTTATTCATGTTTTTAAAATATTCAACTAACAAGTTTAAAAAGCTGTGTTTTTAAAAAATCTACTTAGTATTTTTATGAAATGAATTCCTATATTAATATTTTGAAATACCACTTTTAGAGGCATTCGGATGGCTCAGTCTGTTAAGCATCTACCTTCAGCTCAGGTCATGATCCCAGGGTCCTAGGATAGAGCACCCCATTGGGTTCCCTGCTCAGTGAGGAGTCTGCTTCTCCATCTCCCTCTGCTACCCCCCCCCCATTCTCTCTCTCACGCACAAATAAAATCTTTTTTAAAATGAAATAGCACTTTTAAGTTCTTTAATTATCTAATCACCTTTATTTGTTTATGTTTTCAGTAATTCTAATAAGTGACATATTTTGAGGTCTCATTGAGTAAGTTCATGCTTCAATAGATTTTAACTTGTAAAGCCTTGTATGTGTGTGATGCATGTTTTGTGTTTGTTAATTGTTGTTGCTATTGTTTTTGACTTGTTTTTACTTGTGTTGGTAGGGATATTCAGCCAGAGGGTTTGAATTTGCTTCTGTGGGTGCTTGTACTCTCAACACTGGACTACTTCAAAAAATACTCTTTAGATGGGTACTAAAAGTACTAGAGATAAGTTTTTATATATATATAGTTTTATTTATCTGCAGTCTAGTACATATATAGTAATAATCTAAGTTTTCTTTTTCTCTGATTTTATTAGGTACTGATATCAGGATTATATTAGCTTCATTCTCTGCTTTAAATAGCTTTCTAGTAAAACATTGAATAAATAAATAACTAAATAAATAAATAGCTTTCTAGTTTGCAATTAAATATTTTTGATCAATTTAACAAATCCAGCTTTAAGACTGAGAATGCTAATCCTTTGCCAATTGGAGATTTTAAATTTCTTTAGCTGAAATTAGAGCCAAAATGCCAATAATTCAAATAGTAAATAATACAAAAACAAATTTCAAATAAAAATAATGAATGTACTTAGTAACAACCAAAATAACATATGAATAAAATTTACCCTAACTTTATTTTTGCCAATTTTAGTATGTAAATCAAAGCTTTTGATCAATTTAGCTTATGTAGATACTAGAGTTAGGAACCAGAAGTCATCATTCATAAAACTGTGAAGTTGAAAGAATAGAATATATTTATCAGGACAAGGTTTTACTAGTGAAAACACTGAATTTATTGAATTATATTTCTTTCCAGACAACATAACAAAATTTTAAAATGAGGAAAAAAACTACTTGACCTGGTTCATAAGATGAGTTAGTACCCAACTAACTCACCATATGGGAATTGGGTGTTCAATAATATTTAGTATTATCTTTCCAATATTTTTCAGATTATTATAATATCCTCACAATTATTCAAAGTAAAAGTAGAAAAATTATTTATACCAGTAAATTCTTTAGTTAATTTTATGCATAGATAATTTGTCACAGTCAATACTTTTCTTCTTGAATTAATGTTAAAGTTTTCTGGAATTGACTTATGAGTCATTAAATATATAATGACTTTATAAGTTTAAAACACTTGAACACATATAATTTCGGCTAATTCAATTTGTTTAATTAGAAACGGTTTGCTATATATCTTAAAATAGGAAATAAACATTTTGATTTTCCTATATAGTCTTTTTAACTTGTATATAATCATATAAGTAGAAGCATTTTAGTGAGATGGGAAAAGTCTTCTGCAGGAGCCAGCAAAAACACTGAATTCCTGACTCTCTCACTTACCAGATTTAGGTGTCCTTGGGCAGGTCATTTAATCTATATGTGTTCTACTTTACTCTTTGTAACACTAATTTTCTTGCCCTTTGAGTCATCACAAATATTATAGTGTGTAATCGATATACGTTTTTTTTCTGAAAAGTTTCAAGCCTTCCTACATGTAATCATCACATCGAATTATTCCTAATATATTTGTCCTTACGAGTCAAAGTACCTTCGGTTTGTCTTTATTTAGATGAATGTAAGGCAAGAGACTCCCCTCCCTGAGTTAATGCTTCACTTTTTATAGTGTAGAGAATTGTGCTATATGAAGATAGTAACCCATAAAACAAAATTTGGGCTAAAATGTAATATTGGCCCCGTTGACATAATGATTGGATACCTCCAGTCCACTCCATTCTGATTTGAAAGAAATAATGAAGAAATTAGTAAGAAAGTCAAACACTATGTTTCAGTATGGCTCAATTGCTGAAACATTATTAAAAAAAAAAAAAAGAAGAAGAGGAATAAGTTGAGAATAGGACCCTTTACTGATAGACTTTCTTTGGTCTTGTATTTATAGGTTTCCCAGAAGATGTAAAGTCATTCAAATTTTATTCAGAATCCTAGATATATTTGCAACAACGTTATTTTCTGTAACAGAAAATAAATGGTTTTAAATGAATGATGTACAGGGAAGAACAAATGCTTTTGAGATAAAGTAAGAAGGGCAGTTTTAATTCTATTGGGATGACCTTGGGATCATTTTCAAATTCCATTTTCCTCCCCAGTAAATGAGTATTAATTATACTTATGTCAGAGTTATTTGAATGTCCAACATATTAATGGGTAAGGAAAGTCCAATACCTGTCAAGCTGGACTTTGATACATCTAAGGTTTCAGTCCTTCTTAAAATGAGTCCCAGAATCTGGAAGATTCCAAGTATTGTTTTTTTGTTTTGTTTTTGTCTTTGAAAACCATTTTATTTTTTGTAATTTAAATTCAATTAATTAATATAAAATGCATTATTAGCTTCAGGTGTAGAGTTCAGTGATTCATCAGTCTTATGTAATACCCAGTGTTCATTATATCACGTGCCCTCCTTAATGCCCAACACCCAGTTACCCAGTGCTCCACTATCTCCCTTCCTGCAACCCTTAGTATGTTTCCTCTGATTAAGATTCTCCATGATTTGTCTTTCTGTCTGATTTCATCTTGTTTTATTTTTCCCTCTCTTACCCTATGATCCTCTGTTTCATTTCTTAAATTCCACATATGAGATCATATGATAATTATCTTTCTCTGATTGACTTATTTCAGTTAGCATAATACCTTCCAGTATCCACATTGTTGCAAATGGCAAGATTTCTTTTTTTTTGATTGCTGAGTAGTATTCCATTGTATACCAAGAATTGTTTTTAACAACTCCCATAGTACTTTAGAGGTTTTATTTTGTTTGTTCTTTTTTTCATGTTTCACTGTGATTTTTATGCACAGTTAAAACTTTCTTTCCTCAAATCCTAGATCTATGATTAAACATTTCAATCTATTCTACCACATTTTTGTTAAACCTTCCTGCACTTGTTGTTTCCTTTTATCTCTTTGTAACAATTTTGTTATGTAGCTATGAGCTACAATTTACATACATAAAATTAATTCAAAATATATAATTCAATAGTGTTTAGTAAATTCACAGAGATGTACAACCACGACCACAATCTAATTTTACATTTTAATCACTGCTGAAAGAAACCGATACCCATTCTGCCTTCTATTCCAAGCCCCAGAAAAGCACCAGTCTACTTTCTATTTCTGTAGATTTGCTTATTCTGGACAGTTAATATGAATAGAATCATATTGGCTTCTTTTCACTTAGCATGGTTTTAAGATTCATCCATATTGTGGTATATCTCTATATTTCAATTTATTTAAAAATAATGACCTATGTAATGGCCATACTGCATTTAGTTTATCATCTGTCAATTGGTGGACATCTATTTTTTCAGATTTTTGTCTATTATTAATTATGCTGTTTTAGACATTTATGTATGCATTTTGATTATTATTTTTAATTTTTAAAAGATTTTATTTATTTATTCATGAGAAACACTGAGAGATAGAGACAGAGACATAGGCAGAGGCAGAAGCAGGCTCCATGCAGGGAGCCTGATGTAGGACTTGATCCTGGGCCTCCATGATCAAACCCTGAGCCAAAGGCCTGATGTGGGACTTGATCCTGGGCCTCCATGATCAAACCCTGAGCCAAAGGCTCAACCACTGAGCCACCCAGGTGTCCCTATGTACAAGTTTTTATAGAACATATGTGTTCATTTCTCATGGTAGTATACATAGGACTGGAAGTGATGGGTCATGGGTACCTCTAAGTTTAATAAATGTGAGGAGATTCCAAACTATCTCCCAAAGTAGCTGAAACATTTTGTTCTCTCAAGAAAAATGTATGAGGGATTCCAATTTCCCCACAACCATGAAAATACATGTTATTGAGGATGTTCTAGATAACCTAGCATATAAGAATGGTATCTCATTATACTTTTCATTTGATTTCCATAATGACTAAGTATATGTATATTAATTCTATGATACAATAAAATTGCAACATAAGAACATTGAAAATACTCATAATGCACAGGGGATATATCTTAGCAATGGTTTCCCTCTTATTTCATTATTAAATAAGTGTAAATAACAATGCTGGATGCTCTGGACCCTGGACTTAAAAATTGTCTTGATTATTTTTTAGAGAATAAGTTATAATGGGTTATAAACATTTTGATAAACAGTTCCTTTCCTTAGTTATATTTTTATGTTTGAACAAGTTGGTGTATCTGTAATTTTAATGAACTGTTATATTTATCATAACAAAATAAATCATAAAGAAAGTTAATATGTGTAGCTAGGCACTGAGGAATAATAAGGTTTATTAACTAAATGATTCTAAATGTATACTTTCAAATGATTTAAACTAAACTTATAAAGTAGCAAAAAAGTTCATTAAATTTCTTGAGAATATTATTTTTAATTAATTTATGATTGCCTCTAGCTTTGCAATTCAATTAATTCCTTCTAGGAAGTAATATACATAACCTTCTCCCATTTCTTTTATTTATTTAATTTTTTGGTAATTTCCAGAAACAGATTTAAATTCAAGGGTAACAAAAGGCATATAGTAAAACTGGTGAGACACCTATTGCACTGAACTGGGTTTATATTTATCCAACTTTTATTAGTCTAGTGAATCTTAAACTATGGGGTCATAGTTATTTATGTCTACATTCTTAATGTGTAGTACAGTGTCGGCATAGCAGAAAAACTTTTAAGATAGTTAGTTGTGAAATGAATACACTAATAATAGGACATAATAAAGAAATGTGAATTTGTCATCTGGTATTCTCAAAATATAAATGTCTTGATAAAAAGCTGTGTTATTTAATCATTATACCAATGAACATATAAGTCTGTTATAAGAATCTGAAATGTTTTCAGCTATATTCAGACTAAATTACCATCTGGCTTTCTACCCCAAATGGATAAGCATGTGTGTTAAAACTCTTAAAAGATTCCTGTGTTTTAAAAAAGCATACTAAGTGATCACATTGTCTGCACCTTTGCCCATTACATGGAAGTCACAACCTTGATTCCATCTACAACTTTAATTCCCTTTTATTGCCTTGTAACACCATGCATTTAAAAGTTCCATGAATGAGTATGCAGAAATTTATATTTGGGGAGGGGGTAAGGAGGAGTGAAGAGGAATTGTATTTTGCCTACCTCAGCATCGTATTTTTCAGAGTACTTTTCTGATTTTGAATTGATATTTCAAACAAAAGTAGGCACCTTTTCTCATATTTGGCCAACTTTTTACATAAAATATACATGTGTTTGTTCCATGTCTTCCCAAAGTGTTTATGAAATATCAATATCTCTTTTTAATTTATTCTCTAAAATAATGATAAGGAATGCATTGTATCAAAAATCCCAAATTCGTAACCTCAAAAATGCCATATAGTTTTTGTGGGGAGGGGACATGAACTCTAAATACTTAACTTTAACAATATGTCTAAAACTATAAATCTTTTCATTAAAATAAACTATTATATTTGTTGACCTTGAGAGAATTTTCAATATTTATAATTGACATTTGTGTAATATGATCATATTTTTCTATTATATAGAATGATGCTCAATGATCGATATGCTTTCAGATAAATCACAGAAATAAGTATAAATCAATTATTATAGAAACAGAAAATAGCTTAATTACTAGAAAAAACAAAAATGAATACTGAAAAAAAATCACAGACTAGGTACTAAATTAAAAAGAATACTCATAGGGGTGCCTGGATGGGCTCAGTGGGTTAAGTGTCTGACTCTTGATTTCCGCTCAGGTCTTGATCTCATGGTTGGTGGTGATATGGAGCCCTGGGTAGAGACTACTTAAGATTCTCTCTTCCTTGGGGTGCCTGGGTGGCTCAGTTGATTAAGCAACTACCTTTGATCTCAGAGTCCTTGATAGAGCCTCAGGAGGTTTCATGCTCCGTGGGGAGTCTCCTGCTTCTCTTCTGCCCCTGCCCCTTGCTCGTGCTTCTCTCTCTCTCTCTCTCTCTCTCTCACTCAAATAAATAAATAAAATCTTTAAAAAAAAAAAAAGATTATCTTTCTCCCTCCAATTTCTCACTCCCAACCCTACCCGATGCTTACATTCTTTCTCTCTCTCTCAAAAAACAAAAAACAAAACAAAACAAACAAACAAACAAAAAGGACACTATTACAGTAGAACTTTAACCTTGCAAATGTTAATTTCCATTTCATATGGAAATATCACATTTTGACACTTTGGGATTTAGTTTGTTATTTTATCTTAAATAACACATTGCATACTATTTTGAGGGAAAATGACCATCAAGATATAGGCAGTAAAAGTTGAAACATTGGCTTATGGCCTAAAGTAATGTTTCTGCAAGTAGTAAAGCATCAATATCACCTGAGAACTTGTTGGAAATGAGAATATTCAGGCCCTACTCCAGTGGTGAACCAGGTAACACCTGGGGGGGGAGGCCCCACAATCTTTTAAAAGCCCTCCAGGTAATTCTAGGAAATTTCATCTTACAAAATGTGTCTACCCAGAAATTTCATGGGTTTATCTTTATAACCCCTGTAGTTCATTCTCATAATTCCTTAAAATCTTAGCAAAAAAAATTAGATATTGAAGGAAAAGTTTGAAAACCATTTGAAAAAACTCATAAAGAGTACAATCTGGAAGAAATAAAATTCAACTATTAAATCCTGAAATAAAATAAAATAGAAAAATTATTACTTACATAATAGTGTAAATAACATCAAAATCCCTAGCAATTTAGAAATGCTTTGGATGCATAATTTATATGTGATTCTTTCTGGGCAGCTTTAGTGTACTCATACTAGAAAATCTTACATAAATGGCAACAATTACCATCCACATGTCCTTTTTTTTTTTTTTTAAGATTATTATCTATTTATTCACAAGAAACAGGAGAAGCAGAGACACAGGCAGAGAGAGAGGCAGAGACACAAACAGCTGTTTGCAAAATAGAAGCAGGCTCTATGCAGGGAGCCTGATGTGGGACTGGAACCCAGGGTCCAGGATCAGGCCCTGGGCCAAAGGCAGGCGCTAAACTGCTGAGTCACACAGGGATCCCCCCTCCTTTTTTTTAAGCAGTGGTCACTATCCTTTAAAGAATATTATTTCATCAGAAACAATTACTTTCCACTTTTTTAAAAAGATGATAACAGCAAAATTTAAACATAGAATTCTAAATTTAGCTGGAATTCAAAGGAATTTTTTTACTTTTAATGTAATGTACACTAAATAAACAATAAAACTTGCATACATTTTTATTTTCTAGAAAGATTTGTGTATTTTTAAAAATCTATATTAAAAATAGAATCTAAATTTCTTTCCTTTGTATATATGTCAGGGAGAAAGACCTTATTCTGCCTTCTGCAAATATCACTCTTTGGGAGTTACCTTAATTTGAGGAGGGGGTAGGGAGGAGTGAAGAGGAATTGTATTTGAATAGGCCTTTCTGACCCTTCTAGCTGGACTTAGAACCAAATTGACATGAGGCAGATTAACAGGAAAAAAATAAATTTAATAGGTGGATTTATGAGAAATTGATACAGACATAAGATTCCAAAGACAATTTGGCCAACACTCTGTTTTTATGAGCTAAGGAGGAGGGTAGGGACCTGGGAATACAACAGGACCATTAGTAGGAGGTGAAAGAAGTTGTTTGAAAAGCAAAAGTCAGGGATCCCTGGGTGGCTTGGGGGTTTAGTGTCTGCTTTTGGCCCAGGGCACGATCCTGGAGTCCCGGGATCGAGTCCCATATCAAGCTGCTTCTCCCTCCTCCTGTGTCTCTGCCTCTCTCTCTATGTCTATCATAAATAAATCTTTAAAGAATAAAAAAAAGAAAAAGAGAAAAACAAAGATCGCCCTATTATGCAGGTAAGGTTCCTGGGTAAAGAGAGTCTCTGTTAATAGTTTTCTTCTTGCTGTATACTCTCCTTTCCAGTATCAATTTAGGCAGTGAAGGGGAAGACAGCTTTTCCTGCATCTGCTGGGTTTTGATTACTTTTAACTCAAAATAATCTTTAGGCCAAAGTGGCATATTCTGGGGCATCTCATCCTGCACCCCAATTTGTACATTTCTTTTTTGGCTGTTCACTGTGTTCTACTCCAAGTCCATCATTCATTTCATCCTGACTCTTCAAAGGCATATAAAAACAATGAGGAATGAATTAACACTTGAACAATTAATTAACAAACTTCATTGTTTTGGTCCCCGAAAAACTCAGATCAAATATCACAAATATCACAATCTATTAAACAATATTGAGTTGTATCACAAGTAAATTTACTTCTGCATGTAATTTCCTATTCCTATTTTAACAGAATGAAAGAGATATAATTATCCAAATTTTAAAATGAGACAAAAAAATAAGCTAATGCTTTAATATTTGTTTAATATTTATAAATAAAATTTAATATTTAATTTGTATAAATAAAAACTAGTAAGTTATGATTAAGTAGTCACATTCATCTTTAAAGTTCTTAAGAGTTGATACAATGATTTCACGAAGTGGTTCTCATTTCAGCATATTTTAAAATTTGTTTTCTAAAAAAATATTGCTATAAAAATACTTCCTGAAGAAATCTAAATATAAATAGAACAAAAGGCTCTTTGGCAGTGCTTGCTAAACCAGTCTCATTCAGTTTTCAGTCCCAACCACCTGCTTTACAAAACGTTTTTAAATCTGAGCTGGTAAATTTATATTTTTTTCCAGTGTCAATTTTACCCAAATGCTTATTTAATAAATTCCATGAATCAGATTAGAAATTACTGTTTTCCATATTTTAAAAGTTGAGACTTCGAGAGTGTTTATAACTGGCCAACTTCCCAAGTTTTACAATTTCTTTCCACAAGACAATTACTAAATTTCTTTGTAGTACAAATTAATTTTAATCTCATTTCCATGTTTTTTTTGCATAATAGTTTAAATTGTCTATTAAAAATAAAATGACAACATACATGTTATCTCATAGCACAAAAACTGCAATGAATTGCAGTAGTTAAATATAATAAGTATCTAAAAGTAATAAGTGTCTAAAAATAAAAGGATCTCAAACTCTTCAAATTGTGGCTCTTCGTTTTTCCTTAGGATAGCTCCTTCACATCTAAAATACATGGTCACCTCACATACACAAAATGAGTGTAACAGTGTCCATTCAATTCTGAATTAAGTGGTGCTGAATTTTCTTAAGTGGTTAAAATTGTAAATTCTATTATTTTCTTTCAACGTCTAATGGGAGCTGTTTGCAAGAATGTTTCCCAGTAAAACATTGGTTACCTCTGGGTAGTGAATTTTTGCTTATTGGTTTGCCATTTCATTTATTTTAGAACACTTTGAGAACAATATAATGCCTTTATAATTTTTTAAAAATGCTACTTTCTTTATGAACCTAAAACTTGGCTTTAATTATGTGATATTTGTTGAAAGACTTGATGGATTTTAAAGCACTTTTATCAACAGTCTTTCATTTATATCTCACGCTATGGAATAAAGTGAGCTACACTGTATTTATGCAAAATTCATATAATTAAAAAAATACTGAGCTGCAAGGTGTTGTTTTTGCCAGAGGTGATTTATTAAACTGTTTCTTCTTTAGTTTATTAAGTTAGAATGCTACATAAGTACCAAGACAGATCATGGACATGGACTCTAAATCCTGCCTCCACTAGTTATTTTCCAAAATGTAACTAATGAGATACCACTGAAAGCTCTATTTACTTCATCTCCCTTGATGTCCTACGTGTATTAACCACCATGTCCTCACACTGAATAAGAACAGCAGAAATATAATTGAAATTTATCTCAAATCTAAAAATCTAAACATTAGTTAAAATTGGCTCCAGTTTGATGAGTGAATCAATCATTAATAATGTAGAAGTGAAGTGTCATTAATGAACTACTTATCCTAAAGGAGTAAGCCTGAATTGAATGTGCAGATAAAAGGCAGTATGAACATTATGAAATAGTTAATTATCAAATTACTACACAAACCTTTATTTAAGACAATAAATACCATGTTTAACCAAATTGAAGATATCATCATCTCTATTTCAGACCAATTAAAATATCAATCTAAGACATACAGCAAAGTACTTTAGGTTTCTGGAGTAATGAATCACAATATTCTCAGGGTTTTTTTTTTTTTTGTTTTGTTTTTTTGTTTTTTTTTTTTTGCAACTTATGTATTGTGTCCTTGTAAAGAAGGAAGGGTTGTAGCAGCAGTAGAGAGAGAGTTAAGTAAGTTCCCAAAGTAATTCTAATGAACTAATATCTCATTAGGAAGGAAATGGCTTGACTCTTAACTCTAGAAATAGTGTTGCTTGAAATGTATTCTGAAAAACTACAGCATCAGAATCAGAAACACTTCCTCAGTTATGGAGGCCTAATAACTTAGAATCTCAAAGGGTTTGAGTTCTGGAATCTTGAAAAAAAATTCCCCAGATGATTCCAAAGACAACTAAATTTGAGATATATTTATGACTTTTGTTGAATCAGTGGATCTCTTGTCACCATGTCCTTTCAAAGTAATCTCATTATAAGAATTAAGAAGACATAACATTGGGGGCACCTGAGTGGCATAGTTTTTTTAGAATCTTGACTCCTGGTTTCAGCTCAAGTTGATGATCTCTGGATCATAGGATTGAGCCCTGTGTGGGACTCTGCACTCAGTGTAGAATCTGCTTGGGATTCTCTCTCCCTCTGCCCTCCCCCCACATTCTCTCTCTCTCTCTCTCTCTTTCTCTCTCTCTTTTGCAAAATACATAGGTAAATCTTTTAAAAATAAAGAAGACATAACATTGATATTTCCTGGAAGCCTGGAGTTTGGAATTGTAGGAAAGCATCTTTTTATTAACTAGAGGAATCATAGGATTTGATTAGCAGACATTTCCAGAGAAAGCAGTACTCTGCCCAAATACTTACTTTTGTAGTTTTCATCAGACTCTTTGTTGTTCATAATTAGATTCAGGAGGAAAATTAAAGAAAATGCTAAAAGTTTCAATGTAATCAATTTATACTCATTTAATGACATTAATGTCTTTGAAATGTTAACATACTTCCTGCAAATCATCAGACTAATTAATCTCTAGTCACTATTGAATTCAATAAATTCCACTTACCTGCCACCATACCATATTCATAATCTTAAAACATTATTTTCATAATCACCTTCACCAAGCTTCAATGCATGGATAGTAAATCCATATTTCTAATCATGTGATTCACAATTTTCCCTATTCAAAATCCATTTACCCAAATTTAACCCCATTATTGCTAATGTAAATCACCATATACCAGCCTGTTCCATTATCTTGACATATTCATTCTCAAATTTAATCCTTTCCTTTCCCACATTTTCTCTTGTTGTGTTTCTCTATTGAAATTCTAGTCAAAATTTAAAAATCAGCATTTCCCCCTTCTCCTTTAAAAGTCTTTAGACTGCTCTAGACTCGTTTTTCTTACTGTTTTTATAAAGTAATCATTTGTACTATTCAATTTTCTACATATATTTCTATCAAATATACTTTATTTGCAACTGTCTGATGAGTACAAATCAATGATAATAGTACCACCATCACAAAATTAAATATTGGATTCATAATCTGTGACAAGTATCTGCTATGGCTTTCACATACATTCTCTCACTTAGTCTTAATGACATTATATTAAATGATATATCATCTTACAGTATGAAAATTCAGTCTCAGGGAGATTATTTCATGTCTTAGTTACACACTGCAGTGAACCATAATGAAACTGTAGGGCTCTAGGACTTCAAAGTATGTGCTATATTCCATCTACCAAAGCTGCTCCCTTCAAAAATAATCATAAACTCTTGGCATCAGAACTCTGTCATCTCTCTCAATGAATAAAAAAAGATCATGTTGTTTTCTAACTGAGCATACATTTGATTCAAAATATTAAAAGGAAAAGAGCATAATGCAAGAAAAAATTTTTTAAAGGCTGTTTCTTAAAGACTACTGGTTCTCAATACTTAAAACTATTGTGTGCCTCATGAGGAGGCATTCTAAACTGTTGGCCTGGATAACATCTGATTTACATATATATTCACAATTTTTATCATATGGCTTAAGAAAATGAAAATAAGCCACAGAAACTTACTATATTGTCCAGCTCCCTTTAAAATGAAAAAAAAAAAAAAAACAAAAAGGGCAGTCTGGGTGGCTCAGTGGTTTAGCACTGCCTTCAGCTCAGGGCGTGATCCTGGAGACCCGGGATCGAGTCCCATGTCGGGCTCCCTGCATGGAGCCTGCTTCTTCCTCTGCCTGTGTCTCTGCCTCTCTCTCTCTCACACTCTCTCTCTGTCTCTCATGAATAAATAAATAAAATATTTTAAAAAAATGAAAAACAAAACAAAAGCTAAAACAAAGCTTTTCTATGTTCAAATGTGGATATCTTTTCTCATGTCACATTGCCTTAATAAATCTAATATGTTGGATAAAAATTGCTTTATCATTTTATTAAAATAATTATTAGCTAAACATATTTTCTAGGTTAACATACTCCAATATCAAACTTTTATAATTCATGCTCAAAAGAAAACTAGACTCTTAACATTAGGAAAATATCAAGAAAATAAAATACTTTGGATTAAAATACATAAAGGATTTTGGTCCTTCATAAGTGAAGTTTTCATAACAGATGAGGCATTTTATTGGGAATTTAAAATATATATAATATTTGTAAACAAGAAGAATAATGGAATTCCATACTAAGAACTCAGTGGAAGCAAAGATAAAGAAAACTTGAGAATTTTTAATCTGGGAGTGTAAATTATGATAACAAAGCAGAATAGTAGGAGATAAATCTGATCTTTTTTTTATAAATCTGATCTTATTATTTATTCAATAATTTCTTAATTAAAAAAATTATGCTAACATTTAATTTATGCTCACCTCATGCCAAGAATTTTGGTGGAGATTAAGAATGCACAGGTAAAACCATCTGGCCCTAAGATTTTCTTTGTGAGGAGGTTTTGATTATTGGTTACATCTCCTTACTAGTTATATGTCTGTTTAAATGTCCTAATTCTTCATGATTCACTCTTGGGAGGTTGTATGTTTCTAGGAGCTTGTCCATTTATTCTAGGTTTTCTAACTTGTTGGAGTGTAATTGTTCATACTAGTCTTTTGTGACACTTTTTTATTTCTGTAATATCACTTGTAATGTGTCTTCTTTGATTTTTGAGTGTGAGTCTTCTCTCTTTTTTCCTTAATCTAGTTAACAATACTGTATTGTACACTTAAAATTAATTTATGAAGCTAGATCTCATGTTAAGTATTCTTATGATAATAAAAATAGTTAATAAAATATAATTGTAAAATACAAAGTACAGGTAAACCTTGCAACTATAGCATTCCTCATTTAGACATTTAAGACAGTGAAAAAAAGAATAAAAGCAATAACTTCAGAAAAAATGATAAATAATGGCAAATTAACTAAACTTAGGGCTAGCTTTAGGCAATGTCTAGAGATGTAATATGCTTGATGTGTATCCAAGGAACATCTTGGAGACCAGTCTGCCTGGAACCCAAAAAGCAAGGGGAGGGAGTGGAAGAGGATGTCAGGGAAGGCCATTCAAGAACTTGGTATTTAGTTTAAGAGAAATGTAAAGTCTTCACAGAGACATAAGTTAACTAATTGGCATGATCAATCCAGCTTTTTGCAAGAATCACTATTGCTTCTCTAATGAGAACTGTTCTTGGAGCAGAGAGATGGAAGCAAGCAGATTGTTTTGCAGGCTATTCCAGAATGCAGGCAAAAAATAACAGTCTTCAGAAATAGAAAAGGATCATATTTTGAGGATATTTAAAGGTGCTTCTAACAAAATTTCCCATTGAACTGGATATAAAGCAAAGCTAGAAAAATAAATCTTTTCCTCTCCTGAGATGGGGAATGCTGCATTACAGCACCCAGTCAAAGTGGATGTCTAAGACAAGTTTCATGGAATGATAGACTATTTTATTATATTTTTAATTTTTAAAAAGATTTTATTTGAGAGAGAGAGAGAACACAAGCAGGGAGAAGGAGCAGAGAGAGAGGGAGAGGCAGACTCCTCATTGAGCATGGAACCTGATGCCTGGCTGTATCCCAGGACCCTGGGATCATGACCTGAGGTGAAGGTAGACACTTAACTGACTGAGCCATCCAGGTGCCCCAATATCCTATTTTATATCCAGAAAAAACATTTATTTAGTTTACTTACCCAGAGTTGTTGGAGATTAAGTCTGTTATCCTCGCCCAACTTACAATACTGCCTCCTTCAATTTCTAAAGTGAATCAAAGTGGAAATAAACTATTTGGTTACCCTATTCATTGAAATCTACTGAAAAGTATCTAATAGATCCAGAACTCTAGACTTGTATATACAAATATCTGTTTAATACCTTAGATGTTTTATGTATATTTTGACCTAAAGTATCCAAAACTTAGATCCTGAGATCCCTCTAGACAAAAACAAAACAAAACAAAAACAAAAACAAAAAAACAAAAACAAAAAACGACATGCTGTTGCATATTCTTATTTTGGTGACAACTATCTTAATATTTAGAGTGTGTGGTTTGGCCCCACAAATACACATTTTTAGCCAGTTATCTGGGTATATTCTTTCTTGGAGTAAACTGTTAGAAGCAATGGTTTATAATAGCCAGTATATACTGGTCAAAATGTATATAGTAATTTATATGTGTTGCCTATACAATGAGAATCTATTTAAGTAGAAATGGTTACCATGAAGTTTTCACTATGCAACTAGGGATTTTCAACAGAAACTGAGAGACAAAACCATTTGGTATATTACTTGTACTGCAAGTATGAAGTATATAATTTATTAGATATGATTTATTTTCAGAAGTAAATTTAAAGTGACAAACACACACACACACACACACACACACACACACACAAACTTAAGACTAAAAAAGAACTCCATTAAAGGAAATACAATTCAGGTATTAGGCATCAAATTTACTTCTGAACTTCACAGCAGTCAGAGCAAAGAATACATTAAACATTTATTGTTATCACAAATCATGAAAAATGTAATATTTATAGCTAATAACATAGCATTATCCAAATTTCAACTATGCCATTTCATTTAATCAACTGTAGCCACACCTTTAAACTCATAGAAACTCTAAACTTTATTATTTAAACAAATAATTCACTGAGAAATATAGTTTATCATTGGGTTATGATAAATCATAAGACAGTCATATTATTTTAAATACCTTGCAAATGAAATATTTTCTTTAAAATAAACAGGCATTAGACTGATTTACAAAATTTATGGGAGCAAACTAAAAATATATACCCGATTGTTATTTATTGATGAGTTGAATACAAATTGTCTGGTCTAGAAATTAAAGGGATTTTTCTGAATATAGTTTCAAGAAACATTCTTTCTGCTGTTTGTGTTTATGTGTGTGTTTTAATATGAAAAGATATGTTAAAACCTATTGTTTGCACTGTGACTTTATTTTTGTCCCTAAATTATTTTTACAAACCAAGTATCCCCTGGTGGCATTGGGTTTACATCATGATCCCTGGTGTTCATTGCCTTGGACAGCACCAACCTATTTCATAACCTTTTGGGGAAGAAACATCTAGAACAGAGAGTAATATAATAACAAATAATGTGCAACAAAAAGTAAGACTTACCATGCTTCATCTGATTCTATACCTAAAGAAATATTTGAGTTCAATTTATAAACTTCACAAGAGTTTAATAAATTGTCCTTTGGCCTCATAATTTTCTCAATGGGCTGATTTCAGTCTCTTTATCTGCATTTAAATTCCACGCCAATATCCTTATTTAAGTTTAAATGTTCTTTGCCTGGGGAAACAAAATAAGGATTATAAATTTTTCTTTCATAAAATAGGTGATAGAAAAGCAATTGTTATGCATTAAACTTCTCAGTAATGACTAATTCTTAATATAGGGAAAACACTGTAGGGAGTAAATTTGAGTTTATTCAAAGGATGAGTGATTTTTTTGTTTTAAATGTTCTCACAAAGATAAAAAGTGTATCATTATAGATAATAGGTCTTCTGTCCTTTTGGATTTGACAGCATTTAAAGTTCACATTATAAAACAAGGACTTTGGAAAAAGAGAAGCATTTAAAATAAGTGCCGAACAGTCATCTATGACTTGAAGAAACTAACTACAAGGCCTTCAATCTACATCTCTGTAATTAAAAATTAATATTGATGATAATTAATTACCATTCCTAGAAAGCCATTCTGAAAAATTATTAGTTAATTAAATTATACTTATTTTGTGAACAAAATATTTAGTGATATGTGACATAAAAATTTCAACTCCTCACTGATACTATTTTTATTAAGCATCTACATAAAGCTATGTATGTTAGTAATTAACAAAAGGCATCTAGAGTATACACATGGTTGTGGTATTCACAATTACCATTTTGAAGCATTGAGTGGGTTTATTTTTTGCTTATTTATTTATTTATTTATTTATTTTGCATTGAGTGGGTTTAAACATGCCTTTGCTATGAAATCTTTCAGTAATACCCTGGAACTGTATTTATTTTTATATTTGTCCAAAATTATTTCAGCTAAGAAATACAAAATAACATATTTTATTAGCTGTTTCCAAGGATAGGCTGTTTCCAATGATACATAGTTTTTTGAAACCTAAGCAGGTAGGAATTGTAAACAAGCATTTAATGAAAGGAAGTAGTATATATCAGATTCAAAAAAAGAATAGCAGGCATAAGATAAAGTTACAGTTAGCACCTTAGCTACCCATACCCCAAAAAGAAAGTTTTTCCCAAGAAGTTTTGAGAATAACAAGAAGAAAGGAACAGTAGCACAGTAGCTACACAGTGTCAACTTACAGAGTAGAGAGGCATGTGATTAGAGCTGCAAAAAAGTGGCACTAACTAGAAATTGTGGTCTAATGAGGAATGAGTATCACCTTCCAGGAAAGACCTCCCTGCCATGTGTTACTCTTAATTACAGAGGTAGAAGGAACACTTGGTTATGAAGAGAGCAAGAGAAAAAACTAACATCTTTTAAGATAAAATCAGGTTAATACTAGAAATGACTACTAAACTGAACCTGTTGCCCTGAAGCTGAAGATGAAAAATTCTCAAGCCAGAAAAGCCTTCCGCCAGCCTAAGGGGGTCAGCAAAGTTCACTTATACAAGATTGAATCAGGTAAAACCAGATAGCAGCTTACATTTACAGGTGTCTATCTGAATTTTTCTCATCCTTATCTCTTCCTTATTTCTGTTTTTCATATCCTATTGAGAAGAGTGATTAATACTGATCCCAAGAAACACTTCTCTCTGAAAAGCTAAAAAAGATTATTCAAGTATTGACATATTTATAGATGTTCAGAAGACCACGGATGGAAAATAGAAAGAGATAAATTTATTAAAAAGTGTTGAACATATCTAGCAGAAGTTATTGAACCATTGCTACTATGTTTCTAATGAAAAATAAGAAAATTTGCCTCAAATGTTTAAAGAAAATTATTTTAATTCCAATAATTACTGATCCAGACAATAACTAGTGCGTAAGAAAACAAATGGTTTTAGTATGATTGTATAAGCATAAAACCTGTACATAATTAATTAACTACATAGATTGTATAGCCAAAATAGCTCCTACTTGCTGATATCCAAAGCAGAAACATAAAACATGATGACTTTAGTGGTCCACATGAGAAGGGAGAAGACACGCACATTTTTAAAAACAATTGAAATAATTTCTGTCCATTGTCAACTTAGAAGTTATCTGTAATTCTCAAAGGCAACAGAAGAAAAAACATTCTCAATGAAAAGGTTTTAATAAATTTAACCACTTTCATTCTCTTCTCTTAAATTTTGTTCTTTGGTCTAGCTTTCTTCAACCCCCTTTCTTCTTTCCATCACTACCAAATAAATAAAAGGTTGTTGTAAATCTTTCTTCTGACAATGATGGATGAAGAGATGCCTGAGCACTTATCACTGAGCTCCTCAATCACCTTCAACCGGGGGTGGGGGTGGGAGAAATGTGTGAGGCGATCAAAGGGCACAGACTTTCAATTATAAAATGACCAAGTTCTGGGAATGTAATGTACAGCATGGCAACTATAGTTTAATAGTGTTGTATACTTGAAAGTTGCTGAGAGAATAAATCTTAAAAGTCACGTAACTATGTGAAATGTTGGATGTGTTAACTAACCTTATAGGATAATCATTTCACAGTATATATGTATATCAAATTATAACTTTGTACACCTTAAACTTACACAGTACTAACATGTCAATTTTATTTCATAAAATTGAAAAAAGAGCATAGGATCCAAATCAGATGCTCAGTATTGTGGTCCAATTGTGATCATTGGGCTTCTAACTGATCTAGCTGCTACCATCCCACTCTGATCAGGGTTTTCTGCTCTGATTGTATGACTCAGGAACTTCTGTAGACCTTAGTTTAAGAACCACAGCTCAGTATGTGCCTGCTGCTTCCTTGACTCTCCGAAGTGCCCAGGCCCTTTCTAGCTTTGGATATCATGCCAGATTTACCTCCTGGTTATTGAAGTATTAACCGTTAGTTGTGGTCTGGATCTGGGTTTCTGTCCTTAAATAGAACCTAACCGACCTTAAAGGTTATATTATTTATTGCCTGGACTCCTGAGTGTCAGCTGCCACATGCATCTCTAAATGTTGTTTTCTGCTGCAAAATCACCTCAGCCCACCAATGCTACTTTGTCTTCCTTCTTGTGATTAAAAAAAAAAAAAAAAAAAAAAGTGACGCAACCATTGGGCTCATGAATAGTCTTCACTTGGCTTCCAGCTGGATTCAGACTACGTTTTATAGTTATAAAGCTCTCCATGTGGTCTCTCCTGCATTTTAGTATTTATTTTACCTTGATGAGCTTAAGTGTCTGACTCTCTGATCTTGAAACTTGATGGCATATCTTAGAGATATTCAAGATTTTATAAGTATGGAGTGATCAATGAATAAATAAGACAATGAATAGTTGAATATTACATGGTTACCATAAAAATGCCCTTAATTAAAAAAAAAACGAATGTCCTTAAAATATATTTATTATAACACAGTTCTCATATACCTAAGATATAAAGAAATGATTATACTTGTTTGAAGGGAACAAAGTGTTTTTTTTCCTTTAATGAGGTCTTAGCTTAGATTTTAAAAAACTACTCAATTTCATACACAAAAACTATACACACACATATTTCTATGCTCATATTCAGAAGTAATGAAAAATACATATGAATTTATGTATATATACATCCCTATACATACATAGACAATAATTTCATTATTCTCAAGAAATATAATTATTTCTAACATATTAGACAAAGAAAGGCTCATTTTACATAACATTCAATACTTACTATGAGTGGACAAAGTAAGGCATTTACCTAATATTCAGAGGAAATACAAACTTAATGTATTGTTTATTTAAAAACACAGCCATATAAATAATCTCTAGGAGATTTTTATAATATTCTGTTGTAAAAGATAATTCAATTTTCTGCAGGAATGTAGCATCTGGGGGTGAGAGAGTCCTCAAGTCCCCCAAAAGACACCACTGCTGTAGATAATGTTCATTTCAGCATAAATGTAATGGAAATCCTTCCAGAAAGGACTTATCATTCTCAGGAAGTATGTATATCCTCTTAGCACCTACCAACTCTTTAAAGACTTTGATCTCGGGTATTGGCTTACCAGTCATGAGTAACCATTAGGATATTTTTCCAGGCTTACCATCTTATTAAGACATTCCCAGTACATATCAGTCTAACTTATGTTTCTACATATAAGATAACTTAAAAACATTCATAAATGCAAACACAAACAAAAAAGTGACATATTCAGCCTTACAAGCATTTATGAGTGTGGAACTACTTAGTTATGGCAATAAATAAACTTTAATATGTGGAATATGTAAATTCAGAAGTAAATACCAAATTAGCTTAAAATCAATAAACTTCATCTTTCATCTGAAAAGTATTTCTTCCAAATAAAAAACAAAGAAAAATATTTCTTCCAGATTTACTGCCTATCAATAACCCAAGTGGAATGTACTCATGTATATTAACCAATACATATCATAACCTTTGGCCACTGTAACACACTCTTAACTAATTTGGTGACTTGAAATGACATAAATTCCTTCTCTTATAGTTCTAGAAGTCAGAAATCCAAAATTACTGGGCTAAAGTTGAGGTGTCAGCAGGATTATTTCCTCCTGGAGCCTCTGAGGGGAGAATCTGTCTTTGAATTGTTTCAGCTTCTTGTGGCTGCCCAAATTATTTGGCTGTTGGTCCCTTCCTCCATATTCAGAGGGCATCACTCTGATCTCAGCCTCAGTCATAGCATCCTCTTCTCCCTGACTTTGCCTCTGTTTGTGTCCCTCTTGTAAGTATCATTGTGATACATAGGACCAACCTGGAAAATCTGGTTACACTTCCCATCTCAAGATCCTTAACTTAAAGTCTTATCTGTAAAGTCTCTTTGGCATATGAAGTAACATTCACAAATTTTTGGGATCAGGACATGTTCATATTTGGGGACTATTATTCTTCCTACCACATGATAGTTGTATAGTTCATAAGTGTAATCAATTCCATGACATGCATGTCTAGCTCTACTACTAATACTTAAAAAGTCAAATAGAATATGACTGAAAAGAAAATGACTTGAAAGAAATACTATTTTCTGATTACCAATAGTAATCTAGTAAATTCCAAAAAAGTATAGTCAATCTTACATGAAAATATCCAAAATGAGGAATTATTTTATAATAAGCAGAATTTATCTAAATGATACTAATATGAGGTAAATGCTTCCTAATTATAGTATGTTTCAATATGATTTAAAGCAGATCCACAGATTCATCTTAATGTAAGCAATAAAATGAATCTACTTGATGTTTTAAAGTGACTGAATTAAGATCCTTAAAACTTAATACATATGTTAATAGAAATACTTATTAATTGTATCCCAAGATTTAGGTTCTCTGGCTCCCAACACTACATCCTAGTATTAAGAGATCCTCATACCCTTAATACTAAAAAAAAAACAACTAAGAATTTAAATGTAGTTTAGCGGGCAGCCCCAGTGGCGCAGCGGTTTAGTGCCGCCTGCAGCCCAGGGCGTGATCCTGGAGACCCGGGATAGTCACACATCAGGCTCTCTTTATGGTGCCTGCTTCTCCCTCTGCCTGTGTCTCTGCCTTTCTTTCTCTCTCTGTCTCTATGAATAAATAAATAAAATATTACAAAAAATAAATGTAGTTTAGCTTATTAGTTGATAATTTGTTCTTTGAAGAAATAGGGGTTGGGGAGGGAGAAGCAGGAGAAGGAAAAGGAGGAGGAGAGAGGAAGGGAACTAAATAAGGTAAATTTTCAACCTTGCTGTGGATGCTGTCTTCACATCAATAGCTCTGGGCCCAAATCAATCGAATCGATGAGTGAATTTATTTTTTTTATAGCAATAAATGCAGACTTATTTTTTTTTCTTGCCTTTGTTTCAATTTAAAGTAGAAAGAGTTAACTGAATGCTGTCTCAAGCTAAATGTGTGTCTTTGAGTGCTTACCAGGGGCAGACTGTTCAAAATATTGTTAATTAAATTAAATTAGAAAGGGCATCTGGGTAACTCAGTTGGTTGGGTTGTGGTCTCTTGATTTTGGCTCTGATCATGATCTCAAGGTCCTGGGATTGCGTCCTACGTCAGGCTCTATGCTCAGCAAGCAGAAGTTGGCTTGAGGATTTTCTCTCTCCCTCTGCCCCTTCCCCTGGCGTGCGTGTGTTCTCTCTCTCTCTCTAAAGTAAACAAATAAAACGTAAAAAAAAAAAAAAAGAGTGGATGGCTAGTGCCTATTATAATTAATGTTAAAAGTTATCAAATTTATTTCTAAATATAGTTTTGTTTTGCCTGGCTACCTCAGGAGTTTACTGGATAGGATCTGAAATTTGTCCACAGAGGACAGGGAGAGACTGAAGCAAAAGGCAAACCACTCCAAATGGGTAGTTGGCAGGTTTAATAAACAAGAGGTATTACACATAAGGTTGTCTTGGGTGGCCATAAGATGAGTAGATCTGTACTCACCCCCCAGAATCTTCAAAGTTTATATAGAGGCCTTAACTGGGTTTGGTAACATACTCAGTCCAAATGATGGTCTCAACAATGCATTACTCTCATGTTTGCATTTTTGAAGCTGGCTGCTTTTGCCGGTATGGTGAGTGGAACATACATTCCAAGGACAGGGAAGAGGGTAAGGAGACTCTGGTGCCTGGGTCCAGCTATCAGGCTTGTGGTCACATCTTCTTGATGACCTCCTCCAACCCTTTGATAGAACAAAGGTAAACTAAAAATACAAATACAATTTTTAGATTGTTTTAACATAGTTATAGTAGGAAATTGATTAGAAAAATTATTGAACAATAAAATTATCAGTAGTTGATTATGCATTCTCTTATACTCTTTTTTGTTTCTCCCTTTAAAAAAAAACATTTTAGAGGTTATGTTTCAATTGTTGCATTTTTAGGAAAACATTTATAAAACAGCTTATGATGGAGATTGAATTGTGAATTGTTATTGTAAAATGAATATTTTGTGTTGAAAAGAGTGTATCCTTCAGGTCATATCTTAAATGGTATATAAAGGTGTTTTTTATTGTTTTAGGTCAAGGAAAAAGTTTTCTTTGAAAGTAGAAAGCTTGGCTACTTATGCCATACTATCTCCTTTGTTATTAGCCCTTTCACTCCAAAACAGCCCAACAACATACAATGTGTGAAATATACTGACGCAAGAAATCCCTTATAATAGACCAATTTTAAATGGCTCTAAAAATAACTTGACTAACCTTCACCATGCCTACACTGTTATTCTAAGAGCTATAACTATCCCAGAGTCAGTTGCCAGTGCCTTAAATCCTTTTGGAATATGACATGGAATAAAAATACATCTGTATCAATACCATAACGTATATAATTTGACTTACTGTCAAATTATCTTCACTTAGATGCTTTTGATGTTATCATGTGTATATTTTTAGCCAGAATGTTCTAAGTGGTTCCATAATAGCATAATTTTGCAGCCTTAAAATCATTGTTTTCACTTATCCTGCCACCTTACAAATAACTTTTCTCTCCTTGTAATTTGACCAGGTGATGTCCCTAGCCTACACTCAGTCGCATGAACCAGAAAACAAGGCTAACCTTGTCTCCCTCTTCTCTTTCATCCCTTAGATTAGATGGACTGTCATGTCCTTACCATTTCTCTAGCTCAAATATTTCTCTACTTTATCCACTCCCACTACTACTGGTTTAGTTTCAACCCTTGTCATCTCTTATGGCAATTATTAGTTTTTTGAATATACATCTACATGGTTCTGTTCTATTTCCATCTCCACTCCAAATTGTTTCTGTGTTAATCTTTTAAAAGGGAAGTATTATCATATTTCCACCTTGCTTCCTTTGTTCTCAGTCATATACAATAGTATTTTTCTACACTGTGGGTGATACCCTATTAGTGGATTATAAAATCAGTTTAATGGGTCTTAACCAACAAGTTTTTTTTTTAGGAGTTTTTTTGGTTGTTTCTTAAAGATTTATTTGTTTATTTTAGAGAGAGCGGGGGAGAGGCAGAGGGAGAGAGAGAATCCTGAAGCAGACTCCCTGCTGAGCATTGAGCCTGATGCAGGGCTCAATCCCAGGATCCTGAAGTCAGGACCTGAGCTAAAATCCAAAACCAGCCACTTAACTGACTGAATCCCCCAGGTGCCCCTGAATCAACAGTGTTTTAAATGAAATAGAAAATAATATATACAACAGAAAAGAAAATAAAGGTAGGAATAATTTGGTGAATACACATATACGCATTCATCTCTGCCCTGTAGATATTGCCCTGTCTTGCAATGTGGTTTGCACTCAGAATTGTGAAAGGCATGGGTCTGTACCAGAATATCAGAGTTTTTTTTACCACAACATAAAGACTCTTCATAATGAAGCCTGTGACCAAATACTCAACGTCATATCTTGCAGCTCTGTCCCCTTGTACTGTCCTGAAACCTGAGTTATTCATAATTGCTTAAACTCACGATTTATAGAATGATTCCAGACTGTCTTAACATTTCAACATAGACCTTATCTCTATCAAGATAATATTATATTCCAGTAGTTCTCAAACTATAGAGCATATCATAATTACTTGAAGGGTTTGTTCAAACACAGATTGTTGAGTCCAAACTCCCAGATGTTTAATTGAGTGTGTCTGGGGTCTGGGGTTGGACCTCAATATTTGCAGGTAATGTTAAGACTATGATTTCATGGATCACAGTTTTTTTTTTTTTTTTAAGATTTATTTTATCTATTTGACAGAGAGAGAGTGCACAAGCAGGGGGCATGACAAGTAGAGGTAGAGGGAGAATCAAGCTCCCTGCTGAGCCCTTGGCATGACATGGGGCTCAATCCCATGACTCTGGGATCATGACCTAAGTCAAAGACAGATGCTTAACCACCTGAGCCAACTAGGTGCCCCACATGGACCACAGTTTAAGTATTACTGTTTTATATCTAACCTTTTGGTCACAAAGCAGGACAAGAGACCCTTTTTTGGGCTATGTTTTTATTCAGATGTATCATATTTCATAGAATCATTTGCTATAATGTAATTTTCTTTATTTTCATGACTTTTTGTATTCTGTAGATAGGAGTAAGATACAGCAAGAAATACATACATTTTTATTCTATCTGTATTACCTACTTAATGAATAATATCTAATAGGTGCTCAAAGGTTTTTAGTGAATGCCTGAGTGAAAAACTGAATTTTGGAGGCTTTTCCATATTTATCTTTTCAGTTCTTTACTTTTCATTTATTTAAAATCTTCAGCATTAAAGGGCATGCTGGTGTCCTGACCACAGTTGTAGTTTTCAAACTTATCAATTTTCAGACTTATCAGAGATAAAGGTGAGCACAGAATTATTTCTTGGTCCCATTACTTATATATTTATAATAATGAGAGACATCGTGAAGACATTTCTAGAAGACATTTTGAAAGTCAGTTTAAATGTCAGATAATTTTTTTAAATGTAGTGTTCAAGGGGTGAAGAAATGTTTAGAATGGAATTTAAGTTAATGTCACAATCTGTTTCAACAATGTTACATATTTCCATCAAATGTCTGTAAAAATAATAGTTTGAAATAAAAGAACGTATGAATCAAGTTTATTTTTAACTTAAGAATTTGAAAAAAAAAAAAAAGAATTTGAAACAGGCTGTATGTGTACTTTATACACTATACTTCATTGACAGATTCTTTGCAACTCATGTAAACCATCCTTGCCATACTATTCCCTACTGTCATTATCTTTTTTTTTTTTTTTTACTGTCATTATCTTAACTTCAAATATGAAGGTACAAATCAGACAAAAGGTCTAAAACTTATGTAAAATTCAAATTAGGTACCATTTGAATGTATATAGGAAATTATGGTGGTAGATTAGGAAAATTATGAAAAATCCCAAAGTTCAGCTATACAACTTAGTAGAATAGAGATTCATAATTCTTTCTGCCTAAACCAGGGAACAAAACCCAGAAGAAATTATCAAAGAATTTGTGTAGTTATGTATCAGAAAGAATTGTTGGGGTGCCTAGGTGGTTCAGTCAGTCAAGCAACCAACTCTTGGTTTCATCTCAGGTCATGATCTCAGGGTTGTAAGATCCAACCCAGTGTTGGGTTCTGGGCTAGGTGCAGAGCCTGCTGAAGATTTGCTTAAGATTCTCTCTCTTCCTTTCCCTCTGCTTCTTCCCCAACCCCAGCTTAAGCACTCACTCTCTCTTTAAAAAAAAAAAAAAGGATTTTAATTATAGTTATCAAAATCCACTCCAGTTATTTTAAATATAAATTAATTTACTAAGATAGGTGAAATCAATTGGAGGTTCAAGCAATTCGAGGAAAAATTCCTAGAAGCATGAAACCACGTTGTACACAATGAGGAACAGTGTCCCTGACATAATAGTAAAGTAGCAGAATATGACATCTGCAACCATAGTTATTGGACTCAATCCATCCTAACTTTCCTGTAAAAATAAATTGTTTAATCTGAAAGTCTACTGGTAAATGAGGAACAGCATATCTGATCCCAAGCAATCACCTGATTGGTAACAGAGGAGAAGCCCTACTTCTGTTCAGTGGACAAGTATTTATTTTCAATAAATAGCACTAACCCAATTAGATATCTACACTAAAATATACATAAATAAATCATAATCCCTACTTCACTCCATATTCATTTTTTTAAAATTTTTATTTATTTATGATAGTCACAGAGAGAGAGAGAGAGAGAGGCGCAGAGACACAGGCAGAGGGAGAAGCAGGCTCCATGCACCGGGAGCCTGATGTGGGATTCGATCCCGGGTCTCCAGGATCGCGCCCTGGGCCAAAGGCAGGCGCTAAACCGCTGCGCCACCCAGGGATCCCTTCACTCCATATTCAATGATTAATTTGAGATGGAGCATAGACCTGAAGGGAGAACAAAATAATAATAATAATAATAATAATAATAATAATAATAATAATAATCATAATAAAGAAGAAGAAGAAGAAGAAGAAGAAGAAGGAGAAGAAAGAAGAAGAAGAAGAAGGATAGAAAGGTGAAGGAGAAGGATAAGAAAATGAAGAAGTCAACCTACTTGAAGAAACCACCAAATAATATCCCCTTGACTGTTAATAGGTTATTTTAAGGATAGAAAGGTGAAGGAGAAGGATAAGAAAATGAAGAAGTCAACCTACTTGAAGAAACCACCAAATAATATCCCCTTGACTGTTAATAGGTTATTTTAAACAAGATAAAGTGCTCTAACACAAAAGATAGACAAAATGGATTTCTTTAACATTTAGAATGAATTTCTTATCAAAAGATTGCATTTAAAGTGAAAAGACAACTCACAGAATTAGAGAAATATTCTCAATTGATTTAACTGAAAAATGCCTGTATACAAAGTATGGTTATACATGAATAAGAAAAGACTATAGGGGCACTTGGGTGGCTCAGATGGTTGAACATCGACTTGGTTTAAGCTCAGGTCATAATTTTATGGGTTGGGTTGTGGGATCAAGCCCTGTGTTAGGCTCTGCGCTCAGTAAGGAGTCTGCCTGAAGATTCTTTCCCTCAGTCCCTCCAACCACTCTCTCTCTCTCTCCCCCTCAATCTCTCTATTGAATAAATAGACAAGCCATTTTTTTTTTAAAAAGGCTATAAACCCAATTCAACAGTAGGGAACATTCTTGAATGGACACTTTAAACAAGAAAATACTAAATGGCATGTAAATATTTGTAAAAAGTACTCGATCATGATTTATAAGATAAATCAAGCTAAACCCACAATGAGATACTAATCCACACCATACTAGTAAGAATTTTAAATGGAAAGATAACATCAAGTGTTGCTCAAAACATGAAGCTATAGGAACTCTTCTATGTCACTGGTGGTAGTACCAACTGGCATAATCCACTAAAATAATAATATGTACACTCTGTGATTCTGCAATGTCACTTAAGTCTTTGAAGGTTCAAGATGACCTGAAATTGTATGACCTGAACTAGATGCCTGTTACATCTGGAGGAAGATATCATCATCACACTTTGAATTTTAAACTCTACAAATTTTTGTTCCCTTTTTGCCTCTTTCTTGCCTTCAAACTTTCCTTTTTTAAAAATTAATTAATTATTATTTATTTTTATTTCTCTCCATATGTATGGTTTTTCTCAGGAGGAAGTTTGGTACAAAATGACCTTAAGGGTACCATTGAGAGAAGGGTCAAGTACTTTTTCATACTGAGATAGCTTAGAATTAAGTGAAGAAATAGTGATGCCTGGGTGGCTTAGTGGTTAAGCGTCTGCCTTTGGCTCAGGGTGTGATCCCAGGTCTGGAGATTGAGTCCTGCATCAGGCTCTTTATGATGAGCCTACTTCTCCCTCTGTCTATGTCTCTGCCTCTCTCTGTGTATCTCTCATGAATAAATAAAATCTCTTAAAAAAATGAAGAAATCAAATGTATATTGTTTCTATTCACTTCTGAAAATGTACGTGCTTTATATTTCACGTGCTTATACGTGTAAGGAGATTTGGTGCAATAGAGAATCCGATGTCTATACTCAAGGAAAGGGGATTATCTGGGGGTACCGGGAGATAGGATCATTGGGACCTTCTTAGAGGCTGCATAATACAAATGAGATACTTCTCAAGGAAACAAAAGACCCTTTTTCCCCCCTTCAAGCATGAAGAATTTTCTGCATATTGCTGCAAAGAAATGGATGAAAATGACAGCTGGATATTCTCTCATAAACATTTGAAAAATATTTGGTCAATTGCATCATGACTGTCTTTTAGGTTTGCTGTGATTGGCACTTGAGAGTCATTACTTTCTACATGTCAAACAAATGGGACAACCACCTGAAAGATGCTCAGACATCTTGCCAGTTTGTTGTTTGCACTCACATTATTGAATAGGAAAACACATGTCTGCGTAGGCTGAATAATAGAGAAGGACAGGCAAGGTCCAGGTAGTATTTGTGCCTTCTCACTCTTCACTCCATTTGATTCTTCCACGTTATCATGGTGTGACCGTAAGTTTTTTGTTTGTTTGTTTGTTTGTTTGTTTGTTTTTTCTTTTTCCTTCTGCCTCAGTCTGATTGATAGTTTCCAGGACTGGTAGTGAACTCTGACAGATCTATTTTCCAAAGACAACCCAAATGTAGGTGAATCATTAAGTGTGTTATGGTTGTTTTGAGAAATGTTCCGGCCCATCTTCTTTTTCCTTTCCTATCCGTGTTCCATCTCTACCCAAGCACTCACGTTTCCTTTGACTAACACTTCCAGCTTTGTGCCTCCCTCTGTGTCCATATTAATTTTCCCTTCATAAAATATGTTTTCAGTTTCCTGTCTCCTTCTTTGGATGAACGGAAACTGACTAGTTTATTGACCAAAGTTTGAGTCTAACATCCATAAGAACCAGGTATATAAGAAATAGTCCTGATGCCAGCTGTTTGTGAACCACAGGCTCTAATGCTTCAACCTAAACACAGCAATACATGTAGGGACCTTGAGTATTTTGAGAGTCCCACAAATAGCAAGATATTTGGCAAATATCCAAAGATATAAGATCAGCTATGAATAAGCCTAATTGGACCGAAGAATGTAAGAAGTGAGCAGAAAATATAAGGTTTCCCAGCTTTGATACATATTTCAGGGTATTTTACTTGATTGAGAAGAGAAACACATTTTATTTTTTTAATTTATTTTTTATTATTTTTATTTTTTTTTGAAACACATATTTTAAATGAAGATATTTCGTTAAATACCACATCAGTATATTCTACGCATAAAGTTAAATTTTAAAATAGGATTGACCTATACTCTAATTCTAACTCTGTCACGAAGGAAAAGTTTTCATTAGGATAATAAATATTAACTAACTAATCATTGACTGGATGAACAAATACTTAGTGTCTACTATGTGACAGATCTTGGACCAAGTATTGGCAGTGCGGGGATCCCTGGGTGGCTCAGCGGTTTAGTGCCTGCCTTTGGCCAGGGGCGTGATCCTGGAGTCCCGGGATTGAGTCCCACATCAGGCTTCCTGCACGGAGCCTGCTTCTCCCTCTGCCTGTGTCTCCGCCTCTCTCTCTCTGTGTCTTTCATGAATAAATAAACAAATACAATATTAAAAAAAAAAAAGAAGTATTGGCAGTGCAAGGATCTCAACAAAGAAATCTATCCTCACCTGGTGCACATTTTAATACGTTACAATGCCATTTGAATCTACTCAATTAAGATGGATAAATAATTACTGAGTGTGCTACCTAACTAAGTTGACGAAAAGCAGGAACCTATAGTTTGGAGAAAGAAAATCACAAGTGCTAAACAGGAAAGATTTAAGATATTATGACGTCTTATAAAGTACCAAAGACATCAGAGGAGCCATAGTATAATAAATACAAAATTAATAAACAATTGCATTTAAGTATTAAAACCAAAATAGATATTATAACATCTGAAAAGTAAACCAAGGGTTCTACATGCAAGGCGCTTGGAAGTTGCCTACCTTTCTAACAACAAGAAAGTGAATACTGAAAAATCAGCATCTTCTTGCCTGTGAGAGAGGGGAAAACATCTGTCCCCAGAGTAGGAGACATAGGTGAACAAAGGCAGTCATGCCTTACCAAAGAAAATGGGAACAGTGCCAGGTAGGAAAATCTGAAAAACAATTGATGAATTGCTAGAGGCTCAGTGTAGACAACTCCAAGTTAAAAAGTCCAAGGAGACTCACCCCTAGTATGGACCCAACAATTTTGAAAGAAAATATTGCTAACGTGATCTTTTAGTTAAATGATGTTATATATGTAACATTATGTTAGTATTAAAAGAGAATCTTTAGTCTTATAAGAATTGTGGGTGTTGTGCCCAAGATTGCAAACCTGAGAAACCACCAAAGAGCCGACACCGATGCAAGCGCGCGAGGGTTTATTAGCAAGCTCGAGCTTGGGTCCAAGTATACCCGACACAGCGGAGCAGGGACTTGGATGCCAAGTGGGTTACAGCTGTTTTTTTTTTTTTTTAATGCTGGTCTAGGGGATTTTCAGAAGGGATGGAGGAATTTCTCAAGTTCTGTTTACAATTCTGATATGGGGCTTTCAAGGGCATTGAGCTCTGTTTCCATTCTAATATGGGACTTTCTACCACTGGTGTGGGCTCTGTTGTCTTTCTGATATGGGATTCTCTGCCTAGGGCAATTCTGAGCTCTGTTGTTTTTCTTTTTTGGTATTCATTCTGTAGTTTTTCCTATAAAGTTCAGCTCTTATTCACAGGGGCCTAAGATGGCTGTACTTGTGCTAATGCTAAACTTGAGGTGGAATGGCCTTGATTTTTCTCGGCCTCCACATGGGTACCATAAAGAATATGATAATCCCAAAAGTCAAATAGTGTAACATAACATACATTAAGATTGTTTAAGAAAATACAGTATTTTGGTAGCTTTTATATGCAATGATATACAGGTCATAGGGCAATTTATTTAAAAGTTTGGAAAATTATTGTTTACCAATTGCTTCTATTTTGGTAGTTCTATCTTTATTGCTCTTTCTTCTCATTACTTAGTCACTTATCAACTCCCAAAATGTCACTCTGACTACAGTATCACTTCTCAAAGATAATCCACTTTCTATGTACTAAAATATAACAGCCTTTCCCATGTTCCCATTAGCTCAGTCCCTATGAGGTATTTGAGACTATTCACCATCACCTTCCCCTTGAAGATTCCTTCTCCTTTGGCTTTTGTGATAAACCATTTTTGGTTATACTTTGCTTTCTGATCAATTACTTCCACGATGATTTCCAAATCCAGCCCCTCCCAAAGTTATTCCTATTTGAAGACCTGTATGAATCTATATCTTATCTCTAATCAGATGCTCTTGATTTGCTTGTGATCTATTTTATTTGCTTTCTACTATTATATGCATCCCAATTACCTTGTTTCCCAGGAAAAGTTTAGCACTACTTAGTGCTTAAGATTTAGATGACAAGATTCTTTCATTTGAAGTTTTCCTTTTTTTTAAAAGATATTATTTACTTATTTGAGACAGAGTGAGCGAAGGCAGAGGGAAACTGGTACAAGCTGAGCAGGGAGCCCGAGGGGGACTCTTATCTCAGGACTCTTGGGTCATATCCTGAGCTGAAGAGAGATGCTTAACTAACTGAGCCACCCAGGCACCCCTTAAAGTTTTCCTTTACTTTTATTGGTATATTTAATACACAGGGTCTTTCACATGTCTGCATTTCCCAGGATGCAGAAATGACTGGCACATTTGATTATTTAAATTACACAATAGAACAATCAAAAGCTTTAAATTCAGAAATTCTAGATTTAAATTCCTGCTCTCTCACTCTTGGATATGCTTAAATTTTAAACAATTTAATTAGTCTCTGGCAGACTTAGTCTCCTCATATGAAAAATAGTTAGTAATAACTATCCTATAAAACATTTATGAGAATTAGAAGGTATAAGAATGTGCAGAGAACAATTTCTGGGACTTAGTAGAAGCTCTCTAAATGGTCTATTCCATCTGTGTATAGAAATTGTTACCTATGTAAATGCTTACAACTGCTCTTATTATAATTGGCATTCATTTAATTTTTCTCTCCCTTTTCTTAAAAAAATATATTTAATTAATTAACTTGAGAGCCTGAGTGAGAAAGCACAAGTGAGTTAGGGGGGAGGGCAAAGGGAGAGGGAGAAGTAGACTCCCCGATGAGAAGAGAGCCTGATGTGGGATTCAATTCCACGACCGACCCTGAGATCATCATGTAAGCCTAAGACAGAGGGTTAATGACAACTTAACATTCTTCTCCTCTTAATAATTGGTTAACAGATGGAATTCCTAAGCAGGAAAAGTAGTTTATAATTTAATGAGTTAACTGTTCCTTGAGTGTAGAGTTAATTGAAAATATCAGTCTTCTGAAAACATTCACATACTAATCAGAATTCATCACTCTATTCATCACTCCATAATGCATCATGTGACCTTTCTCAAGTGTTGATTCTGTTTTAAATTTTGTGGTTTAAATGATTGCCCATATCCAAAATATGAAATCAAGACCGCATAATAAACTTTCCCCACCTTTCATACCCAACATTAATTCCATTTTTGCAAAGGCTCCCGAACTAAATCTTATAATGACATTTCGTATTACAAAATACACAAAATCATTACTGGGGATTATAGAAAGATAATTTATTTTGTTTCCATTTTTTTTCCTTTGAAGTTCTAAACATTCCCTAATTTACATGAAGCCCAAGTAGACTGTTAAAAGTATAAGTGCTTCTATCATTCGTGATTTCCAGGTTATCTGGAAAATGTTTGGCTGTTTTCCTTACACAGTGGCTGCAAGCCATGTTAAGCTGCATCAGTATTTGTCTTGGAGATAAGGGAAAATCAATACAGTTAACCCTTTAACAACATCGTTAGTAGTACCAACCTCTTACACATTTGAAAATACATCTATAACTTTTGACTCCTCAAAAACTTAACTACTAATAGTCTACTGTTGAGTAGATGCTATACCAACAACATAAACATATTTTGTATATGCATTATATACTGTATTCTTACAATTAATTAAGTACTATATACTGGATTATTGAAGAAAATCTGCTTATAAATAAACCCATGCAGTTAAAATCCATGTTGTTGAATGGTCCATTAAACCTTTAATCAACAATGTTTGGATGTAAAAAATGTCTTTGATTAGATAAAGTGAAAGGTAGAATACAGCACAGCCTGTGCTTCTTGCAGGGAATTCAGTAGGAAATAAGCCTAGGAAAGTTTGCTGAGAAGAAAAGAAGAAAAAGGACTGTTAGATTTATGAAGTAAGACTGGTTAAAATAAAATGGAAAAAGAGAATCTTGTTATTTACAAGTCACCTGACCTTTAATACAGCAATGACTAATTCTGTTAGGATAACAGCTTGGTAGTAATCTTTGTCTTTTTGTAGGTCATCCATCCACAATTTTCCAGTGTTCCTGCAGAGATAACCAACACTCTTTCACATTATTTTATAATATATATATATATATATATATATATATATATATGTCCATCAGACATCAGCAAATTATACATAAGATCGGTAGCTATGTCTTGAAGCTATCTGATGGGACCTCAAGATCTTGATAATATTCTAGATGACTACCATGACAAAAAAAAAATAATTCAAAGCTCTGTTTACACGTCAACAACACTCAAAAATATTTTAAAGCAATATTCAGTAAACTAAGTTCAAAAATGTAGGTACTACAAATTAGTAAGAAATAAATCTTAGTCTCTTGATGAATCTTTTAGGGCCTTATCCTTCACCAGAATTCTTATCAGTTGATCATTAGTGCTAGTACATAGGCTGGGGTCATAAATATAGTCCAGACAACTATACACCTCCAGCTCTACCCCCAGTTTGTCAAGAATACCCCAGCGGAGCAGAAATTACAGAAATGGATGATTCTAGTGTGGAGGAAGAGCAGGATTTCAGAGCCGCTCAAGAAGCAGCTGCTCTTCCTGCTGAGGAAATGGAAGAAACTAAAGAAGATGAAGATGAGGAAGATGATTAGGACCAAGAATAAAATCAGCCCAGTCTTGTGTGAGACTGGTACACATACACCACGTGTGGAACCAGTTTTACATATATAATATTTAGTAACAGTTATGTAAAAATTGGCAACTCTTCATGTGCAAAATGTCATTGCTTGAAAAAGTCATTTGGAATTTTGTATGTGCGACCATTAATATGTACTTATAAAGAGATGCTTGATGGGTTTTCCAGATGCTTAAATGACATATTCTTACATCAGTGTTATGATGGTTACAGCTAGTAGAATGTGTATTCTTAAAAAAAAAAAAGTCTTAGGTTTATTTTCTAATATGGAAACATGGAAAGATGTAATCCACAAAATCTTGGGGACTTTAATATTTGTTGGTGGGTACTGGGGCCAAAAATGTTGAAAATCCCTGAAAAGAAAAAACAAACAAACAAACAAACAAAAAAACCTTTTGTAGGTTAATGGATTTTAATTGGATATCACTGTGCTTTTCCTCTGTATGGAAACACCCACTCTGCTGTAACCCGCTATGGAGTAGTTGCTGTGATCTACTGATAATTGATAATGGTCAATTTTGCACAATTGTTGAGTACAAACTCACCAGTAAGAGATGGGCTTGGGTGATTTGGGAGTGGAGCTCAGTGAAGGACCACAAAATTATTGTAGAGCTATAAAGAATTTGGAATAAAATATTATCCCAGCAAAAGTCCTTAAGGTTATATTAGACTCATATCAGCACAATTATAGAGCCACTTTGAAGATTTTTTTCAGGCAAGCTAATTTTCTTAGAAAGTCTTAAAAGCCAAATAGCAAAGACTGAAAGGAAGCTACTTAAGTCAAATAAAGAAGTCCATTCTGATCAGTTTGTTCAAATATTACATCCAGTAGCATTCTCTAAATCCTTCACTTATGTATATACACACCATCTAAAATTCCATAAAATCACTGCCTGTATTTATAAATAGAAACTTAATTTCTGTTGGTAATTTTAAAAATTAAAAGGCTTGTCTTTGTGCCATTTATTGTGAGTGTTCTCATTTTCATAGTTTGATTGAAAATTTCTTAGTTATATTCCCCAATTAATTTGTCTTTTTTCCCATTTGTAGTAGCAAGTGGAGTTTTGTGGCAATTATTTTTAAAATTATTAATCCAAGTCTATATAAAAATAAAAGAGCTCATAAATAAGTGACTCAGGGATAGTTAAGTATGCTAGATACATTATTTTCCATAATTAGTAGTATACAATCAAGATTTTTCTAAGAGTTGTACCTTGAATAAAATAATTTAAGGATCTTTGAGTTTCATTTCTCTATTTCAAACCTGAGTCATCACTTGTTTGTCAAAGTACAATACTTGCCCTTTCCTTTAAAAAGCACTGTAGTAAAGTGATATAATGGCATGAGTCAGGAAAAATGGTATTTTATATGCCAATGTGCTCCCAAAATGATAGGTCCATTTAGGTAGGTAGGTAGGTAGGTAGATAGATTATATACAGTTAGACCAAACATGTGTTT
Organism: Vulpes lagopus; assembly: GCF_018345385.1. Taxonomy (NCBI): domain Eukaryota; kingdom Metazoa; phylum Chordata; class Mammalia; order Carnivora; family Canidae; genus Vulpes; species Vulpes lagopus. The sequence continues at coordinate 20,131,956 of NC_054843.1, read as the reverse complement.
TATATAATATTAATGTATAACATAGAACAGGAGTAAACAAACTTTTTCTGTAAAGTTAAAGAAAGTAAATATTAGACTTTGCAGACCATATGGCCTGTCACCACTACTCAATTCAACCAGCCAATTTGGCACAAAAGCAGTCACAAACAATATGTAAATGAATGTGTATTGCCAACTCCTGATATAGAATATATGTATTATACATAGTATACTACGATGCATATTTAAATATGTAAATATTATATAAATATGCAGAACCTAAATCATATATTTATAGGTAAATATGCATGCATGTATATAAATATATAATAGATTAAGTTAATATATACTAATAACATGATGAGTCAGGTAATGCATCAGTTACACAAATTTAAATATTGTGTCAATTTGACAGTGGATGTTTCAAGAAACTAAAATTCTGTGAAGGACAAGGATTTCAAATTATTTTTAGCTTTGGAATAGAAAAAAATATCTAAAAAATATACCCTATCTGTAGGATTGGGTAAACTTACACAGTAAAACAGACTATTTTTTCCTAACCATCATTTGGTCAACAGCGAAATCCCACAGCCTTTGCTTGGCTGGTCAGAAATGGTGTTTTGTTTTGTTTTCCTTTTGAGCATGAAAGAGTATTACAACCATGCAAAGCTATAAACATAGTACCTGATAAATTTCTGCCAACTTTAGTAGGTAAAGTGCAAGATATAAATACTAAAAGATTCATAGTCTCTATATTCAAAACAAGGATGAGCATAAAGAAAATACAGAAACAAACTTGAATCTGGTGGATTAGGACTTTTAATCAGATTTAATGTTAGATAATAATTTCTCTAATCATAATGTTTGTGTCTATCTGCTTCTTAAAGTTTTAAAGTTCTTAGAACCTGATATATTAGATTTTTAAAATTTATTTAAAAATTTTAATCTGAATAGGTGAACTTATGAGTAAGATGTTTATACATATTAACTTGTTAAACTAATAAGTTATTTGTAGTGATGTAAGTAATACATTAATGGGAATATTGATTTCTTAATGTTTAAAGAATGTTGATTTTAATAGTCATGAAGCGAGCAAATTGAAAACAATCCAAATTTGTTTAATTCTTATAAACTAGATAGAATCCATCAACATTCTAAAAGTTAAAGTAATAGAGTTCCAATACTGCAGAAGAAGCTGGAACTTAAATCAATTGTCAATAAAATATAAGGAAGAAAAAATAATTCTAATAAAAGAAAGGAATGATCATTTCTAATCATTAATAATATGGATAATTTATCCAATATAAGAATTGTATTTCCTGTTTTCTACTTAACTTATTCTTTCAACATTAAGAAATGACGAATATTCCATATAAATACAACTATTTTAACAGCAAAACCTAATAAGATAAAATATCAAAAAATAAGAATAAGAACTGCCTAGTATAGTTAACATTTCAGCTGAATGCTCTTCAGTTTGCTGGCAATGATGGGTTACCTTGCTGAATTAACTGAGAGAAAACACATTTTTTTCCTTGGAATTTTCTCAATATTCTGTTCTGGACCATTAATCTTCATTTTTTATGTGCTTCTAAAAGTTAGCTTCTAAAAGGAGGCAAGTAGGCAAAGGTATCAAATTATTAAGTATAAGGGAAGATATTAAATCATAATTTCACAAACATGGTGCAGGGTTAAAAGAAAAGGGTTTTTTTCCTTAACTCATCACCCCACATTGCCAGGCCTAATCTTTCTCATCGGTAGAGAGAAGGATAACATTTACCATGTAAATGCTGAGCTGTTATGAAATTTAAATGAGATTTAAATATTTTGAAAGATTTTCTAAGTTGTAAAATGTTACACAGGTATAATACCGTGTACTGCATGTCCTCCCCAAAAGATAAACACTTAAACATCAAAATAACTGAAAGTAACACTCAGGCATATTTCCACTAAATAAATTTTCATTTTCCACTTAATTCTACAAAAATCTTTCGTAAAAGTGTTTCTCCAAAACATGTTGCTCTCTGTACTATATCGCTGACTTAATTATTGGAATTTTTTACTTATGGTTTTAAAATGTCTGCAATATTTCTCAAAGAGTAAGATTAGTAATAATAGCCTTAGTTATGACTATAAATATGCACAGGATTCATTATTTGAATTAATCTAAATTTTATCAAAATTCACTTGTATATTAGAAGAATGGATTAGTCCTTATTACAACTTCTGTTTCAAATAATGTTCTTATTTAATTAAAAGAATTTTAATTAACCAATGAAATAGGTAAAGCAGTGAACCTTAAAACAGAATAGTAAGTAAGAGTTATGTGTATATTCTCTTTCTTTTATATGCCTGTAAATTTCAGTGATTATAATGGATAATTAATAGTCATTGAACAGGTGATCACAAAATAATGACTTTTGATCAAGTAGGAAGTCGTTTTTGATATATTTTTATATTATATTATAAAAAAAAATCCAGCCTATGGTTCATATCTTTGTCTCAGATATATTCTAGGCAGTTAATATATGACACTAAATATGCTACTTTATTTTTCTTGTCTCACTACCAACCTATTAGAAAAATGCAGACTGGCATCTTTGAGGTATGTGATCTTTAGGAGTAATCTAAGAAACAACACCAGCATCTGTCAACTTTTCTGCTGTTTGCAGCCTGGAAATAGCTTCACATGCCCTCGTGTCCCAGAGGGTATCCAAAACAGGCCTAAGTGTCTTATGAACAGTTGGTGCTTTATTCTGAGATTGCCTTCCAAGTTCAGCATCCTTATTAGAGAAAAAAGAGGCTTAGCAAAACAGATGTTCAGTTGAGTGGAAAGAACAGATAACAGACATATCCATGAATCAAAATGGAAATTTACGAGAAAACAAAATAAACATTTTTGTCTCTATATTATTCCATTTTAATACAATATTCTTATCAAACAGTTAACAGTTTAGTCAAAATGAAAGAATGTTCCTTTTCTTAGCCATGGTATGAAATAACAGCTGATAGGATGCTTAAAAAATTAAAACATTTAAAAAATGTATAATTACAAGAAGTCACATACTGTTAACTTACAGGATGATTGGAGGAATTATTTAATAAACTGATCATTTTTATTGCTGTGTCATTTATGTCATGTTTTATTAGTCTACCAATAACAGCCATAAAAAAACATTATGTTCAGATTTCCTTCTCTCCTTATCTCATAAAATATGTAATGTTTTCATGAAGCTTCCCCAAAACTATTTCCTATTCAGGAATCAAACAACATTTTTCATCCAAGAGTGGTTTGAGGTTACTCCCAGTTTATCCTTCCCCTTCAAATGTTCCATATTGAGGTAAATTTAGGAAGTGGCATGATTATAGCTCCCTTTGGAGAGTGTGACCTATTAAGACTTAAAAGTCCCTGAAGTAAAAATCATTTTATCTTTGAAATAAACATTTAAATTATGCTTTATACAGCAATTAAGAAAATGTGTTGCTGGTTAATGTTCTATTTTAAAATTGTTTTTAAAATATTACTGCTTTTAATCCAGTGAATATTTTTGTTTAACTTTATGCATATTTCATGTTGTCTATCAAACCACACTATGAATTTTTGATTATTATGTTATCTCTATTTCTCTCAAAATTCATACCAAAGAACTATGGTAAGTGTTCTGATTTGGATTAATATAGTCAAATTACTTTTATCAAAATATGAAGTGGAAAAATTTGTAAATAAGTTTTAATGTAAAGATTAAAGAGGCCACAGGCAAGTACAGAAGCCAATGATTACCATCTTAAAATTTACTGAATAATTTCTACTACAGTAAAGTTACAATGAGTAATATAACAAACAGCACCAAGTTTGAAAAATAAAATACTAAAAAAATATGTTTCCTTTCCTGTTGGAATTACTTCTAGAGGAAGTATATACATATACGCACACAAAATATAATGTCACATTTGTTGTTTTAATATGTTAAAAAATTCTATTATACTAATTTCAATAGTGAACACTATGAACACTGCACCTTTTGCTCTCGAATGTACTTATTTAATTTCTTGCTATTGGACATTGAAGTTACTTCTAAGTCATGGCTATTGTAAGTATCACATCTATTAATATTTCTGGACAGGTCTCCATGAGCGTGGATGAATAAATTCCACTTGGGTGTAAGTTTAGTAGTAAAATTGCTGAATCCTGCTTCAGACATTTCATAAGCACTTGAGGTTCCAGTGCATATTAATAACAAGATTTAATAAGATAGTCTGTTATTCTTTTAACTTTATATTATTATTATATTGTCAGATTTTAAACGTTTTGTCCATCTGAAGTTTGTGAAACTATACCTAAATGTATTCTTACTTTGCATTTTTCTGAAACTTTGTGGGATTCTCTGCATGATTTCATATGTTTATTTATAACTGTATTTCCTATTTTGTTGTCTTTTCATACATTCTTGTGAGAGCTTTTAAAATTGTTATCTAATTGAACCATAAGTGTGTGTGTGTGTGTGTGTGTGTGTTTGTATGATGAGTTTTCAATTACTTTAAACATGAGGGGATTAATTTTTCTTTAGTACACTGGAGGTAGTATTACTTTCTATAAAAATTATGAGATAGGCTCCATTTTTTTTCAAGTAGAGACTTTTTTAAGCCATATGAATGGATAATTGTTTATCCAATTTTGACATATGTCAACCTTTCTAAACAGTGTTTATAATTTTGCTTCTTGGCTTCTACTTTGCTTCATTCATCTATTTGCTGCTCTGTATCCATTCCACGTCTTACCTACATTAGTTTTATAAAGGTATCTGGTAAGATGCTACCACTAACCTTCAATTATTACTCTCTCCTCTCTCCCTGTTCCTATTTTGCTTTCAGTAATGCTCCTTATGTACCTCGTACCTTCCCCATACGCATGCTTCAGTTTTCTGCTGTTGGACATTTAAGTTACTTCTGGTTTTTAGCTATTACAGTTAATCTACTAATGTGCTTGAACACATTTCCAGCACTATTACTGTTGTCCTCTCCTTCTCTTTCTTCTTTTTCTCCTTGTCCTCCTTCTTTTTCTGCCCCTCTTCTCCCTTCTTTTTCCTCTTTCCTTCTCTTCTCCTTCTCCTGCTTCTTATTTCTACTCTTCTCACCTCTTCCTCCTACTCCACATCCCTTTCTTTTTTCTCTTCCTCACTTATTTCTCTTTAATTTCAAAATTGACTATATTTGGCAATTGGCTTTTCAGAATAAAAGAAAAAGATAATATACTTTCTGAGATCCAATGAGAAATCCTATAACAATTACAGTTGATAGTCCATGAATTTGTGGTTTCTTTTGGAAGAAATATATTTAGATTTTCTATGCATGGATATAGTATACATTTTTGTATAATTAATCAATTAATTAATTTTTAAAAGTTTTCTCCATAAAAGTCTCATATCTATCTTCTCTGTCCTAAAATTTGTATTTGTTAGTGAAGGATCTGGATTCTATTTAGGACACTGGGATTGATAGTACTAGAAACTTATATGTACTTATTTTAGATAGGAAAGGTTTTCCCATTCAAATTATCATCAAATGTCTTCATATTTTTGTCTGTTTGATCCAGAAACTACTGAGAGATTCCTTAAAACTCTACAGTGATTTTGGAAATGTTAACTTCTACATCATTTCTATCACATATTTACTTTGTGCAACTTAGAACTATGTTTTTAGTTCAGATAAGTTTAATATTGTTATAGTTTTGGTTGGTGAATTAAATTGTTCTTCAATGTATATAACCTTTGTATATTGAATAATGTTTTGCCTTCATGTCTATTTTGCTTGGTATCTCTTTACCAGTTTCCTAGGTGTTAGGGATTTCTAGATATAAATTTATTTTTAATTTTTAAGAAACAAAGTTAAAAAAAAAAAGAAACAAAGGAAACAATCATAGAGGAAAAAAGAGAGAGGAAAACCAAGAAACAGATTCTTAACTATAAAGGATAAACTTATGGTTACCAGAGGGGAGATGGTTGAAGGATGGGTAAAATAAGTGATGGGAATTAAGGAGTGCACTTGTGATGAGCACTGGCTGTTGTATGAAGTGCTGAATCACTAAGTTATATACCTGAAACTAATAGTACATTGTATGTTAACTAACTGAAATTTAAATACAAACTAAAAAACAAACAAACAAACAAAAAACCCCTAAAAATAAAATATCCATAACCTGGTTTTATTTTTTTATTTTTATTTTTTAATTTTTTTATAAATTTATTTTTTATTGGTGTTCAATTTGCCAACATATAGAATAACACCCAGTGCTCATCCGGTCAAGTGCCTATTTCATTGCCTGTCACCCAATCACCCCCACCCCCCGCCCACCTCCCCTTCCACCACCCCTAGTTCATTTCTCAAAGTTAGTAGTCTTTCATGTTCTGTCTCCCTTTCCGATATTTCCCACTCATTTTTTCTCCTTTCCCCTTTATTCCCTTTCACTATTTTTTATATTCCCCAAATGAATGAGATCATATAATGTTTGTCCCTCTCCAATTGACTTACTTCACTCAGCATAATACCCTCCAGTTCCATCCACATGGAGGCAAATGGTAGGTATTTGTCATTTCTAAAGGCTGAGTAATATTCCATTGTATACGTAAACCACATCTTCTTTATCCATTCATCTTTCAATGGACACCGAGGCTCCTTCCACAGTTTGGCTATTGTGGACATTGCTGCTATAAACATTGGGGTGCAGGTGTCTTGACATTTCATTGCATCTGTATCTTTGGGGTAAATCCCCAGCAGGGCAATTGCTGGGGCGTAGGGCAGGTCTATTTTTAATTCTTTGAGGAACCTCCACACAGTTTTCCAGAGTGGCTGCAACAGTTCACATTCTCACCAACAGTGCAGGAGGGTTCCCCTTTCTCCACATCCTCTCCAACATTTGTGGTTTCCTGCTTTGTTAATTTTCCCCATTCTCGCTAGTGTGACGTGGGATCTCATTGTGGTTTTGATTTGTATTTCCCTGATGGCAAGTGATGTGGAGCATTTCCTCATGTGCTTGTTGGCCATGTCCATGTCTTCCTCTGTGAGATTTCTGTTCATGTCTTTTGCCCATTTCATGATTGGATTGTTTGTTTCTTTGGTGTTGAGTTTAATAAGTTCTTTATAGATTTTGGAAACTAGCCCTTTATCTGATATGTCATTTGCAAATATCTTCTCCCATTCTGTAGGTTGTCTTTCAGTTTTGTTGATGGTATCTTTTGCTGTGCAAAAGCTTCTTATCTTGATGAAGTCCCAATAATTCATTTTTGCTTTTGTTTCTCTTGCTTTCCTGGATGAATCTTGCAAGAAGTTACTGTGGCCAAGTTCAAAAAGGGTGTTGCCTGTGTTCTCCTCTAGGATTTTGATGGCATCTTGTCTCACATTTAGATCTTTCATCCATTTTGAGTTTATCTTTGTGTATGGTGCAAGAGAGTGGTCTAGTTTCATTCTTCTGCATGTGGATGTCCAATTTTTCCAGCACCATTTGTTGAAGAGACTTTTTTCCAGTGGATAATCTTTCTTCCTTTGTCGAATATTAGTTGACCATAAAGTTGAGGGTCCACTTCTGGATTCTCTATTCTGTTCCATTGATCTATGTGTTGGTTTTTGTGCCAGTACCACACTGTCTTGATGACCACATTTTGTAGTACAACCTGAAATCTGGCATTATGATGCCCCAGCTATGGTTTTCTTTTTTAAAATTCCCCTGGCTATTCGGGGTCTTTTCTGATTCCACACAAATCTTAAAATATTTTTTTCTAACTCTCTGAAGAAAGCCCATGGTATTTTGATAGGGATTGCATTAAACATGTAAATTGCCCTGGCTAACAATGGCATTTTCACAATATTAATTCTGCCAATCCATGAGCATGGAATATTTTTCCATCTCTTTGTGTCTTCCACAATTTCTTTCAGAAGTGTTCTGTAGTTTATAAGGTATAGATCTTTTACCTCTTTGGTTAGGTTTATTCTTAGGTATCTCATGCTTTTGGGTGCAATTGTAAATGGGATTGACTCCTTAATTTCTCTTTCTTCAGTCTCATTGTTAGTGTATAGAAATGCCACTGATTTCTGGGCATTGATTTTGTATCCTGCCACACTGCCAAATTGCTGTATGAGTTCTAGCAATCTTGGGGTGGAGTCTTTTGGGTTTTCTATGTAGAGTATCATGTCATCAGCAAAGAGGGAGAGTTTGACTTCTTCTTTGCCAATTTGAATGCCTTTAATGTCTTTTTGTTGTCTGATTGCTGAGGCGAGGACTTCCAGAACTATGTTGAACAGCAGTGGTGAGAGTGCACATCCCTGTCTTGTTCCTGATTTTAGGGGAAAGGCTCCCAGTGCTTCCCCATTGAGAATGATATTTGCTGTGGGCTTTTTGTAGATGGCTTTTAAGAAGTTGAGGAATGTTTCATCTATCCCTACACTCTGAAGGGTTTTGATCAGGAATGAATGCTGTATTTTGTCAAATGTTTTCTCTGCATCTATTGAGAGGATCATACGGTTCTTGTTTTTTCTCTTGCTGATATGATGGATCACATTGATTGTTTTACGAGCGTTGAACCAGCCTTGCATCCCGGGGATGAATCCTACTTGGTCATGGTGAATAATCGTCTTAATGTATTGTATCCTATTGGCTAGTATCTTGTTGAGAATTTTTGCATCCATGTTCATCAGGGATATTGGTCTGTAATTCTCCTTTTTGGTGGGGTCTTTGTCTGGTTTCGGAATTAAGGTGATGCTGGCCTCATAGAACGAATTTGGACGTACTCCATCTCTTTCTATCTTTCCAAACAGCTTTAGTAGAATAGGTATGATTTCTTCTTTAAACGTTTGATAGAATTCCCCTGGGAAGCCATCTGGCCCTGGACTCTTGTGTCTTGGGAGTCTTTTGATGACTGCTTCAATTTCCTCTGTGGTTATTGGCCTGTTCAGGTTTTCTATTTCTTCGTGTTCCAGTTTTGGTACTTGTGGCTTTTCAGAAATGCGTCCATTACTTCTAGATGCCTAATTTATTGGTGTACAGCTGTTCATAATATGTTTTTAAAATCGTTTGTATTTCCTTGGTGTTGGTAGTGATCTCTCTTTTCTCATTCATGATTTTATTAATTTGAGTCTTCTCTCTCTTCTTTTTAATAAGGTTGGCTAATGGTTTATCTATCTGGTAAATTCTTTCAAAGAACCAACTCCTGGTTTTGTTGATCTGATCCACAGTTCTTCTGGTCTCTATTTCATTGAGTTCTGCTCGAATCTTTGTTAACTCTGTTCTTCTGCTAAGTGTAGGATCTATTTGCTGTTTTTTCTCTGGCTCCTTTAGGTGTAAGGTTAGCTTTTGTATTTGAGTTCTTGCCAGTTTTTGGATGGATGCTTGTATTGTGATGTATTTCCCCCTCAGGACTGCTTTTGCTGTATCCCAAAGATTTTGAATGGTTGTATCTTCATTCTCATTAGTTTCCATGAATCTGTTTAATTCTTACTTAATTTCCTGGTTGACCCTTTCATCTTTTAGCAGGATGGTCCTTAACCTCCACGTGTTTGAGGTCCTTCCAAACTTCTTGTTGTGATTTAGTTCTAATTTCGAGGCATTGTGGTCTGAGAATATGCAGAGGATGATCCCAATCTTTTGGTATTGGGTCAGACCCGATTTGTGACCCAGTATGTGGTCTATTCTGGAGAAAGTTCCATGTGCATTTGAGAAGAATGTGTATTCAGTTGTGTTTGGATGTAAAGTTCTGTAGATATCTGTGAAATCCATCTGGTCCAGTGTATCATTTAAAGCTCTTGTTTCTTTGGAGATGTTGTGTTAGAAGACCTTTTGAGGGTAGAAAGCACTAGATTGAAGTCACCAAGTATAGGTGTATTATTGTCTAAGTATGTCTTAACTTTGGTTATTGATTGATTGATATATTTAGCAGCTTCCACATTCGGGGCATATATATTGATGATTGTTAAGTCCTCTTCTTGGATAGATCCTTTAAGTATGATATAGTGTCCCTCTTCATCTCTCACTACAGTCTTCAGGATAAATTTTAGTTTATCTGATATAAGGATGGCTGCCCCTGCTTTCTTTTGAGGACCATTTGAATGGTAAATGGTTCTCCAACCTTTTATTTTCAGGCTGTAGGTGTCCTTCTGTCTAAAATGAGTCTCTTGTAGACAGCAAATAGATGGGTCCTGCTTTTTTATCCAGTCTGAAACCCTGTGCCTTTTGATGGGGTCATTACGCCCATTCACATTCAGAGTTACAATTGAAAGATATGAGTTTAGTGTCATCATGGTACTTATTCCAGTCCCTGTTTTTGTGGATTGTTCCATTGGACTTCTTCTTAAAGAGGAATTTTAAGAGTCCCACTTAAAATTTCTTGCAGAGCTGGTTTGGAGGTCACATATTCTTTCAGTTCCTGCCTATCTTGGAAGCTCTTTATCTCTCCTTCTATTCTGAATGAAATCCTTGCTGGATAAAGTATTCTTGGCTGCATGTTCTTCTCATTTAGGACCCTGAATATATCCTGCCAGCCCTTTCTGGCCTGCCAGGTCTCTGTGGAGAGGTCTGCTGTTAATCTTTCTCCCCATAAAAGTTAGAGATTTTGTGTCTCTTGCTGCTTTAAGGATCTTCTCTTTATCTTTGGAATTTGCAAGCTTCACTATTAAATGTCGAGGTGTTGAATGGTTTTTATTTATTTTAGGGGGGGATCTCTCTATTTCCTGGATCTGAATGCCTGTTTCCCTTCCCAGATTAGGAACGTTTTCAGCTATGATTTGTTCAAATACATATTCTGGCCCTCTGGCCCTTTCGGTGCCCTCGGCAACCCCAATTAAACATAGATTTTTCTTCCTCAGGCTGTCATTTATTTCCCTTAATCTATCCTCATGATCTTTTCATTGTTTGTCTTTTTTCCTCAGTTTCCCTCTTTGCCATCAACTTGTCTTCTATGTCACTCACTCGTTCTTCCACCTCGTTACCCTCATCATTAGGACCTCTAGTTTGGATTGCATTTCATTTAATTGATTTTTAATTTCTGCCTGATTAGATCTAAATTCTGTAGTCATGAAGTCTCCTGGGTCCTTTATGCTTTTTTGTAGAGCCAACAGTAGCTTTATAATAGTGCTTCTGAATTGGCTTTTTGACATTGAATTGTAATCCAGATTTTGTAACTCTGTGGGAGAGAGGACTATTTCTGATTCTTTCTTTTGAGGTGAGGTTTTCCTTCTAGTCATTTTGCTCAGTGCAGAGTGGCCAAAAACAAGTTGTATTGGGAAAAGGAGAAAAAGAGAGAAGAGTAAGAAGGAAAGAAAAAGAAAAAAGAAAAAAGAAAATAAAGAGGAAAAAAAAGAAAAAATAGAAGAAAGGAAAAAAAAGGGGGGGTATGGAAGCAAACAGAAATCAAAAAACAAAAAACAAGGGGGAGTAACCTCTGATTCTGTATACTGTAAGTTCCTCAACTTCCCCTGGAACTTTCCAGTGCTGCTTGGTCAATAATTTGCTTTTCCCCTGTCCGTCTAGCTGGTCTCCTGGGGGAGGGGCCTGCTGTGCTGATTTTCAGGTGTCACCACTTGGGGGAGCTGCTCAACCCCCTGCCTGGTGCAGGGCTCAGTGAAAGATGTTTAAGCTGTTTATCTGGTGAGGCCACTGTGAGGCTCCATGGGGGCGGCCAGCTCTGCAGCCCTGGAGTCAGCTCCTGCAGTAGCTCCGGGGCTCTCCATCTGCAGGGCCTGGAGGCTCCGGGGCGGGGCCGCTGATCTGCTCAGCTCCGGGCAGGAGCATCCTCGCTGTCCTGGGCCCTCCTGGCCTCTGCCTGTCCTGGGGGAGGCCAGATCCTGGGCTGTGTCCCGGCGCCCTGTGCTCCGGGGCCTGCGCTGTTGGATTCGCGCTCCTGCCCCGCAGCCCCCTCCGCGGACCCGCCGCCCGAGCCCCTCCGAGCTGCTCCGGGTCCCGCCGTGCGCGCTGCAGCCCTTAGGGAGCTCGGCGCACTCTCCCGGGGCGCAGGTGCCTGTTAGTGTCCCCGGGAGCCCGAGGGCATCCCCGCCCTCCTGGGTCCTGCTCTAACTCCCTGCGGGCCCCTTTCCAAGGAAGGTTGGTGCAGCTCCTGCTCCTCTGGGACGGGGCTCTCCTGTCCTGGGGACACTCGCCCCGCCCTCAGCCCGGCTCCGCGTGGGGCCCCTCCCCCTTGGAGGCCTTTTGTGTCTTTATTTCTTTTTCCCCCGTCTTCCTACCTTGATAGAAGCACGAACTCTCCTCACTGTAGCGTTCCAGCTGGTCTCTCTTTAAATCTCAGGCCGAATTCGTAGATTTTCAGGATGATTTGAAGGTTATCTAGGTAATTTGGTGGGGACAGGTGACTTGGGGACCCTACTCTTCCGCCGTCTTGCCCCGCCTCTCATAACCTGGTTTTATATTTTAGACAAGTCTTTTATAAACTGCATAAAGTTGACCATTTACAAAGTAACCCCACAATACCTTTACCTGACAAGAATAATTCTTCCAACTTCTTTTTAAGATTTATTTTATTTATTTGAGAGAAAGAGAGAAATAAAGAGAAAGAAAAAGAAGAAGGGGCAGAGAGAGAGGGAGAGAAGAATCTCAAGCAGACTCCACACTCACTGTGAAGCCCAACATAGGGCTCCATCCCAGGATCCTGAGATCATGCATGACCTGAGCCAAAATTAAGAGTTGAACACTTAACCAACTGAGGCACCCAGGTGTCTCTAACTCTTTTATAATAACTAACAAGTTTGAATTATATTCTTCCTATTCATTATTTGCATTATATTTGTCTTTATTTTTCTTCTGAATATATTTCAAGTTTATAATTTATTTTCATTAATTAAAAAACACTAAGAAATAATTCCATTCAAAAGACACGAAGGGAAAACTTTTGTTGTTCTACTTAAAAATGATTCAAACTTGGTACATAATTTGTTCATTTCAGAATATAAGTTAAATATTAAAACTTTCCCTATAATTTTTTTTTCTGGAAAAAAAAACATCTGCTAGTCTTTGCTGACACTATTCTTCAGCACCTTATTTCTCCAGTTCCATTTTATTAGCAGTGTTTCTCTGTATCTTGCTGGAAGCATCTGCTCTTTCATCATCTAGTGTTTATTTTACCTGAAAGGGGAAAACATGGTACATCCTCCTCTCCTGTAACCACTATCATGATGTCTCACAAATGGTGATACCGTTAGTTTCTTTAGGGTTATTTTCTTTATGATCCACTCTTTTCCCCCGAGGATGGAGAAAGAAAGAAGAAGGAAAAAAGATGGCAGTGAATGGCAACTGAGAAGAAATGAGCATTGGAGAGAGGGAAAGAGTGGAAGGTAAGTGTGACAGCATAATACTGTCTTCATTTAGAGACATCAGAGACTTTGCACAAATGCAGAAGCAACAGCTGGTGATTCCATTTGCAAAATCTAAGATGACATTTCTATGCTCTTTTTCCCTCCTTTAATTTTTTCTGCCAGATATATCAGGTGTTTATTATTCCAGTTTTTTCTATCAGCCAGAAAGTTTCATAATTGATTTTAACTTTTCAGAGTTACTGTAAAATATGAATAATACTACACTATAAAAATTCTCATATTTAATTGAATAAAATCAGAATTAAATTAATATACCAAGACTCCTCCCAAATTAGCACTTGGAACTCAAAACACTTTAAATACATTCATTCTTTTCTTAAAGATTTTTTATTAAGTACTTAACTCTGATTATAATAATTTTCATAAAAAGAATTTCCATTTGGTTTATTTTGAAATCTGCCAGGTCTTTTTTTGATAGCATTGCATTTCATTGTCAGATTTTTTAAACATACTTGATTCTTTAATTATTTTTATTTTAATTAAAATGCAAATGTCTAAATGTCCTGGAATTTACTTCTGCTTTCTTTTTTTCTTTTGGCTAACTGTTCTTTTTTTCACCCCCATCAGTCTTCCTATGTGTTTGAAATATTTTATATATATATATACACACATATATATAATACATATATATATGTGTGTATATATATGCTAGCATCAGTTCTAATATCCTTAAACCTAAAACTTTGTTATCTTATTTTTTTTTAATTTTGTTATCTTAAAACACAAGGCTTTCATTACTAAAGTTTGGGAAGTCTTATAGCATGCTTTAGGTTACATTTGTTTTATTTTTTCTGTAATATCCCAATTTTTAAATTAGATTTTTTTCCTGAATAGCAACTGTCTTATATTTGCTGTTGAAAATAGCAATGCTATGCTATTTTCAGAGAGATTTTAATAAATTCCCTATACTATCTTGGCATGGTAGAATTTTCCATGTTGAGACTAGTAATTAGAGATTCTATTATTCACAATAATATGAACTGGCAAAGTAATATGACTGAACATGTTTTACCATTTAGAAAATAGATAATTTTAATTTGTGTGTATGTGATTTAGAACTAGGATAAAAATGCATACAGTATTTAATTAAACACATTGTGGGAAAAATTAACTCTGAGGTTAAACTAAACACAACTGTAATGTAAAAGTTAATTTTATATATATTCTAACATTCTAGAAAGTAACAAATCCAGTTTTTTTCTCAATTAAAAGGATTACCATGAGTTAAAATTACTCATAAAATTTCTTAAAGAATAAACAAAAAGAAAGACTCTCATTACAAAATTGTATTTGCATAATTACTGTAAAATGCCAATTTTATGTGAAAAACGGAGCCAGAAATGGTTCAAAATCTCATTTGAATAATACATGCAAATGTACTGGTTCTGCACGGCTAAGCCAACAGGCGTGTCAGTGAAAATATTTACCTTGGAATGTTAACAATCAAAAAAGTTTCCAATATGTATACAGAAGTACCAGTATAAAATAAACATTCCTCAAAGACAGATCTAGCTTCCTATTATCACTGTTAACTAAAATAATATATTTGTGATATATCTACAAAGCAATAATAATTATATAAGATCAGTGGCCCATGAATTTTTATTTACTTTTTTTCAAAATTTTTTAGAGGGGGGAGGGGCAGGAGAGGGAGGGAGAGAATCTTAAGCAGGCCCCATGCCCAGCAAATAGCCTGACTCAGGGCTGAATCTTACAACCCTGAGATCATGACCTGCGCTGAAATCAAGAGTTGGACACATAAGCAACTGAGCCATTCAGGTGCCCCTCTTTAGACTTAAGGTAAATACATGTATAACTCATGAAATGAATTATTTTTATTGAGATATAATTTTCATACATCAAAATATATAACCTTAAATCCTCAGTTTGATGAGATTTGGCAAACCCATGTTACGACCACCTGAAACAAAATTTAGAATAGTTACTTAACCCCAAAGAGTTAAATCGTGACCCATTCAGTCAGTTCTTCAACTAGAAAAAAGCTCTTCAACTGGAAGAGATCATAGGTATTTTTTTCTATTTAAACATTTTCACTCATGCATTTGGGATTCATCCATTATGTTGCATGTATTAGTAATTTTTTATAAGATGGAGAAAGGTGAAGGAAGGGACAGCGGAAAGAGAAAGAAAGAATCCCAAGTAGGCTGCATGCCCAGCACTGGATCCCACAACTCTGAAATCACGACTCGAGTGGAAACCAAGAATTGGATACCAATGGACTGAGTCACCTAGACACCCCACATGTCTTAGTAATTTAATCCTCTTTTTATTGAAGAATAAATTCTTGCATCAATAAACCAAAATTTGTTTATTGTTCCATTAAGGGATGTTTGTGTTGTTTGCAGCTTTGGCCTTAAATCATCTCTTGCTTCTTTTGGATCTCTTGTAAATTTCTATATAGTAAGTGTCTGTGAAAACCTGGGTTATGTGAATCATTGTTAAGTGTTAAAATGTATAATACTATTTCAGGAAGGCTAGGTGGCTCAGTCAGTTAAGGATCTGCCTTCAGCTCAGATCATGATCTCAAGGTCCTGGGATGGAGTCCCATGTTATGCTCCCTGCTCAGCTGGGAGTCTGTTTCTCTGTCTCCCTCTGCCCCTCTCACAAGCTCATGCTCTCTCTCTCTCTCTCTCTCTCAAATAAGTAAATAAATCTCTAAAAAAAATGTATAGTGCTATTTTAATATTGCCTGGCTTAGCCCATACAACAGAACTTTTCCTATCACCTAAATAAATGTTTAAATATCTGATTCTCACAATTTGTTCAGTTGGTCAGTTGGTCTGTTGGTTTACCATGTTGATTTCCATGCACTTGCTTAGTGATGATTTCACAAAAATTCCATCCTATCATCATGGAAGTTTCAAAACGTTCCTGGCTTCATTAATTCCTCAAGCCCAGGTTACTACACTATTGGCATATTGATATGAATAAAGGCAAGTTTATGAAGGCCCAGTAATATGCAGAAGTAAGGCAATTAACTCAATTAGTTGTCACATTGATTGAATTCACAGGAAAGTTGTTCTCTTCAAAATAATCTGCATCTTTTTAGCTATACAAACTATGTTTGCCTGGAGATCTACCTTGAAGGAAAAGTCATCTAAAAGGAAATGTCTGGAAATGAGTATACCTGCCATTTTCCTGAGCTATTACTACAGCACTGCTCATTGTTGCACCATTTAGGGCATATTAGGAATGTTTTATTTCTCATCTTCAGAACACAACCATATTCATGAGTAAATCTGTCTTTCTCACTGCTTCCAGCTTCTGGCTAGGCATCTCTGCTTGCTGTTAGTGAAGTGGCTAAGTTCATTTCCTATTGCAATTTTCCCAATTTTCTTTGAGAAAGAAGTTATTGGAGGTAAATAGTTGTTTGCCAAAGACAATTAAGAATATTGGATCAGTCATCAATTGATCAGATCAGCTTTCTTCTTCAAAGAGAATTAATGTAAACCAAAGAGATTCTTGAAACAGCAAGACAGGTTTTGTGGGTCAGTTACTTTGACTTATTATCAATAAGACTAAACACCAAATCACCTTGACAGAAATATTTGAGAGGGATGCCTAGATGGCTCAGCAGTTGAGCGCCTGAGTTCAGCCCAGGGCATGTTCCTGGAGTACCCAGATCAAGTCCCATGTAAGGTTTCCTGAATGGAGCCTGCTTCTTTCTCTGGCTATGTCTCTGCCTTTCTCTCTGTGTGTCTCTAATGAGTAGATAAATAAAATCTTAAAAAAAAAAAAAAAAAAAGAAAGAAAGAAAAGAAACATTTGAGAGCCATGGCTGTGTTCACTTGATGGAAGAAAGTTCACACATATAAATAGGTTGTGTCATGTGTATATGTGTGGAAGGAGACTGAAAGAGACAAGTTTGGGTAGAGGGATTCCCACCCTCCTTCCTCCAAGAGGCACACCGTGAGTCAGCTTCGGGGGAAAGAATGCAGAGAATGAATTTTAGTTATTATGGAATTCTACAGATTTCTTACACTTGTACTTACTTGTACAAATACTCTTCATAGGCATCCCTTCTGTCTACTTGTCTAAGTGTGTATAAACTGTTTTTGTTTAAAATATGTCACTGATAAATAGTGTTAACCCAGTGGTACATATCATTAGTGACTTCAAAGTGGAGTAGACAAATGAACAAGCTGTGTAACTTAATATTCTATTTATACTTCTACATTTTTGACCATATCTATATCTCCAGAGTAATGCAAAACAGATAACTAGATATCTTAGGAACATAATGGGTGGAGATGAAGGAGGAAACACCAAATCATATGCTGTGTAAAGCAAGTTAACTGGAACAGAGGGGCTATTTTATTTAAATTCAATAAAAATGTCATTAAAGAGATAAGAATGGATTTTTGGTATGTAACACAAGATTTTAAATATTAGCATATAATATTCCTAAAGAGACAGGTAAAGATTTTGGTTAAAGAAATAGTAGGATAAAAAAAAAAAAAAAAAAAAAAAGAAATAGTAGGATAGAAATAGGTCAACAGGAGAAAAAAAAAGAGAAATTATTTGAAATAATAGTAGAAATAAATGGTTTTATTGAATAATTGATTAATTTCCAAAGACACAAATATAAGATTCATAATCTATTTTGAACATATTTATTTTCTTTCTTCCTTTCTCTCTCTCTCTTCTTTTTTCCTTCCTTCCTTCATCTTTTTCCTTTTTTTTTTCCTTCATCTTTTTCCATTTTTCTTGTTGTTATAGCCTAATGGGTACAAGGTAGTATCTTACTGTGGTTTGATTTACATTTCCCTTATGATTAATGAGGTTGAGAATCTTTTCATGTATCCAGAAAAATTTTCATGTATATTCATAAATCACATAAACATGCATTTTATGACTTTTTGACCAAGGTCAACTTTGAATTTTCCTAACTCAAAATCATCACACTTGAGGTGATCAAAATCATCACACTTGAGGTGAAGATTTGAAGCAAAGTTTAAATCAGAGGTAAGACATTTGATTTATTTGAGAGGTAAAAATGAATTCCCTTTTAATTTAGAAAATCAAATACTAAGATACATTAAATCAAACACTAAAATATCCTTATGACAGTTTGCATAGTATATAAAAAATGCTATGGAAATATTTTCTGTTAAAAATTTTGTAATACACAGAAATTACTATTTTCTTAACTTAGGAGATTTTTTGATTTTGATGAATAAAAATAAATATTTAGGTATGGGTTGATAACATTTGTTTAATATAATTATTAAAACTAGAAAAAATAGAGTATTGTAACTTAAATTTATATAAAACATGATAACAGGGATCCCTGGGTGCCTCAGCAGTTTGGGCCTTTGGCCCTGGGCATGATCCTGGAGACTCTGGATCCAGTCCCACATCGGGATCCCTGCACGGAGCCTGCTTCTCCCTCTGCCTGTGTCTCTGCCTCTGTCTCTCTGTGTGTCTCTCATGAATAAATAAATAAAATGCCTTAAAAAATCTTTTAAAAAAGTATATTAAAAAAAAAAAACATGAAAACAGTAGCTTCAGAGTCCATCTTGGGATGAATTGAAAGTTCTGTTGAGGAGGAGGCCTGGGTGGCTCAGCAATTGAGCATCTGCCTTTGGCTCGAGTCATGATCCTAGGGTCCTGGGGTCGAGTCCTGCATCGGGCTTCCTGCATGGAGTCTGCTTCTGTCTCTGCCTCTCTCTCTGTTTCTCATGAATAATAAATAAATTAAAAAAAAAAAAAGAAAGTTCTGTTGATGGAAAAAAAATTGATGTAATTCTCAAATGAGATTTATCAGAAACTTGGCAACAATATCCACAAAATAAAAGATGTTCTGAAAAGATTTAAGTAATTTTAGAAATCTTATTATGACTTTGTTCTTTGCCCCTAATATATATGTTCTTCAAATTTTAAATAAGCATTAGGACACAAGTAAAAAGGAAAGTGGAATTTGATTAATGTTTCCATGTTTCAATAAAGCAGTGGATAAATTTAAATATACACAGTGGTCTAGGTTACACATAGAAAGCTAAGCTATGAATAATCTCTAATAAACTTTATACAAAAACATCTATTACAGGTGTTACTTTTCTTATTAAAAAATTAAAATTTAAATTCTAATTGCTTAGGCTACATAGGATTTTGGAAGCATCACCTTGCATTAAAATATGTACTTTACACATTTTCTTATAAGTAAGGATAATAATTACATAGTAACTACTAAGTACCAGAAAACGAAAAGATAAAATTACCATTGCTTCACTTTTATAAAAAGAACTGCAGACATCATAGATATATTGAACGTGAAGCTCTGTTGCCTCTCTTTAAAGCAAATTAATTCAGGTAATTTGTGAGAACACCTGCTGTTCTTGAACAATGAAGTTATCAGCTATCTGCTTTAAAAAGCTTTCGAGTATCAGTTATGAAATGTTGGTTGTTCATTTGCCAATTATACAGTATTCACAGTTGCATGTATTCAATGACATTATATCCCCTCATTATAGAATTACCTCAATTAGAAGCTCTGAGCTCGATTGAAGTATCTTAACCATTTAGCCCCAGATCGGTTACATTTGAAAACTTATTTTCATTAGTCTCCTTTAAAATGTAAATTAACCAATTTGAAAATAAAATCAAATAGCACAAATTATTTTTGGCATTAATTTTAAAAAAGTATTTTTTAAAGATTTTATTTATTTATTCATGAAAGACACAGACAAAGAGAGACAGAGATAGAGGCAGAGGGAGAAGCAGGCACCATGCAGGGAGCCTGATATGGGACTCGATACTGGGACTGCAGGATCATGCCCTGAGCTGAAGGCAGATGCTCAACCACTGATCCACCCA
The DNA here is from genome assembly GCF_018345385.1 of Vulpes lagopus. Classification (NCBI taxonomy): domain Eukaryota; kingdom Metazoa; phylum Chordata; class Mammalia; order Carnivora; family Canidae; genus Vulpes; species Vulpes lagopus. The sequence goes on along the minus strand of NC_054843.1, from coordinate 20,111,769 downwards.
GGCGTCCCCTCCAAAAAAATATTTAAAATCATTGTAACAAATAGATCATTATATATAACGATACACACATATATAATGACAATATACATACACACAAATAAATACACATGAATTACGTGGAGATATATAATTATATATCTATGTTAAATCTTTATTCCTATAATACAAAACATATATTTCAGGTGTGGTTCTATTTCATATGGAGTGATTTTTTTTATTAAAATGGAATTAAAAACAAATCTATTAATAGTTTAAAGTAACCAAAAGCAATTATTTTATGCTGTATAATAACTATCAGTACCAACTTACAATAAGGAGAATATAACATTTTTCCAGAATATTGTAATAATTTATGTTTGATAATTTATGCTTTATATTTGGAAAGGACATCAAATTAAACAAAACATGGACACAGTACTAATTTATAAAAGCATATAAATTAGTATTATAAGAAACATACATATTTATCACTATACTTAGTATTTTGCTAGTACTTCCTTGAGTGAGTTTTAATGAATTTTAGGAATCTAAAAATGATTGAAATTTGACAATGTATAATAAAATATGCTTAAAATGAGTAACATCAGATGTAGCTGGATGTTAGAGAACAGTGACAGGGTCATGGAAAGTCATTAATTTTCAAATGTTTCATTTCAGGTGAATGGTTGGATATGTCACTTTTTATTTTAATCATAGAGTACACCTGTTAAGGAAATATTTTTCAATACAATATTTTGAATGAATCTGTGCACATGGCTTCCTTCTCAGTAACTTAGAGATATAGTGGACAGCTTGCCTTTATCTTCTCATTATGAATAGCCAAATTAATATTACTGGATAAAAAATGATAAATCAGAAGAAAATGTATAGCAGAGTTTGAGTGGCCTGTGATTAGATATACAGAAGATACTTTCTAAATATGAATAAATATTTCCAAATCAGTTTACATTATAAATAATCTTAAGAAATTATAGAAAAGTATAAAGCATTGCTTTCACTCCCATGCATATGTGTATGTGTGGAGGTGAAAGCAATGTTTTTTACTTAAATCCCTTTTAATTCAATTCAATACATGAAAATTCACGGTTTCAAATTATGCAGTGTGCTAGGCTACAGAAAGCACACATATGAAGAACACACATCCTCTATCTGAGGAATTTGTATCCAAAAATGAAAATAAGGTAAGTATTAATATAGGGAAAAGAAGTACCCAAATCACTAAACTATATGGTTCTTTTTATGCCCTTTTCTTTACAGAATCTTCATAGATTATCTATATAGTTACTTTTTAGCACTTACATTTTGTGATTTCATGGTCATGGGAGCAAGAAAACTGCATCATTAATACTACATGATTTGGGGATCCTGGGTGGCTCAGTCGGTTAAGTGTCTGCCTTCAGCTCAGGTCATGATCTCAAGGTCTTGGGATGGGGCCCCACGTCCGGCTCTCTGCTCACAAGGAACCTACTTCTCCCTCTCCTCCCTGCTCTTGCTGTCTCTTGCTATCTCTCTATATTTCTCTCAAATCAATAAATACAATATTTTTTAAGATACTGCATGGTTTATAAGAAGTAAGCTTCCTATTCATTTCATACAGCAAAAATAATATCAGTCCCCAAAGCTGAAAAAATTAAGTGAACAACTACAAACAAAAAAATCCTAGATGAATTTCCCTTATGCCAGCAGTCATGAAGATCCTAAATAAAATAATAGCAAATGCAATTAAATAATACAGAGGAAGAATAATATATGATAATAAAACAAGGTTTATTTCAGAAATTTAAAATGGTACAGCAAAATCAAGCAGGTTATATAATGCACCATGCGGATAGATACTTTTTAATGACTAGCTAATTAGATATTGAATTAATTCTACAGACATTTTAATAAAACATTTCAAATAAAAATAGGACAATAATTTACTTGATAAAAGTCATTGACTATTATAAGTAATTGATAACATGATAAAGATAATCTAATGTTATAAGAAACAGAAAACACCATTCATCTCATCTTTAAATAAAAACTAGTTTGCAAGAAATGTAATTCATATTTCCCATAGTTATATATACAGAGGAAAGAAGGTTCAGAGTCACAAGTTGTGAGCATACTTAGGGTAGATTACAGCTAGAATTCTTTTCCTATGTGATTGTAGCAATTCACACACTCATTTAGGAGCAGAACATGAGTACTGCAGATGTCCCACATCCTTGTTAAACCTCCTATCACCATTCTTTTAAAATTGTATTTGTCCTAGTGTACTTGTAGTAGTATATCAATATGCTTTTCCTTTTCATTTCTCACATAAACATCACCCTCTCATGTATATATTTGGCATTAGTATAACCTCTTTTTGAAGCTCTGCTTTAAACATTTTTATTCATTGTCTTTCTTTTTTTATTGATATCTGAAGTAATCTTATACTCTCTGTTTACTCATCCTTTGTCATATATGTGCCATAATATTTTATTCTGTTGGTGGGTTGTATTTTTACCCTATTAATGGTATCTTTTTATAATGACAAATTTTTAATTATAAAAGTCTAGCTTGTCAATCTTTATGATTTTGATTAGTGTTTTTTATCTGCACCAAATCAAGGAATATATTTTACAGTCTACATAAAACTCATTTTTGTATATGGATATAGATGGGTCAAGATGTTTTATTTCATAAGTTGACTAATTGCATCAATTCAATCAATTGAGAAGAACACCTCTCTTTATGCTTTAGTATTACCTTTGTGTAAAAAATCTAGTGATGATATACATATAGGTGTCCTTATTGATTCTCTAATATTCCAGTGGTCTACGTGTGTTTCGTGGTTTCAATAACATTGCTAAGTACTATAGCTTTATAATGGGTTTGATAGATGATAATGAAAGCCCTCCAACTTGGTACTCCTTTTTCATGATTGTTTTTGCTATTTTTTTAAAGATTGTATTTATTTATTCATGAGAGACACATAAGGATGGAGCCCTCAAGATGAGATTGGAGTTCTTATGAGAAAAGACCAGAGAGAGTTAGTTTCTCTTTCTCTCTACATATGAGGCAACAGAAGAAGGTGTTTTTCTGCCAGGCATAAAGAGGGTTTGTGCCAGAGTCCAATCATACTGGTATATTGGTCTCAGACTTCTAACTCCAGAACCATTAGGAAATAAATTTTTATTGTTCACCCCACCCAACCTATGGCATTTTGTTATGATGGCTTGAGGTGAATAAGGCAAGCCTCTCATTTTTAGTTCATATCTCAGATATGTTCCATTTCTGTCATGGCTGTTTTGACTTCCCCAGAAATATTGCCTGCTCATTCTGCTATGCTTCTAAATGCTTTCTGCATATGTAATTTATTTCAGGAATCATATTTATTGGTGTGCCTGGTTGGCTCAATCAGTTAAGCATCTGCCTTCTGCTCAGGTCATGATCCCAGGGTCCTGGGATCCAGCCTTGCATCAGGCTCCCTGCTCAGCCTCCTTCTCCCTCTTGGGTACTCACCCTGCTTGTGCTCTCTCTCTCTCTCTCTGTCAAATAAATAAAGTCTAAAATTAAGTCACATTTATTTGATATGGTTTGTTTTTACGTTTTTTTCTTAACTTTGTGTTCTTTTTTTCTAAAAAAATAATTTATTTATTTATTTATTTATTTATTTATTTATGAGAGACACACACAGAGAGAGAGAGAGAGAGAGGCAGAGACACAGGCAGAGGGAGGAGCAGGCCCCATGCAGGGAGCCCGACGTGGGACTCAATTCCAGGTCTCCAGGATCAGGCCCTGGGCTGAAGGCAGCACTAAACCGCTGGGCCAACTGGGCTGCCCTAACTTTGTGTTCTTAAACCCTCACAGGCTGACAATATTTGTTTTTTGTTTGTTTTTTTTGTGTGTTTTTTCTAAACGAGTGTATGCATTTCTCTAACTTGTAAAACTTCCTCTACCCTATACTATTTTGTTCTTGAAAGTCTATGTTGGAAATGCAACAGCCTTTAAATAACTCAACCATTCAGCTCTAATTTTTTACTGTCTACTTAAATCTTTAGCTGTTTTCAGGTTTAGAAACATCTCTCTTTAATTTTTTATTATCATATGCATTAGATCATACAGTTATGTAATGACTCTTGCATTAAAAATTAATATATATTTCCATTTAGAAAATATGTTAGCCTAGGTTCCCAGGTTCTTACCTATGACAAGAAAATCTTTAGGCTAATGCTATTTTAGGCTAGTTCCAGAGAAGCAGAAGTGATGAAAAATGGGAAAAGAAAGAAGAAATGAGAGGGATTCAAATATGAGAGGATACCCAAAGGAGACACATATTTATAATAAGAGTAACTCATTGCTTTTTCTCACTGAATGCCATTAGGAAAGCTGAAGGAACTCTCGTAACTTCAAATATTCTGGGTAAAGTAGTGTGAGGTTGGCTAAGGAATAGGAAGAGACATATATCTGCTGGCTCCTTGTAATGTAGTTTAAAGCTTACACAGCAGACACCAACCCTGTACACTCCTGCTTTGCATCTTCCAACCTTTTGGGACTAATGTCATGGAAGCTCAAGGGCCTCTGTAGTCTCTGCAGCACGTTACTGCACCTAAGGCAATGTAATTGAATTGAAAATATGGCATATTTACTTCCTCATAGTGTCAAGATTATTTTATTGTATAATCAGCTTAGCTAATAAGCTACCACATTGTCTCTAAATTCAAAATAATCTCTCTGCATACATTAAGTAGTGAGGAAAAAACTAAAAATTGTCTCCGTTGCCTTCCACTAATATGTACAATTGAAGTGTTTTGAAGTTGAAAGTTACATCTGCTTCTTGTGAGGAGTATTAAATGTCCTTGGAGTCAGATATCCAGGTCAAGTCGACCTGAAGTGTCTGTTTACATTTCAGAAACATGCATGTGTTGAACCTGAGACCATTTTATTGATTTGTTTTCATTAACACATCTGTCATTGTGGCAGGATTTATTTTTATCCTATGTGTTCATATTTTCATCCTGTTTGATGGCTTTTTACTCAATAATGAAATATTAAAAATATATACACTTGGATATGGGTAAACAATTATGACATGGATAATATTTTTCTTTTAAAAATAATTTTATCCCAATATACATTGGTAGAGATATGGCTTTCATGGAAAGCAAAGCAACACACACACACAAGATTATTACCTTTCGATATACTTCTTACAAAGGCTTAAGTTCATGAAATATGATAATTACATTTGCTTAATTTACTTAATTGGAGACAAAATGAGTAACAACAATTTTATAAATTAATAATAAAAATATAAAGTTGTTTTATGCAAACCCAATCATGTGTGATTAGAAACCAATAGGTATTTCACAATAATAAAATCAGAAATTCTTGGCTTAAAAAAAGAAAAATTCTTGGCTTAGGTATATAATACCAGCTTATTTTTATTTAAATAAGTTTACTAAAAATTAATAGCTAATTAACATTTAGCACAAAATCAGTATCACTGGTTTTAGTGCTTTAATCACAATGCTAAATTTTGTCCTAATGCTTATGAATTTAACAGATTACTCATTTAGTAGTATGATGTGCTATTACCAACACTATCAAAAGAAGAAAAAATAATAATAATTTATATTATTGATGGATGAAAAATTTATGAATGAAGTCACATGGGTTTGTTTTTATTTTTTATAACCCGAAATGGAATATTATGAATCCAGTGTTCCATATAAATATTTTAAATATGTACATGTACCTAATATTTGTTTAAAGTGTTTGATTGTAATTTCTGTTAACCATACAAACAGTAGCTAAATATATTTTGAAGTAACTTATAGAATTGCTTAATTCATCTTATGAAGAGCTTGTCCGAGCAGTGTAATGCAGTACTATGAGGTAATCATCTGGCTAATACAAGGAAAATTTTTGTTTTGTTGTGTAAGTTTGAGGACAAACCATTGTAGCCATTCATTAATTATTCTTTCCTAGGAGATAATTAAATTTAGGTGAATTATCTAGCGTTTCTCTTATTTTAACTTTGCAGAACATAGTCTATAATCTTGTTTGATGAGATCATCTTGATGTAAGAAAACATAGATAATATGTCACGTAGGAGAGCCAAAGATGACCTGGACTCGACAGCAAAATCTCCATCCATTAAAGAAACAATAAATTGCATGTCATAAAACTAAAAGTTTTTGGTTTTTGTTTGTTGTATTCTTACTGCCAAAGATTATATTAATAAGATATAAAGATAAGCTACTGATTGGAAGAAAATATCTGCAAATAATGTAGCCAACAAAGGACTAATATCTAGACTATATAAAGAAAAATTAACTAAAACACAGTTCTTTCTCAGTGCAAATAGGATTCATCCATACAGGATTAGTATCATTTGTAATCTGAGTTTCCTTTACTGCTAGTCCAGCAAAGCCCATCATCTCTTTAAAGGATGCTGAATAGTATGAAAACTCTTTGGGTAAAAACTTCACAAGGAAAGAGTGGATTACACCTGTTGTGGCTAAAGTAATATTCTGCTTCTTTGAATCCTTTCTTAATATTCACCATCATTTATTACAAATTTAAAAGAAAATTTAAAAATATGGCTTGAATTTCTTACTATGCACTCATCAAAGTGCATGCTCATAGGCCAGATAATGCTTATATTTACAATTGAACAAAGAAAAACATCAGGGGGCACCTGGGTGGCCCAGGAGGTTAAGTGTCTACCTATAGCTCTGGTCATGATCCCAAGGTCCTGGATACAGTCCCACATCCCTGAGCAAGGAGTCTGCTTCTCTCTCTGACCTTCCACCTGCTCCTGCATTTAGTGCTCTCTCTCTTTCAAATAAATAAAAAATAAAATATTTTTTAAAAAGGAAAAAGAAAAAGAAAACACTGCTTGAAGTATATGCAGATGGGGAACTATGGTTTTGAAAACTCAGGCATATTCTCATCAGAAAAATTCAAAATTTTCTTGTCATAGTTGAATACTTCTAGTTTTAAGGCTCTACTTTTTCCTACTTCCATGTGGAGGTGGATGAATTTGGGTATATCAGTAAAGATAATTAATCATAGCCTTCATTTTTTGGATTTAGTTGCCATGATGTACCAAAATCTAGTGAATTATCAGAGTAAAAGAAGTAGGCTGTGATAACCTACAATTAAAAATATATACATAAACCACATCTTCTTTATCCATTCATCTTTCGATGGACACCGAGGCTCCTTCCACAGTTTGGCTATTGTGGCCATTGCTGATAGAAACATCGGGGTGCAGGAGTCCCGACGTTTCATTGCATCTGAATCTTTGGGGTAAATCCCCAACAGTGCAATTGCTGGGTCGTAGGGACGGGCACTGAGGTGGACACTTGACGGGATGAGCACTGGGTGTTTTTCTGTATGTTGGTAAATTGAACACCAATAAAAATTAATTAAAAAATATATATATATGAAGACTTTACTTGAAAATGGAGTCCCCTCCATCAACCTTCAGTTTATTCTCTATAGTTCATAATCTCTGATGGATTGCTTCTCCATCTCTCTTACCTCCTTATTCTAGGTTTATCTTTTTTTTTTCTTAAATTCCATGATTGAGTGAAATCACACAGTATTTGTCTTTCTCTGACTGACTTGTCATTTTATTTTTTTTTTAATTTTTATTTATTTATGATAGTCACAGAGAGAGAGAGAGAGGCAGAGACACAGGCAGAGGGAGAAGCAGGCTCCATGCACCGGGAGCCTGACGTGGGATTCGATCCCGGGTCTCCAGAATCGCACCCTGGGCCAAAGGCAGGCGCTAAACCGCTGGGCCACCCAGGGATCTCCTAACTTGTCATTTTAAATCTATGCAAGTAGCTTGGTTTTTTTAAACAGTAATTGTATAAAGTAGAAAAGATGACACTAATGCTGCCTTTTAATAAGAATGGTGTAATGTTTTGCTCGGAGAATGAAAGAACCAGAGTTTATATTCTAACAAATGAACAAATTCTATTTATATAGTAACTTTTACGAGATTTATATGAGAACATTAGAAAAATCGTGATTCCTTATGATTTGGTTCATCTATAATTTTTTTTTTTCTCAGTAAGTTCACTTTGGACTTACAAGCACCTCAATACTTTTGTAATTCTTCTACTAGTAGAATAGTGGTTTCCAACTGAACAATGAATTTATCTAGTGAGCTTATGACAAATGCTAATTGCTATAACAAATGCCAAATGCTAATGCCTGAGACATATCCCTGCTGAGATGAATTAGTAAATTATGCCTCAAAGTAAGTCCTTCATACATTTTTTTTTCCTAGAGAAGCCAGAGTCGACACCACTGTTGTATTTAGTAAAGTATGAAACTAATGCTTCACCGTTTATAAAACAGTGAAATGGGAGGATTCTAGGTGTAGAGTCATATTCAAAATCTCCCTATCCATATATTATTAAACGGTGGGAACAAAAATAAGTAATTCCAATTATTTTTTCACATGATTTATCCACATATGGTTGGAAAATACCCTGTGGATTTGGAAGAAGAGAAAAGTTATTCTGATATTTTTACCATTCTATGTTTAAAGATCAAAGAAATGTACAATTGAAAAGCTTCTGCAACTATTTTATATTGTTAAGATTGGAAACCTAACGAGGTTATTAATTTAAAAGCAAAAATATCATGATAATTTTTTTTTGGTTTTGATTTTGTCTTGCTTGGTTTGGATTTTGGTTTTGTCTATATCCACAGGGCCAGTACAAAGAAATTATTATACTGTGGACCTGAAAATAGAGGAATTTGGAGTTTTCAGAAGATGGTTCAAGAAAACAAAAGGAACTATAATTGAGACAGTGAACAGAGCTCTGAGGTAAAATGAGGAAATATAAACTGGGGTCTGATTAGTCCAAATTTCCTATGGAGGAATAACTTTCAGTTAATAGGAATATTATCGAGATAGTTTTGTTTTCATTTAGCTTTTATTATTTTTACTCTGACAGAATGAATCACATTGTCCATAATTTTTTGTCCATAAATTTTTAATCAGTATATGATACATATGTATAGAGCCATAATTTTAAAATTATATATATATATATATATATACCAAAATCACTAGGCAAAGTCTGGGAATGTAGCTTAGCTGAGAGCATCAAGAGAAGGGGAGAAAAGCTGTGGAAATCTTTAGAAATATGTTTGTTCTGGATTTACTATAGCTTTTTTTAAGATTATCTATATCTCTTATTTATATATTTGGTTTTCAAATAGATTTTTATTTTTTTGAGTAAACATACACTGAAATTATGAGTCCAAAAACACTACAATCTGTTAAAATTATGATTCAATTTGAATTGAATTGTTATTTCCTTGACAATACTGTTTATATCTGGGTATTTTTCATTTTAGCCATCTTAGTGGGTGTGAGGTAATATTTCATTGTGGTTTTGATTTGCATTGTCCTGATAGATAAGGATGTTGAAGATTTTATTTTGTATTTATTGGGCATCTTTGTATCACCTGTATACAAATATCTATCTATAATTTTTGTTCATTGATTGAGTTATGTGTTTTTGTTTGTTTTTCCTGTTTTAGGAATTCATTATACATTCTGCACACAAATTCTATATCAGATTTATGATTTGCAAATAATTTCTCTCATTCAGTGGATTATTGATCTTGTTATACATAGCATAAAAATTTTTAATTGTGATGAAGTCAAATTTATCTCTTTCTTTTGGATACTTTTGCTGTGATACCTAAGAAACCATTGTCCATATATTCTTCTAAGTTATTTTAAATTTAGACCTTAAATTTTTATTTAAGATATATTTTGCGTTAATTTCTATGTAAGGTGGGAGGGTTGTCTTTTTTTTTTTTTTTGCATGTGGATATACAATTGTCCCAGTATCGTTTATCAAAAAGGTTTTAAATTTGTTTGGGCACTTTTGTAATGAAACAAACCACAAAAGTAATTTTTTACTTCTGTATTCTCAGTCCTATATCCATTGATCTGTATGTCTATCCTTATGCCAACACTACACTGTGTCAGTCCTAGACTCTCTTTTTGAGTAGGCTTTTGGATTACTAATTCAATCTCTTTAATTATTTTAGGTCTATTTAGATTTCCTGTTACTTCCTGAGTCAGGTTTGGCAGCTTGTGATTTTCTAGGAACTGTCCATTTCATCTGATTATCTAATTTATTCACATACAATTGTTCATAGCATTCTTTTAAAATCCTTTTTATTTTTATAGCATTCTCTTAAAATCCTTTTTTATTTTTATAAGATTGGTAGGTTCTCATTTTAGTAGTCTGAATTTTTTCCCATTTTTGTCTTGATCAATTTAGCTCAAATATGTCAGTGCTGTTATCTTTACAAAGACATATTTTTGGTTTTGTTGAATTTCTGTATTTTAATTTTAATATTCTCTATTCCATAATTTCAGCATGAATCTTTATTATTTTCTCCCTTGACGTAGGTTCAGTTTGCTCTTCTTTTTCGAGTGTTTTAAGGTTGCAATGTAGGTTGAGATCATCTTTTTTTAACATAGTCATTTTCAGCTAAAAGTTACCTCTTAATGCATAATTCATGTAAGATGGCTCAGGGCCCTTTCTCATACTTCAACCACAGTACTTCTGCTTTTATATGATTTATAAATTGACATATAGCAAGATTTTCTTTGAAAGTCAGGCTCTGTATGTGTGTAAGTGTGTGCATATGAACGGTTTAAAACCAAATCCACAGAAAATCCCTTACAGAAGAGAACTCAGTTGAAGCAGAGAATGTATAAAAATAACAAAGAATTGGAACTAAGTAAATCAAAATTCAGCATACAACATGCAAAAAGTGCCAGGTATTACTTATCTATTTCACAATTGTGCCCCTGACACTTATAATGGTAACTTTTAAATGTAATTTAAAATTTTTGGAAATTGGTATGTAGAAACCTGTGATTTTATAACATACATGAAAAACAAATAATCAAAAGCTGTTAAACTCATGTTTCAAGAATATGTCAAGTACACACCTCCTACAGGGCATTATTTTATATATGTTCCATTTGTAAATGTTTTTTAATGTAATATTTTATAAAATAATAATATCCTGAACTATGCTCTTCAGTGAAGCATACTGCAGTGAGGTTTGTGTACATTTAGAGTGTGCTGGTAGAAAAAGGAAATATGCAGGCACACTCTGAAGACCATTTAGCTTCCTGTCAATCCATCAAGAAAAAATACCAGAGAAAATCTATCCAGCTCATCTAAACGTCATGTATTTTGTTCTTAATTCTAGTGGGAAAGTTTCCATCTGGAAATTTTGTAAAACCTAAAAAATTTAAGAAAGAAAGATCATTTGTAATTTTTTTAGTCAATAATAAATTATAAATTTCCTAAGTACCTCATTATTTTAAAATTAGCATCCTCCCACTATAAGTTGCTTTTTAAAATTATGTATTCATAGAACCTTACATTATGAAGAAATCTGATTTTTTCAAGTGATGCAAAAACATCGAAGGAATTCATGACAGCAAAAGTCCTCCTCATCCCATACAACTGTACTTGCCATAATAGAGATCAGTATCCGTAGCACAGGGGGAGGAAGATCTCTCTCTATACTTCAGAGTATGTTTTCAACTTTATAAAAAGGTAATCCTGATGGTATAAATAGGTCCTACAATGTAAGATTTAACTGATTAATTGTATATATTTTATTTAAGTATTATTTATACCAGTAAAATGAATAATTATTTGCATTTTATTTGGCACATATTTTTCATTCTTGACTTCGCTTCCCAGTTGTATATTGGAAAATATTTCCAAGCAAAGCATTCTAACACCAATAAAATGTTTTTCACTAATAATTTTGTTGGAATATTCATAGTGCATGCCAAAAAAGAGTGCATGTAAATTAGGATGAATAATTATATCTCAGGAATCTCTCTGTCTCTCTGTCTCTCTCTCTCTCACACACACACACACACACACAGATTTAATGAACCAGAGTTTAAAAGGCTTTTGTGAAAAAGGCAAGAGGAGGGAGAAATCATCAATTATATCAGGATGTGTAATTCATGTAAGGAAGAAATCTGAAATATCCCTAAAGAGTAATTATTTCTAAAGCTGTCATAGGCTATGCACTATACGACTTAAGACCAATTTTATAAGTTAACCTTCTTTTTCCTAGGTCACGGGAGTTGAATCCTATTGCTATTCATTAATTTTTAATTCCACTGAATAAAGTCATGCTTCTCATTGTTCAATTTAGTTCCATTCTGTATCATGGAAGTAAGAAAATAATTATTTTGGTCTTGACATTTTATTTCTGGCATCCAGAATCATAGTAATGGGGTAATTTCATCATGCTACATGCTGATATAACTTGTTAGCATTGGAAAGAGATGCATGACTAATAATGAAAGACCTTACATCATGAGAAATTGATAGCACAGTCATTAGATCAAATTTTATTGAAACTATCCGATAAATAACACACAACTCATCCTTTTATTTTTTTCCAAAAGTAACTTAATCAACAGAATATTATGGGACACTCAGAAGAAGAAAAAAAATATTTATCATCTCTCTAAAAATTAAAGGCTATTTATAAAAATAACTTTCTGTAGCAACAACATACACATAGTAATCCAAGTGTGAAGATGTATTATTTTAGTCTGCAATATTTACATTCTCACAGGAATATTCTTAGATTTGGAGCTAATTATTGATGCCTAGGTCATGACTGGTCTAGAGTTTTGTTCTGGAAAACCTGTATAATATTAACAGAAGAATCTCATGGTTAAGAGAGAAATATTGGGAACCAACATCACTTAATTCACTCTTGACATTCTTCATTTCAACATGGCAACACATCAACTTTCTCCTTTCTTTGGAGCCATTTGGACTTTTTACAGTCATTTAGAACTTGTAAGAAACAAAAATAAGTTTCTTAATGCCTATGGATATACACTTTGTGTATTCATATTCATAAAAATCCAAATCCAAATATCTTTTAAGCTATAGATATCTAGTTTGAATAAGACCTTTGGATGATAGCTATATAAATGTAAGAGGATTTACTTGGAGGTCATGTCTAGAACAGACTAAATTTAAGATTTTTTTTTTTGTAGCAATACCAAATCAACACTAGAAAAATATCCTAAGCACCAGAGGCATTTTAACCCAATTATCTGTATGAATCTAGCCAATATATTTTCAGACATCATAGCTGTTGTATTTTGGCATTTCTATTCTTCAATGTCACTTCTCATTAATGCACTGGTTCTGTGACTGTCATTTGATGACTTCTCCACTGTCATTTTACTTCATTAACTGATTATTTTCTAATTGCTATTTTATGCTACTGTTTGATTCATCAGCTTTTAATGTTCCACTTAATTGACTTCTTTGTCTAAATGATGTGAGAGAAAATGTGGCTGAATTAATCATTTAGCTTCTGAATTCTGATATAGTGAGAGCTTATTTTGATTGTTCCATTTTCTAGATAGCAAAACTAAGGATTGGTGTCTGCAGTCTACTCAAACATCCTTCATTAAAAGTATTTCTTACTCCTGCCTTTTCAGTTTTTAAAAAAGTTGAATAATTTCAAAGACATCTAATATATACTACATTTTGCTCATTTTAAAAGTTATGCTATCTTTTATTTTTTCTATAAGATTTCACTTGGCAGGATTTTTAATCATAACTGAAATTGTGTTTTATGTAATTTAGTAAAAATTTTAAATCAGAGATCTTCAGATCAAAAATATTTGTAAATAAAGAGTATGTTGGGGTCTTGTTGGTGTTGACTTAGGGGATACCAAATAGCAAGTTTTAGGAAAATTAAGATAATAAACATAAAAATTATAAAGTTCAATTTATTTTCATGCTCAAAATTTTCTTATTGCAATTCTTATTGAGGAAGGATCTGGGCCACAGAGTCTAACATGACTAATTTCATACAACAAATAAAAGTCAGAATTGAGGGCCACCTAGGTGGCTGAGTCACCTGGATGACTCTTGATTTGGGCTCAGATCATGACCTCAGGGTCATGAGATCAAGCTCTCCATCAGGTTTGCACTGAGTGTGGAGCCTGCTTAAGCTTCTTTCTCATGAGTTCCCTCTGCTGTCTCTCTCCTCTCTCCACCACCCCCACTTCCCACCCTCAGCCTCCTCCATATCCCTGCACTCTCTGGCGGGGGGGGGGGGGGGGGGTCACAATTGAAATTCAAATCAAGCTTTGCCAAACACAGAAGTCTGAGTTCTATCTATACTCTTAGGTAATGAATGATGTGGAATCAAAAGTCAGATGGCATATATGTGCTTGACAAAAAGAAAGGCTGCTACTCCTCACTCCATCATGGTCATCTCATATCCTCATTGACAAAGCCCTAAGAGATTCTAAAGCTTTATGCTTCTTTGTCAAGCATGAGGCATGGGAATTGAAGTCAAGCTGGAAACTCAATGCACGGGGTGCAAACTCTTAGGTATCAAATGTATGCCTTAACTTAGATCCTCATCACTTCCTTGGGAGGCTACACAGGACCTATTCTTTTTTTTTTTTTTTTTAAAGAAAATAATATTTTCTTTATTCATGAGAAATATACAGAAAGAGGCAGAGACATAGGCAGAGAGAGAAGCAGGCTCCCCCATAGGAAGCCTGATGTGGGACTCGATCCCAGGACCCCAGAATCATGACCTGAGCCAAGCATCCCCACAGCTCCCATTCTTACATAACCTACAAATATGTCTCCCCTATTCAAAGTGGGAGAGTTTTTCATGTATTATGCCTTCATCTCCAAAGTTTTCCTATTTCTCTTTTCTCCTTTAAGGACATGTCTATAATTAGCTTAAGCTTCTATTTTTTTTTTTCAAGATTTTATTTATTTATTCATAGAGACACACACACACAGAGAAGCAGAGACACAGGCAGAAGAAGAAGCAAGCTCCACGCAGAGAGCCTGCGTGGGACTCGATCCAGGGTCTCCAGGGTCACACCCCAGGCTGCAGGGGGTGCTAAACCTCTGCGCCCCGGGGGCTTCCCAGCTTAAGCTTCTAAATGTCAGATCCAAACATCAGAAAAGGTGAATGATGGATAATTTGCTTCAGTTTGAACTGAAAAGAGGGAAATGCTGTGAGAAATTCTAGTTATTTACTAAGTGGTTCTCCATTTAAGAAAACAAGTAATGGCCACACACTGTTAAAAGTACTATAGTGTATAATCATACAATAAACACAAAACCTTGAGATCAATATTTTTAGGGAAGGGCTTCATGATATTCAAGCTGGATTTTGTTAACGCTTTACTTTTTAGAGTAGTTTAAGGTTCACAGAAAAGTTGAGGGAAGGTACAGAGATTTCTCATATATCTTTACCCCCAAAGATGCCTCTCCCGAGCTGGATTTTTAAGAATGAGTGGGAATATATCTAGGCAACAAAATGAGAGATTGAACCCTTGGACACAGCCCTTGAAGGACATGAGGAACAGGTCCTGTGGCACATTGCAAAGCCCAGTTTTGTTAGCTATGCCAAAGGAAGTGATCTGAAGTGTAGGATGCTAGACTGGGAGGACAACAACAGCCATAGAATCATGAATAATCCAACCACATACAGATGCTTAAACTTTTCATATTGGAATTGTTATGTCCTGAGTATTTGGGTTCCCCTACCCCCAAATTCTTGTGTTGAAATTCTACCCACAAATATGATGGTATTACAGGTGAGACCTATAGCAGATGATTAGATTAAAATGAGGTCCTGAGGGTGGAAGCACTCATGAATGGGATTACTGTCCTTAGAAGAGTCAAGAGGGAGTTTCCTTGCACTTCTGCTCTCCACCATGTGGGGATACAATGAGAAATCAGGAGTCTGCAAACCAGGAGAGGTTCCTCACCAGAACTCAAGCATGCTGGCAACTTTACCTCAGACTTTCAGTCTCCAGAACTCTAAGAAATGAATCTCTATTGTTTATAAGCCACCCAGTTTATAGTACTTTGTTACAGCAGCCCAAAGGGACTAAGACAGACATTAAGGGAGTTCAAAGTATTTCAATCAGGGAAAATGACATGGTTGGAAAATGTAAGAGAAAGAGATGTGGGTCATTAGGCAGAGAAACACTTAAAGAATTCCAGCAAAGGAAGGGCTAAATTACACTAGAGATATGAATATTATCTGCTTTAGCTCATGACAAGTCTGTTTATCATAGAGGATTCCCATGGATTGCACAGAAAACTAATATGGTAAATGCTCAGTAACTATGAACTCTATATATTTTACATGTGAAGCTCATTGAATAAGAGCTGTTATATTTGTTTTTACCATATTTTGGAATTTGCACACTTTTGATGTTTCCTCAGAACATACAAAGTACCAGTACATACTAGTACAGGAAAAGGGCCATTTCTCAGAATTTCATTTTCTTGACATTAATTCAAATGGCAGAGGCTGAAGGCCTTCATCTAAATAGTGTAATGGACAGTGTAGGGTAAATCTTGGTCACTTTCTCTAAATATAGGGCTTTCCCTTTAAGAAACTTCTTACCTGTTGGGTAGATAACAGCCCCTTAATGGTAGCTGTCAAAATATACTACCATGTTGCACAAGATTTCAAGTCATTTTAAATGTATTTTGAGTCAATGCAAGAGTTTGAAAGAATTTGCCAAACTAAGAAATATTAATTACTTTGATATTTTATTACAGTTTAACATGCAATATTATATATGCATTTTCTAGTTGAGGTCAAATGCATACATTTAATAAAAGAAAAAGAACAGAAAAGAAAAAAATACTCATTAAAACATTCTGAATGCTTTTTCTCAAAGTAAGGCATTTGTCCTTCTCTTAAATCCACTGAAGTTCTTAAAAAAAAAAAAAAAAGATTTTATTTACCTACTTATGACAGACACAGAGAAAGAGAGACAAAGACATAGACAGAGGGAGAAGCAGACTCCCTTGTGAGCCTGATGCGGGGGAGCTCAGTCTCAGGACCCCAGGATCTCGACTTGAGCCAAAGGCACTCAATCACTAAGCCACTCAGATGCCACAAATCCACTGAAGTTCTACCAGATTTTTTTTTTTTATAGAATTTAAAATCCACTTAAGGGATTTTAAACACGAAAGACAAATATTTTGGATCATATCAGAATATTACTTTTTCCAATATATCAAATATTGAATGCTGTTGATAATTGTGAAAAAAACTTTCTTTTTCAAATAAGCTTTTTTTCGATTTGATAAATCTGAGATGGTTAATATTTAGGAAATATATGCTAGAAATGATGCCATGCAAGTTCAGGTGTTCTGATGTTGATAACTTCACTCTTACCTAAGACACACAATTCAATAACTTGAAAGAGAAAGAATAAGAAAAAAGCTCAATATAGTACAGATCAGAATATGATTTAGTCATGATTCTCAGCCTGATTTTTGGAAACAGATACTCTAGAATATTTTTCCTATGCTCAGTTGAATTATAACCCTTAAGTTCTGAGACAGTTAAAGAATTACAAATTAGAATCTGAATCTAGAAGGAGGGGATTTTGATGAAGACATTTTTTAGATGCTTCTCAAATAGCTTAATATCTCTTCAAAAATATTTTACTTCTGCTTACTTAGTGAAGGAGGTGCTTAAAAAGACAAGTACAAAATTGTCCTGAATACTCTTTCTCATACAACAGAATCAAAAATTTCCTCTATTATTTATTTAGGAAATAAAGCTCATTGCCATCAGAGCATCAAGAAATAGCAGCTTACTTAGGTAGATGGTTCAATAACCTTTCCACTGAAGGTTATATTTCTGTTCTAGATTCTTTTCCAGACTGACTCAATTGGAAAACAAAACAATTTATCTAGATATTAATGTTTCCATTAAAGAATTTCAAAACTGTGGTAGATGCCTGAGAAATTACTGAATTCAAGCCAACTATCCTCTTCACTGATGACACTTTAACATAGGCATTCATTACCCCACACACTGGTTACTGTAATAACCTTCCAAGTTTTCTCTCAATATCTGGCTCACCACTCCCCCAAGTATCTTATCTTTCAAACTACTTCATTAAATATCATACTGAAAACATCATTTCCTTATGTTTAGGCATCAAAAATGGATTCTTTATTTGAAGTAAAATGTAGTGTCAAATTTTGAAGCCTTTCAAATTCAGATTCTACCCAGTGTGTCCTTTTATATTTTCAAAGTTAGTCCATGTTCATTTCATGTTTGCTATCCCTATGCTATGGATGGAATGTTTGTATCTCCTCAAAATTCATGTATTAAAATCCTGAAACCTCCCCCCCCCCCCAATGTGATGATAGTAGTGGCCTTTGGGTGGTAATTGAGTCAGGAAGGTAGAGTTTTCATGAATAGGATTAGTGCCTGTAGGAAGAGACACAAGCACTTGCTCTCTTTCTCTCTCTCCTCTCTGCCTCTCTACAGCAAGAAGACTGACGCTTACAAACCAAGAAGTGATCTCACCAGATACCAGATGGACTAGAGCCTAGATCTTAGACTTCCTAGTCTCAGAGCAGTAGAGTATAAATTTTTATTCTTAAGCCATCCAGTATATGATCATTTGTTATTGCAGCCCACATTAAAAAATAATGCCATATTATTCATCTATTGAATCCATTTGTTTATAAGTTTTCCTAACAAAGAATGCCCATAATTTTCACCTATAACAATCCATCTACTTCTATGTCTATAGTGTTCTTTTTTAAAATATTTTATTTATTTATTCTACTTTGTTTAACAAGCACATATTTGTCTTTAGAAATTTACGGAATGTTGGGTGACCTGCGTGGTTCAATCAGTTGTGTCTGATTCTTGATTTCAGCTCACATCATGATCTCAGGGTCTTGAGATTGAGCCCTGCATTGGGTTACATGCTAGGCATGGAGACTGCTTAGCATTCTCTCTCTGCCTTCCCTAAAAACAAACAAACAAAAAAAAGTTTTTGTTTTTTTTTTTTTTACAAAAAAAAGTTTTAAGAATGTTTATATTTCCTAAGTTTTTAACTCTGTGTAATTGTCTATCATAGTCTAATTCATAAAAACATCCTCTCCTCAATTTCCCATTCTTCCATTGTCCCATTCATTCTCAACAGATAAATTTACATCTCAATTCAGGAAAATAGAAGACATCAGAAAGCATTTCTTGTATCTGCCTACTACAAAACACTCAAAGCTACTAAAAAAAAGAGCTGTCCATTCTTTTATTTAGGGCCAATAACCACTAATGGTGTGGTTCTTATTTTCTTAGCTATTAAATTATTAAATTTCTTCTTTAATATTTATTTTTTCCACAACTAGATATGTCTCATCAGTTTTAAATAAAATGTCTGCTTCCACCCCCATATGGTCCTGACCCACACAACACTCTCTTCTCTATATATAGTGGTTTCAGTTAACATCTGTGTAATGAGTATTACTGAGAATATCTTTAGCCATACTTCTTTTATGAACCTCGAACCACATATCCAGTGGCTTTTGAAAGTAATCACCACTTGGATGAATCAAACGTGCAAAACCAGATTCATAATTTCCTACCTCTTCCAATGTGCTCTTCTCTCAGAGAATGTAACACCATTAAGGGAGAAACCTAGAAGTCACTTGTGAGTTTCTTTTTGTGCTTGTCCCCCAAAGAAAATGAATCATAAAGTCTTGTCACTTTTACATTCTAGATACCGTTTAAAACCATCTGCTTCTCTCTTATCTTCATTCTTCTGCTTTCATTTATTTATCAATAAATTCTGACCTGGCTTTTGTTTGCCACATTCCAAGAAAATCACTCACCAATTATTGTCATGTGGAAAGAGATAGAGATAGATAGAGGACAGAGAGAGAGAGAGAGAGAGAGAGAGAGAGAGAGAATCTATCCGCAAGCTGGAAACCGGAAAAATTGGTGGTAGGATTCATTCCAGGTCTGAAGGCTTGGAACTAGGGAAGCCAATGGTGTAATTCCAGTCTGAAACAGAAGATGAGATGTCTCAGCTTGAGCAGCCTTTTGTTCTATTGTGATCCTCAATGAATTGAAAACACCTTAATGACCTATCCCCGAATAACATTTAACCTGGGTACCCCATGGCCAGTCAAGTGGACTTGTAGCTTATTTCATGGGCATGTTTTATTGCTTTATCTCACAATTGGCATATTTTTTTAGAGACATCAATTTTGTATGGGGATAAATTATTGTCTTTTTAATGAACCAAGCTGTATTATAATTGATCTATTTGTTTCAGTTATGAGAACCAATAGGAATGATCACAATAGAGTAATCTCAAGAGTTTATTGGAAATTAATTAATTAAGAAATACCCTTGAAATAAACTAATTAATTGTAATACCATTATATAGTTTGTTTAATAAATATTGATTTAATTTAATTGTGTGTCAGCACAAACAAAAAGATATGCATTCCCTTTTTTATCCATAAGACACCCATTACTTACAACCTTTGAGGCTCATTTGAAAATTAGATTCAGTGAGTTTTGTTCTCCATAGCTAAGAGAAAAGGATAATGTTCCTATCAACACTAAAAGAATCTAACTGGTACATTAAGCCTTTCATTTAGTTCAGTGATCCTACCCTTACATTTATTCTATATGAGAATATGTTCTATACTAGTTTATGATAGAATATCATATAATATTTTCATTTTAAAGCAACTTCCATCTGTTAAGCCATTCAGCCTCTGGAAATCTTAATGAGTCAAATATCACATAAACATCATGAATGTGTATTTTTTGTGCAGAAGTAAAATCAAAATAATTTCTACTTGAGGCTAAAAGAGATTGCTTTCAGGGAACTTGTTTCCAAAAACACAACTTCTTTTTTTTTTTTTTTCTTTTAACATTGAAGTTTCATTGTATTAAATGTGTTTTTAACTTAAGTCATGCCATGTCATAGTAATAAGGCAACAAAGGATAGATACTGAACAAAAGAATATTTTTGCAGCCATTCAGAAAAAAAAAGAAGAAGAAGAAGAAGAAAATAGTTTCTTTTGAAATACAGCCATCCAAAGTGTTAGTATGAGTCATGGTATTACTCCTTACAAAATAAAATAAAATACATACTCTAAAAATTATGTGACTACTCTTCAAATCAAGTTCTGACTGGATAATTTCTTGTATCCTATGCTATTAAAAACCCCAACAGCCAAGAAATTCAATCATATCTTGATTTAGAAGTTACGATATTATTAAATGCTATTATTTAGTTTAATATTGAATATATGATTATCTGGCTAGAACTCTAATTTCCTAAAATAAAAAAATATTAATAATATAATTTGAGAGATTAATTGCTCATTCGAGTTACTGAGAATATTGTGCTTAAGGAGCACAGAGACAATACGCCAATACTTCTTAAAATTTTAAAATAAATTTTAATGATACCAAATTCACTAGTATGGGTTGAATGGTATCTTCCCAAAAAGACGTGTTGAAACTCTAAGTCCTAATACCTCAAAATGTGACCTTCTTTGGAAATAAAGTCATTGCAGGTATAATTAGGATAAAGGTCATATGGGAGTAGAGTGAGACCCTAATCCAATATGATTGGTGTGCTTATAAAATGACCATGTGAAGGCACAGAGATACAGAGGAAATGTGATGTGAAAATGGAGGCAGAGGTTAAAATCATGCATCATGCATAAGGAATCATGCATTCCTTATCACCAGATAAGGAATGTTGAGAACTCCTGGCTGTCACCAGAAACTGGGAGAAAATAATTAAGAAGATTCTCCCTGAAAGCTCTGGGAAGGAACCAACTCTGCTAACACCTTGATGTTGGTTCTAGTCTCCAGAACCAAGAGACTGCTGTTTGAAGCTATACAGCATGTAGTATAAAAAATGAATATATCCACTAAACTAGGCTGGCAGCTGTATATGTGGGCATAATATATAAACACACACATATATAAACACATATGTATATGTATATGTATATATATATATATATATATATATATATATATATATATATACAGCTTGGTTGAGCCAAAGTTCTGCTACTTTATATCCCTGTCTCTAAGGTTGAAATTAAATATTTAATCAATTACTATATTATTTGGGTGTGCAAAAACTGCTCTAATCAAAATGAACATGCCATAATTATTATTTTTTCCTTTATGAACATTTGAAATAAACACTAATTGGAGGTAAGTGAGTCCTATAGGTCTCCTCAGTCACAACGTCACTTCTATGTAGAAAAACAATAACCAGGAAAGTTGTTCTGTTTGTATAATATAGTCTTACCTGTATTCCCTTTATTTTTTAATTTTTTATTTTTTATTTTTTATTTATTTATGATACTCACACACACAGAGAGAGAGAGAGGCAGAGACACAGGCAGAGGGAGAAGCAGGCTCCATGCACTGGGATCCCGACGTGGGACTCGATTCCGGGTCTCCAGGATCACGCCCTGGGCCAAAGGCAGGCGCTAAACCGCTGTGCCACCCAGGGATCACTGTATTCCCTTTAATATCTGACCACATTTTGAAAAAAATGTTCATTCAAGGCAATAAGACTTGTGATAGAGATAAGACTACTTAAGCAACCAGAATTCTCCAAATCTGTCATTGTACATAAGAGTATAATCTAATCATGTGTCAAAAATCACTCTAAAGAATGAAGGATAAAGTCTTGCTAGGTGGCTTGTATCTTATTCATCCAATGTGTAGTGTATCTCTATGACATCATACACAATCCACATAGCTTGAACATTTTCACAATTAAAAAGTCAGGATGCCTGGGTGGCTCAGCACTAGAGCGTCTGCCTTTGACCCAGGGTGTGATCCTGGAGTCCAGGGATTGAGCCTCACATCAGGTGCCCTGCATGGAGCCTGCTTTTCCCCATGCCTGTGTCTCTGCCTCTCTCTCTCTCTATCATGAATAAATAAATAAAATCTAAAAAAATAAATAAAAATAAAAATAATTATATTAATTCTAACTATAATCTAATTAACACGTGATCAATTTCAAAATGAACATCCTTTCAAAATTCACTTATATTAACAACAAAAACTCTAAACCTTTATCTGTAAGCTTTTATTAGTTAGAAGTAAGGATGACAAAAATGACCAGCTATTTCTGGAGTATGACTTTGGCTTTTTATATAAATCATAGTGAACAAGACCTGGAGAGTGTTTTTCCAATTACAGACACTAACATACAGATAAAACACTCTTGACTTCTATTTCTAGATATAGCAGACTAGATTCTGCACATCTCCTACCAAGAACAACAGGAAGTACCATCTGTTTGAAGATATCAGAATACTAATAAAACAATGAGAATTGGAGGACATATGATTTTATAACAGAGGAAAGTGCAAAGAAGAGACTTTAGGATTTAACTCTATTTTTCCCCTGAAACATTTGCAAGTGTTTAAGTAACAGTCTAGATGTTGTAAGGTGAGAGAGCTTTCAACAGTCTTACTAGGGTAGGAGTTTCCAAAGGGGAAGCAGCTGTGGTAAACATCTGTGTTTTTCTGTTTGGAACCTTGAAAGGCTGGCTACTCCTTGGAACTCAGAGTGAAATGTAAATAGAATAAGCCTGCACAAAGATTCAAATTCAAGCTATTTATTAGTGCAATTCCAGATTGGATTAAATTGAAATGTCTATATTCTACATGTCCTAACATCAAATTTACTCTAGAACAAGATAAAGTTATTTAGAGCCAATAGCTTTTCCAAAAATTTTCGAATACATTATTGGATTTCACTTTTGAAAATATGGCAAGACAATATAAAATGGCTAAAAATAAAGAAAAATATATATAGACTGATCTATTTATATCTGTCTAGAAAACAAAAGGATTCAGATGTTTTATGAATCAGTTTCCAACTAAACAGTCGATGTGTGTGTGTAAATTATATATATATATATATACATGTATATATGTATGTGTGTATGTATATATATATTTAACTCTGAGATTCTGTCGTTCTTGTATGTAATTTCCACTAGACTCACATACTGGTTAAGAACCTTTCTGAACATTAGGTGTGGTGACGCAATGGAAAGGCATTGTGCTTACAACTTAGAATGAACAGTCCATGAAAGCAGCTATCCACTAGCCTCTCACCTATGGGAGTTAGGAGCTAGCTCCACTCTAGGTGCGGAGGTGCCATGGAAAGGCACTGTATTGAACTCGGAGACCCAAGCATTCCAGGCCTGCAGCTTGAGGCTAGCCTCTCACATGGGAGGTACAAGGTAGCTGCACAGGAGTTGAGGGCCTGTGGAAATGATATGTAGTAAACTGTGAACAACCAGTGTTTCTGGAGAGCAGCTATGCACTACCCCCTCACCTCCCAGTTTTAGAACCTTGATCAAAGGCCCCTGAGGAAGCTTGCGTGAAATGTGGCCTAATGTACTTTGCAGACAGCTTCTGACAAGCCTCAAATGTAAGGGATTTAGAAGCTATGTCCATAGTAGGTATGGAGCCCTGAGGGATAGGCTCTGTGCTTAACTCTCACAAAGAAGCATTCCTTGAACACAGCTTTCAACTGGCCTCAAACCTATGGTAGATAGAAGGTAGATCCACTCTAGGTTAGGAGGTGTCATGGAAAGGCACTGTACTGAACTCGGAGACCCAAGCATTCCAGACCTGCATCTTGGGACTAGCCTTTCACCCAAGGGAAGTACAAGGTAGCTGCACAGGAGTAGAGGGCCGGTGGAAATGATAAGTAGTAAACTATGAGCAATCAGCATTCCTGGAGAGCAACTTTGCACTACCCTCTCACCTACTGGCCTTAGAAACCAAAACAAAAGCACATGTTGTGGCTCCAGGGAAATGGGACCTACTGCTCCCTGAGAAAAAAACATTCCTTGCAGGCAGCTTCTGACAAGTCTCTAACATAAGGGAGTTAGAAGCTATGTCCACAGTTGGTGGGTAGGCTCAAGGGACAGGCCATGTGCTCAATTCTCAGAAAGAAGCATTCCTTGAACATAGCTTTCAACTAGCCTCAAACCTATGGAAGATAGAAGGTAGCTCCACTCTAGATGAGGAGGATACACACACGCACACACACACACACACACACACACACCCATACACACACACACACCCATATCTCCAAGGAAACAGATGAGAATATAAACATATGTATATAAAAATATAAACATCAAGTGAAAAAATTAAATGAATCATTATGAAGTGATATTTTCTATATAGTTTAAAATCATTGAGCATGTAATACATTTGACTTGGATTGTAATTTATTGTGAGGTTGTGCTGTCAACATGGTAGTCACATTTCATATTGAGCAGATGAAATATGTCTAGTCTGAATGCCACTTTGTAAGCGTAATGTACATACCAACTTGCAAAACTTAGTATGAAAAATAAGTGAATTATTTGTCCAATTCTTAGTCTATCATTATAAAGACAAGGAAATAATGAGTGAGAATCTCTGTGCCCCCCATTGTCTCCTTTACAAAAAGTGATCTTAATTTAAGGCACTGTAGGGACAATATTTGGGAGTCATTCATCTGCACTTTTGCTCCACTAAAATAATGGTCCTCAGAAATTTTTAATTAGTTTGATATAATAAATCTTCCCAACTCTCCTTGGCATGCTATTATTACTAAGAAAGCCAATGTATATTATTTACTTCCTTGTTTAATGTGTTAATGTCTATGATGATATGTATTGGACAAATTAACTCAAAATTTAGAGACCTATTCCTCTAACTCAATATTCTCCACAGTAGCACAGATAATTTATGATTTACAATTGTGTGATAGAAGTTAATCTCGAAACAGCACTATTATCATCTCTAACAATATTACTCTCTAATTAGAGCACAACCTGCATTGTTATTGCTTTAACTGAAGATCAATTTCTCAATCATTGAATTATAGAAAGCCCTGAGAGGGATAATACTTAATATCTCTGTCTTCAACTTGCTAGACTTTTCTGACCTGTCAGTACATCTAGATTTAGACTAACTATTAATGTAGTAGCTTATCTTTAATCTGTGAAAATATCTGACAGCTGAGATTTTATAATGATGTGCATCTTTGCTACCTCTGCCCGTAAATCTTTGATAACACAGCATCATTCTGCAAATTCCCTTTTTGTACATCCTGACCCACTACCAGAGCGAAATATATTTTTGAATAGTTGTTGCTGTTACTTCATTCTTCTTACTTTCTTTAAATGTCATAAGCAAGACATGCTTTCTTCTTCCTATTTCTATTATTTTAAAGTGCAGAAGGGGGTCCTTTTTGGTTGTGCTAGAAGTCAATTAATTTCTATTTTGACAATAGAAACAAAAACATAAGGCCCCTACATCACCATCATAATGTCAGCTTATGAGCAGCTGAGTAAAAGGACCAATAAAGTACTAATAGAAATGGTATGACCAAGCCTTCTTCCCTCTGAAGACTATAAATCTCATAAGAGAACATTTTTAGATATTGATTGGTCTTATTAGACCTGTGGTTGCCATGAAGTTGTGTCAGTGGATCTTCCTTCAAGAAATAATTTGCCATTCATCTACAATGAGTTCACTGAGTCAGATGCAGTAGGTTATCCTTTGTCTTATAAGGGTTACCTCAACATATCTTCATACCACTGGACTCCTAGATATTCCACTGTGGTAAAAGACCTCTGAAATTTTATCAAATTTATTTCCTACCCTTTGACATGAAAATGCCCACCCAATTAGTTGAGAATAGTTGCTAATTCTTGCTCACTAGTTCTAATCAGCATAATGTTATAAATGTAATGAAACATTATAATATTTTATGGAAAGGGTAAGGTGGTCAAGATCCTAGTAAACTAAATTATGACATATAACTGGAGAGCTGACATATTCCTGAAGTAAGATGGTGAAAGTGGGTTGCTGGCCTTACCAACTGGAAGCAAACTGCCTCTGGTAGTCTTCTTCAACGGAGCTAGAGGGAAAAAAGGCATTTTTCCAACTTACTAGCTATTACAGATACCAGGGGATGTCAAGTTACTCAAGCAATGAAACCACATCTGGTACAGCAGCTAAAATTGGAGTCATTACCTGGTTAAGGTATGATAATCCACTGTCATTTGACAATATCCATCTGTCTTTTGCATAGGCCAAATAAGCAAGTTGAATGTGGATACAGTGGGAATCATAGTCCCTGCATTTTTCAAGTCCTTAATGGTGATACTAATCTGTGATTTCTCCAGAAATGCAATAATGCTTATGGTTTAATATTTTCTAGGTAGAGGCATTTCTAGTAGCTTCCACATTCCTAACATAATAACCCTCCCTCTATTGATCAGGGAACTGATGTGAGGATTCTGCCAATTGCTGAGTATGTCTATTCCAGTTATGACTTCTAGAACTGAGGAAATAATTGCAGTATAGGTTTAGAGATCCTCTGGTTCCACTGTGAGATGGAATAGAGCCAAAACTCCATTGGTCACCCGAGAGAGGGAGAGAGAGAGAGAGAGAGAAGGTGAGGAAGGAAGAGCGAGGGATGGAGGGAGAGAGGGGAGAGAGAGAGAGAGAGAGAGAGAGAGAGAAGATTTTAAGGAAATTGGCTCATGCAATCGTGGAGATTTGGCAAATCCAAAATATGCAGGGTAGGCTGGCAGGCGAGAGACCTTCAGGGAAGATTTGCAATTCAAGCCCAAAGGCTATCAAATGACAGAATTTCTTCCCTATTTATGGAGGTCAGGTTTTTGTTTGTTTTTTATTTTATTTTTAGTTAAGACCCTTAACTGATTGAATGACGGCCACTCACATTATGGAGGATAATCTTCTTAGCTCAAGGTCTGCTAATTTAAATATTAATCTTATCCAGAAATATCTTCATAGAAATATCTTAAACAGTATTTGACCAAATAATCAATGCCTACCAAGGTCCAGCCAAGTTGACACATAAATTAACCATCACATCTGAGTTATAGTACATTCATGATCCTCTTCTCATTTATATCATTAATATCTTTTTATAGAGCAGCATATTGCCTTCTGTTCACAACTTTACTCACTCTTCTCAATCCATTGGGAGATTCCTTTGCTTCACCTTTTTAATATTTTATTTACGACAGTGTTTTAGAGAATTCCTAAATGCTACAGATTGAATGTTTGTGCTTGCCTAAAATTCATATGTTGAAGTCATAATTACCAATGTAATAGTATTTGGAGATGGGGCCTTCAGGAACTGATTGGGTTTAGATGAGACCATGATCGTCGAACATCCATGATGGGATTAATTTCCTTATAAGAAGAGAAAGAGGCCAGAGTCTCCCTCAACTGACAACAAACCTACAAGAGGCTCTCCGTAGTCATCAAAATGGTCAGTTCCTTGATCTTGAACTTCAGTGGTCCGAAGTGTGAAAAATAAATGTTAGTTGTTCAAATCAACCCTGTCTATGATATTTTGTTATAGCAGTTTGAGATTATATAGTCTAGTATACTTACAGAATATATAGTCTAGTTTCATTGCTTCCAATTTCTTATCACATAGTCATTTCTCCTTTAATTGCAGTTTGGCTTTCACTCCAAAATAGTACTAGGGTTATTTTTCCATTGTCTACAGTGAGATCTAAATGGCAAAGTAATGATCATATTTGGTCTTCTGCATTTATTCTGCTTATAGAACTGCCACTGCTAACACTTTTCCATTTTTATCTTTTTCCTTCTATAGCATGGCACCATGTCATTTTTCTCCACTTTCTCTGTATTAAACAGAATAACTTAGCTATTATGTAGTAATAAGTAAACCCTGAAATATAAGAGAGACACAATATTCTTTGGTCTACAATGTTTCAGAAATTCCACTGGGCAGACATTGTCAAGTCTTTTTCCATAGAGGTGGGGAAGTTTCCTTGATGAGCATCCGAGTCTCCTCCCTGGGAGTATCCTCTTACTTGGTGATCTCTAGAGACCCTAGCTGCTCTCCAAGGAATCTCTCCCTAACTCATTGTTTGTGGCAACCTCTGAAATGAACATTGGGAAACAGGCCTCTCTTTTTGGTTGTCTGATGATGCATAATAAAACATCCTTTTTTGTGGGGTATCCAAAAAAACTCACAATTTATTGATGCTGTTTACAATAGGTCACATTCCAAATTGGCTTTTTTGACTAAGCCATTTTAATTAACTGAGAATTATTATAAGCATGTGTTTTGCAAAGTTTTTTGAGACCCCAGCTCTTAGTACTTGGAGGATAGAATTAATTAATTTTGCCAATCCATAAAAGTCCTAATTCCTGATATATCTCAATTTTCTTTCAGTGTTCTTTGCAAAAAAATCACCATGAATCTTGAATTTAAAACCTCCTGATAACATTTTGCCAAGTTAAAATTATTATTATTTTTTGCATTGAAAATCTTTTTTAATTTTTGTTTTTTTAAATTTTTTATTGGTGTTCAATTTGCCAACATATAGAATAACACCCAGTGCTCATCCCATCAAGTGCCCGCCTCAGTGCCCATCACCCAGTCACCCCCACCCCCCGCCACCTCCCTTTCTACCGCCCATTGTTCATTTCCCAGAGTTATGAGTCTTTCATGTTCTGTCTCCCTTTCTGATATTTCCCACTCATTTTTTCTCCTTTCCCCTTTATTCTCTTTCACTATTTTTTATATTCTCCAAATGAATGAGACCATATAATGTTTGTCCTTCTTCAACTGACTTATCACCAAGTTAAAATTATAAACAGAAAATATCAATATCCAATTGTATACTCTCCTCCCCTAAAGCTACAACCTTATTAGGCACATAAACTGCCTTTCTAGTTGTTTTTGGTGAATGCCTATATATAATTTGCCACTGTATAAAATAGTTCTCCACCTGTCAGGCTTTTGGTATCAGTTTTTCTCTATCTATGTCCATATATCTAGCCATTGTCATATATTTGGGTTTTGTTATATTAGCACATTGCCCCTGCTGACATTCAAAGATTAAAAATTAATGTTCAGATGTGATTAATTACCTCAAACTGGAAGAGAGGTGCACATTTGTATTTCTGACAACTAAGTCTTAACCAAAAAAGACTTGGAAATATAGTCTTTCTGCATGACAATGACAACCAATCAGTGTGAGAAATATACACGGTCTTTACTCTGTAATTCTATTTTTTCTCATTTCCCTTTGATAAACTATATTTGAACCTTATCTTTTTCTAAAGAATCTCTTATATTCACAATTTGTAGTATTTAAATTCTCTTTATACTCTTTTCTTTGAAGCGAATTAAATGTTCATTATGTACATGGTATAGATATGTCATTTATTTTATATCTATTATGACATTTAATTGTCACAAATCTCTTATTAGAAATGTTTACCTAATTATATAAAATAAAAAGTCTGTTAAAGAAGAAGGTAGAAAAATTGTCCAAGTTCATAAACAGTATGTGTAGTAAAGGATGAATAAAAACTCAGGTTTGTATCACTCAAAAAAATGCCCTGTGTATTATATCATGCTAATTTAAACATATCATATCTAGGGGCACCTGGGTGGTGCAGTGGTTGAGCTTCTGCCTTTGGCTCAGGTCATGAACCCAGGATCCTGGGATGGAGTCCTCTGCATTAGTCTCTTTGTGGAGAGCCTGCTTCTCCCTCTACCTATGCCTCTGCCTTTCTCTGTGTTTCTCATGAATAAATAAAATATTTTTAAAAGAATTTTAAGGGATCCCTGGGTGGCGCAGTGGTTTAGCGCCGCCTGCAGCCCAGGGCGTGATCCTGGAGACCCGGGATCAAGTCCCA
This sequence comes from Vulpes lagopus, assembly GCF_018345385.1. Classification (NCBI taxonomy): domain Eukaryota; kingdom Metazoa; phylum Chordata; class Mammalia; order Carnivora; family Canidae; genus Vulpes; species Vulpes lagopus. The sequence continues at coordinate 20,081,122 of NC_054843.1, read as the reverse complement.
CGACGGGCTCCCTGCATGGAGCCTGCTTCTCCCTCCTCCTATGTCTCTGCCTCTCTCTCTCTCTCTCTCATGAATAAATAAAATATTAAAAAAAAAACAATTTAAAAAAACAAAAAAATAAACATCTAAAAAAATAAATAAATCACAACTTTGTCTTCAAGTCTCACTTTGATAGAGTCTCAGTCTACACAATGAGCTTCATACTCTTGCTGAGCTTTATAACCAAAGTCTAAACTCTTTCACCCACCTGTCATAATTTTAAGTCTCCTAATTATCTTAGGCTCAGTATGTCTCCAATATAAAAGCACTGCTTTCATCTTTTGTCAAAGAACATCTCTTTTGACATGTCATGAATGACACAAGTCCAGGATCTTTGACCTATATTGGGAGTCTAGACAAAGCAAAGTAATTATTAGAACCAGAGTCACTACAAACCTCACCCAAGATCAAACATGGAATCAGAGTCTATCATGCAATTCCACCAGGGATGAGCTGGAGATATCAGAACAGAGAGAGCAGATACACAAGAAAAGGAAGTAAAGCCTAGGGAGGAGGGTACCTCCTGCACTGGAGTTTAGTAGCTGTTAGAAACCCCAGAAAAAAATTTGGATTGCTGTAAGGCAAGAGTTCACTGGGCTAACCCAGATACTGATTTTTTTCATTTAAGTTAATAGCACTGACATATTCTCTGGTTACTCATAATTATATTGGAACCAATATAGAGCCCTAAATCATTCGTTTTTCTTAGCCAATCCTATAATTTTCATGTAAACTGTAAAGTTTTTACTATCTTGCTCATATTCAACTTTCTCTACCATCCAAGCTCAAACACTTGGCTATTTTTACTTGGCTTATTGAAATTTCCTTTTAGGTGGTATTTAACTTATTTGTACAATCATTGTTGATTTTCTGTCCAATAGCCTTACCTGCTCCCATTATTTTGCTCAATGGCAAACACTTCTTGCAGTCTTTCAAGCTGAAAATACAAGAAACTTGCTTGCTCAGACTTGTAAATAAAGCAGGCATTTGTGCTCCAATCTTTCTTAATGAAAGATGGAGGAAACTAGAAATTCCTAGGAAATTTTCCTTCCTTGAACACACATAAACGCACACACCCAGAACAAAACAGGGTTTTCTTATTTGTTGGCAGTAATTAATAGTGTCTGCAGGTGACACTTGGGGCTGGTAAAAAGTTGTGTCCCTGAGGAGAATCTGTTTACAGAAAGAGAATGACAGAGCAAAAATAGTAAAAACTCCTACATTTTGAGAAAGTTGAAGCAATAAACCAACTTTGAAAACTTAAGCTCTCCTAATCTTATAAAACAAGTATGTAATTAATGCCCTATTGTTTAAGCCAATATTGGTTAGGTGTTCGGTATCTTGCAATAGATATGTCATAACCAATAAACTCAAGTTTTTTCTACATTTACTGTCCCTTTCAGTGTTGTTCAGACACACATTTTCATTTTGCTCTGTTCTTGTGCTACTTCTGGGATGTCAGGGTCATGCACATATTCACTAAACCAGTCATTTTCATGCTCTGAGGTACAGATTAGACAGGAAGCTTCCTTTTATTGCTCTTACCAGATATAACCTCTCCATCTCCATTTCCAAAGTCCACACACTCACAATTTTGAAAGTATGAGACATCTGTCACTTTGGCAAAAAGTAGTTTTGGTGTACCACAGGTTTAAATTTGCAAAGTCACTCCTACTTAGCAATTATGTGATTTTGGAGATTTATTTAGCCTCTCTTTCTCTCAGATTACTCATTTTGAAAATGGGCAGAATGACACTTTTTTGCTGAACTATTATGAAGATTAAATCCCAGTTCTTTCCTTATAAACAATGTGATTCTAAGGAAATCCTGCTTAAATTTCCACATATGTAAAATGTGCATAATAATGACACCTTATAAGTTTTTGCTGAGTATTAAATGCTGTAACGTATGTAGAGCTCTTAGAATAGTGCTTAGCACACAACCATGTCTGCCGTTTTTCTATTAATATTAGTCCAGTGCCTGACACTGAATATGCTCTTGATAAATGCTTTTATTATTACCATAATCATGTTTTTACATAATTCATTTTCTTAATATTTTCATTAATTTGCTTATCCAGAAAACATCTTTAATATCACTGTCAATAATTTGAGTTCAAAGGCTATCATACAAGTTGTGCCACATAAAAAGATATCAGGAGATATTTCTAAATTATACTTACTCCTCAAACAGTATCTAACACAAAATGCAATATAATTCTAAGAATAAATATTTAAGACTTATTGCCCCAGATATTAAGGAAATTGAAGGCCATCACTGAAGTGCTCGTGAAAATAACAACCAAATTGAATCAATATAATTGTCCATTGATAAAAGATTGACTAAATAAATTATGGTACATTCAGCCAAGAAAGTCAAACAGTTATTAAATAAAGGAGTGTTTTCAAATGTAGTCTTTTATGATCATTCAGGTATGGCAAGGATAGCAGATCAAGAGATGGTTGCCATTGAAAAAATTACTCATTATACTCACAGATGGTAAGAGGAGGGGACATGTGGGAAGTCATACCAGAATCCACACTAGTCTGTCCATGGCAGAGCAAGTAAGGGGAAAGCATGGTCATAAGCTTTACCATAATTTCTGAAAAAAAGGAATGAATGGCTAGTTAGAATAATTTTCAGAGGATCTGGGTCAAAGGTGCTGGGTCTACTTGTCTGTGTCTATTTGTCTAGTACCTGGCTCTGGTGTGATTAGGTTAGAGGAATAGTGGTCCTGAGTGTGAGTTTCAAAACGGAGATTGTTGAAGCTGTGAACTCTGAATTGGTTAGTTTGCATATGAAAGACATGCTTACAGTTGGGAAAACCAGTCTCAGGATCTTCGGGGCCCCAAGATGTCAAAGCATCAAATGCAGAAACGAGAAAATATGGTGTTACACTCAGGGAAATCAATACACTATGCAAAGAAGTCCATAGAAGGCTATAATGCACTATTGCTTAAGAAGAGTGTTAACCTGCAGCTGATCTGTGGTTGTTCATAACGTTTATTCCAGGATACTAAGAAACACGGTACTGACTCTTGAATGTAGAGATGAAATGTATTAGTTTGTGATATTAAAGTCTAAAACTCATCTTTTGTACTTGTACTCAGCTTGCTTTCATTGTTAGTAAACGTGTGTAGACAATGATATATACTTGGTTTTGGCTAGCTAAGTGACCGGTAGGGTATACAAGACTCTAGTAAACTTGCATTTTGTCTCAGTTGAAGCAAGGTTTCTGACATCTATCTTGGTGATTCACTATCAGAAAGAACATCTCCTGTGAGACTGAAAGAGGACTCTGAGCTCTATGTCTAGAAGACATGGCTTACTTCTCCTGTTTACCATGTACCTTAATCAAAGCCTTGCATGAGTATACCCTGTAGAATCTCCTGAGTTATCTCAAGTATCTGACCCTTTGTAATTGCTGTAACTCTCTCTGTTATATGCATATATATAACAGATATTATATATATAATATCTATATATTATATAATATATAATATCATTTCTCTTATTAGTAAAAAGTAAGTGTATTTATAAATATATATGTATATAGGCATAGATAGGCATGAATTAAGTATAAATAAAACAATATTTTTATCAGTTTAGCAAAATAAGCGTTAACAGGGACACTTGGGTGGCTCAGCAGTTGGATGGCTGCCTTTGGCTCAGGTTGTGATCCCAGGATCTGGGATAGAGTCCCACATCAAGGTCTCTGCAGGGGGCCTGCTTCTCCCTCTGTCTATGTCTCTGCCTCTCTCTCTCTCTCTCTCTCTCTCGTTCTCTGTCTCTCAGGAATAAATAAATAAATCTTAAAAAAAAAGTTAACATACTGCCATTAATATATTGGTCTTCCTCAGATAATAGTGGCAAATATAATAAAACCAAAAGTAAAATAGTATAATTATTACAATTTTTTAAAAGATTTTATTTATTTATTCATTGATAGACACACATTGAGAGAGAGAGAGAGAGAGAGACAGGCAGAGGGAGAAGCAGGCTCCATCCAGGGAGCCCGACGTGACTCGATCTCGGGACTCCAGGATCATGCCCTGGGCCAAAGGCAGGCGCTTAAACCGCTGAGCCACCCAGCCTGCCCATAATTATTACAATTTTAATTAGTAGTTTTTCTCTCGAAAGAGAGAGTGAAGGGGGCAAAGGGATAGAGAGAATCTTAAGCAGGCTTCACACTGAGTGTAAAGCCCCACACCAGGCTCTGTCTCACAACCCTGAGATCATGATCTGAGCTGAAATCAAGTGTTGGGTGTTTACCCAACTGAACCACTCAGGAGCTCATAATTAAGGGTTTTAATCAGAATCTAGAGTATATAGAGCTTAGTAATTTCAGTTTAATGGTGAATGTAAGTAATAAAATTGGATGTGTTAAAGCATTTAAATGCTTTGTCCATGTCTATGTACTCTATATGTGTTTTCTTATATTTAGACAGATATTCTTAAATCTGGAATACATTTATTAATGACACATAAATGGACAATTAAACACATCTTAAAGAGTATGATTTCAGAAAATGTTGTGCTTACCTGGACTGGCTTTTCCTGCTTGTCCTATAGACCACAGTTGAATAACATTAAAGGAAGTATATGCCTCATTTCCCTGAAAACTGACAAAGTTATAAGGCTCAGAGGTATGGGATCCTCACTTTTGTTTGCTTCCCATATTTCCTTGTTCAGAGGCACTAAATAAACTTCACCAGTACTAGCATCCAAGTGCATCATGTTTTTATACAATATGAAGCACTTTCTCCAGTATATTACTTATATGGCCTGTGGGATAGATTATGGAACCTCTTAATTATCTTTTGCAAGTTATGCATGATACCGTTCCAAATCTTTATTGCTTGCAATGTACTCTACATTTAATCTTTGAAAGTGTATCCATTAACTGACTTTACCTTGCCATGAAATGGGATTTGCCATCAAATGCCTTGATGTGGGACTCAATCCCAGATCCTGGGATCACAACCTTAGATTGAACTATGTATTATTCATATTTCTCTCTGTAGCACTTAAAAGCATTTGTATAAACAGTCAAAAAACAAGTCAATTCACTTGACCTTATTTACTGCTTAATCATTGGAATGGACTACATGTGTCCTCCCAAAATTCGTATGTTGAAGTTTTAACCTCCAGTGTGATGATTTTAGGAGGTGGATCCTTTGAGTGTTAACTGGGTCATGAGGTGAGGCCCTCATTAATGGGATTAGTGCCCTTATCAAATCGACCCCAGAGACCTCTCTCACCTTCTTTCCAACAGTTATGTGCAGATATGAGAAATTGGTGATCTGTAACCCGGAAGAGTACTTTCACTGTATCCCAACCATGCTGACACCTTCACTTCAGACTTCCAATCTCCAGAACTGGGAAAAATAAATATTTGTTGTTTTAGATCCTCCATCTAAGGTAATTTATTGTATCAGCTTGAATAGACCAAGGCAATCACTAAATAGTCTGCCCTTACCTCAGCGTACACATAAGAAGGTGGAATTAAAAGGAAAAGTAAAATGTACAAGGAGGCAATATGTTGTAATTGGTGTAGTAAAGACTCTAATAGTTACAGTGGAGAAAATAGGAGAATCTCTGAGTCTGCAAAGTCATGATGGTACTTTATGGTAAAGGGAAAATGTATAGTTTATATGTTGATCAGGTTTGATATTGATCAAATGAGTCCAATAAAAACCATACAAGTCAGGTGTCTCAGTGGTCACATTGTCAGTTAACAATGGAGCAAAGTGTTACAACCCAAGACTGTAGTATCACATATTTTCAATTCTGTTTTCCAAGTGTCTACAAAATTCCCATTTGATCAAGCACCAAAGGTGCTTCAATCAAGAGGAAGGGTCTCAGAAGCAGGTGTGTGTGGGCTTATGGAATATAAAATATACATAGGAGATACACAGGGTACACCCTTGACTGCCTGCACTCTCTCACTCCCTTTTGTGTATGGAAATTGTGTGGTGTGGGTGGTTCATGCCTACTGTCTCGTTTTCTGGAATAGGCAATATATCTTCCATGTAAACATGAAGAAGATAGAAAGGTCCAGGAAATGTATACAATCTCTCTTCATTGGTCAGTTTAGAGCTAGCATAACCAGTAAGAATACAGATTTTTATGGGGGAATGAGAATAAAGGATAGACATAGCCTACATGTCCCCAGAATCAATACAACATGAGCTGAACAAATGAAATCCATATGAAAAAGAAAAATAATTGAAAGCCCTGCTGCATCAAAGTAATTTTAGGACACAATCATCTAAGGCCGTTAAATTCAATCTCCACCTGTGCTGCAGATCAACCAGGTCTATAATTGCTGAAAGGAGTCTCTATGGGTATGTTTTTTCAGTGAGGGGAAAGACAAAAGTCGTTCGCAGGCTGGTTGTAGAAGTCTTGGATGTACAATCTGATGAATAAGTAGGTGGGCAGAAAAACATTCCTTCACTAAGGACTCCAAAAAGAGAGATTTCTCTCTAAATCCTCTTTGTTTGGGAGGGATTATGAAACTGTGTTCCCACTTAATTACCTATCGCTGCCCTTACCTCTGTTGCCAGACTTTATCCCCTTTGCTGGCAACACCAAAGACTCACTGTTGTTGCCAGGGCTGCTTCTCTTCCTTTTATTATGCCCTGGCTCACTGGAAACTCTTCTGGCAATAGCCCAAGGGCACACATATGCCCTGACACAATCGTGCCAAGTTCCTTCCCAAATGTCTTTTGCTGAGTGTCTTTACCTTGTTTCAGTGTGTGCGGTGGAGTTCCGGCATACAGTTCCAAAAAGACCCAGTTCCTTTTTAATCAGATAAAGAATCTCCTCGTCTTATTTTATTTTTATTTTTTTTTGCCTAGACATCTCCTTTGAGTTTAATTTCTACTGCTGTGGTCTCTCTATATGGATATGCATTTAGACATTCTCAGAGACTGACTCCAGAAATTTGGCAATGTTGATTAGACTGCAGGTTGAGAAGCAATCTCATTCTACCTACACTATCTATTTGTTTTTTCCTGGCTAGGCATGGTGGCACATAATATATTTGACCTATGTTAGACCTGCCACACTTCTTGCTTCAAAGAAAGGAGGCTTATTTTATTATTTTATTTAGTTATTCATAGAGACAGAGAGAGAGAGAGGCAGAGACACAGGCAGAGGGAGAAGCAGGCTCCATGCAGAGAGCCTGACGTGGGGCTCGATCCAGGGTCTCCAGGATCATGCCCTGGGCGCAGGTGGCGCTAAACCACTGCGCCACTGGGGCTGCCCAGAAAGGAGGTTTAATGTGATTTAATCTTTGTTTTTTAACCAAAGTTTCAGCTTAATAGGTAACCACTGAGGAGGAGCAAAATAAGCCAGAATGCGCCACTTTGGCAGGTGAGTTGTTTTGATCTGAAGGCAGTTGAGACCCAGCAAGCTCAAATGGCTTTTTACCTTTCCTTTAACTGCCTAAAGGAATTTCAATAGTGGGTCTATATCAGAAAGAAAGTTATATACCAAAGATTTACCCACATAGCATAGCAAATGTTTGTTTTGCAAATATTTGCTCTTCTGATCTCCCTGGGGAGGAATTGTCTTCCTCCTCTTTGAAGCCCCTGAAGTAGGACAAGATGCCTACTACTCCTTTGTCCTTGGCTCAGGGTGGTATATATACCTCAATTACCAGACTACTTGGGTGTCCCATAGTTTCTAGGGGGCTTCCAATAGTATGAAATTAGATTTATTTTTCTCTTGCTAATCTGCCTTACGGCATTTAATTATTAGACTTGCCAAAGAACCTAGAAGGAAAGAAGGGAAAAGTTTTCTGTGACCAAACCACATCAACCTTCAAGTTCCAATTTACCTAGTCATTACTTTGTTTTTGTTTTGTTTTTTTTTAAGATTTTATTTATTTATTCATGAGAGACATAGAGAGAAAGAGATGCAGAGATACAGGAAGAGGGAGAAGCAGGCTCCATGCAGGGAACCTGACATGGGACTTGATCCCAGGTCTCCAGGATCACGCCCTGGGCTGAAGGCAGTGCTAGACCGCTGAGCCACCCAGGCTGCCCTCTAATCATTACTTTGACTTGTATATGTGTACTTTTGCTTAGCCTCATTTTCCATTTCTAGATTTTTACCATGCCTTTTTTTGTTTTTCCATTTCTAAATGTGAACCACAAGGTTGACATATAATTATGAGGTGTATTCCTAGTACTTTATCACTAATGTCAATGTCCTCCTGCCAAAGACCACCAGGAATATACTTGTAATTGATCAAATTGTGTTTATTGCTCATTGCAACAATGGACACTGCACATGGAAAAGAACCAGGGGGTAATAATTCACTAAGGCCATATTATAAGGGATTTCGTGTTGGAGTTGGACTCTAGCCAGGTGATTCGTGGAGGTTTTCAGGAAGAATGGCTTTGTTGTGTATCACATGGTGTCAGGAAATAGTGATTATTCTATGATAGGTTATTTTAATTAATCTTCTCTAAAAAGAGAGGCCTGAGCAAAGCTAAAGTGCTAATTGGTAAAGACGTAGCAGTCATTTATATTAGCCAGAGAAGGAGATGCTTGGGATTTTTTTGTTTGGATAATGTTTTGATTTTTGTCTGTGTTCAGACAAGATTATGAAGTAGTCTTGTTTTTGTCTTGATCAATTACCATCAGAGCAGCCTTGTTTGATGTTGATGTTCTGTGAAATTGTTTATGTTCAACAGGAGAACACCAAGGACTAGCTGTCACTGCCAGATCAGCTCCTAGCAACACCAAAGCCTCACTGATGTTGCTAGACCAGCTCCCAGATGTTAGAAATGGCTTTGTTCTTTCTTAGTAAGAATGAACTCCTTATATTATTAAAATCAGGGGCACCTGGGTGGCTCAGTGGTTGAGCATCTGCCTTTGGCTCCTGTGATGGAGTCCTGCATCAGGCTCCCTGCAGGGACCCAGCTTCTTCCTCTGCCTATGTCTCTGCCTTTCTCTCTGTGTCTTTTATCAATAAATAAATAAAATTTTTTAAAAAAGGTTTTTTTCTGTATATAGTAGATAGAAAATAAACTGCTATACTTAAAATGAATAATTTGATAAGTTTTGACATCCATGCAACCATCACCACACACCGATAATCTAATCAGTCAGCCCCCAAAGTTTTCTCTCATCCTTTTGTAATCTTTCCCTCATGCTCCTCTCCAATCCTCACTCCAGCCCCAGGTAGCCCATGATCTGCTTTCTATCACTACATATTTGTTTACATTTTATGGAATGAAATACACATGGAGTCATACAGTATGCACTTCTTTTCTTGAGGGGTTGGGCAACTGTTTCTTTTTTCACTCAGATAATTATTTGGAGATTCATCTATTTTTTTATATATCAATATTTAATTTCTTTCCCTTTTAAAGAATTAGCTTCAATGATTATAGTACTCTAGGTTGTTTTTTGTTTATTATTCAACACTTGATATTTCACTTGTGTCTACAATAATTCTTATTCTTTTTTTTTAAGATTTTATTTATGTATGTATGTGTGTATGTATGTATTTGAGAGAGAGTACAAGCAGGGGGGAGGGTCAGGGGAAGAGGGTGAAGCAGACTTCCTGCTGAGGAGTTTGATGCACACCTCAATCCCAGGACCCTGGGATCATGACCTGAGCAGAAGGCAGTCACTTAACCAACTGAGCCACCCAGGTGCCCCTCTTCCTTATTCTTGTAAAAATAAGATTTTAATTTCTCTCTCTGGTTTCTTGTTTCTTCAAGATTTTCTATTCACCTTTGTTCTTCTACAGTTTGAATATGATATACCTAGGTGATTTTTTTTTTTTTGTCCTTATCTTGCTTTTAGCTTTCCAACCAACTTGGATCTGTAGTTTGATATCTATTATTACTTGAACAAATGTCATGGCCATTATAACTTCAAATATTTCTTCTGTTACATTTTCCCTTTCTTTTCCTCTGGTACTCTGAGTGTATTACACATTTTGATATTTTCTCATAATTTCTGTATATTCTCAATTTTTTTCTTTTTCTTTTTCTTCTTATTTTAGTTTGTGAAACTCTGTTGACTTTCAAGTCACTGATTCTTTCCTTACTATATTGAGTCTACCAATAGTCCATCTAAGTCATTCTTCATTTTGGTTGTTGTTTGATTTCTATAATATCCAGCAACATTTTTCTTAGAGTTTTAATCTCTCTGTTTACCTTACCTGTCTGTTTCTGCATGTTGTCCACTTTTTTCCATTAGCATGAAAATATTGACTATAATTATTTTACATTTCCTGTTTGATAATACCAACATCTGTATTATATCTGAGTGTGGCTATGATGCTTGCTTTGTCTCCTCAGATTTTTTTTTTAATTTTTATTTATTTATGATAGTCACACAGAGAGAGAGAGAGGCAGAGACATAGGCAGAGGGAGAAGCAGGCTCCATGCACCGGGAGCCCGACGTGGGATTCGATCCCGGGTCTCCAGGATCACGCCCTGGGCCAAAGGCAGGCGCCAAACCACTGCGCCACCCAGGGATCCCTGTCTCCTCAGATTGTGCTCTTTCTTGTCTTCAGGTAATTTGTTTTCATGCATGTGGTGGTCATTTCTCAGATCAATACTAGTGGGCCACCCAATGAAGATCTCTCAGGTTCTCACTCTGAGTGGCTATTTCCTCTCCAATACCCTGTAATACCCATTCTACTTAGCTTGTTCTATCCAGACTTTAAGAACCATCACAACTCAGAAAGTCTGTCACCATCTGCCTGGGTTCCCCTCCCTGTAGCACATATGAGAAACTTAAAAGACAGTCAGCTGGGGCTTTATTTAAAAATAATCTTTTTCACTTCACTGTCTTCCATTGTTTAATGTTCAGTATCTGAAAGACCATTGTCAGTTTGTTTGGTTGTTTCAAAGGTGAGGATGATGCCAATCTGTTACCGCATCATGATAGACAAGGATTTAAACAGTTTAAAAACATCCCTATAAAAATGTCTCTTTGTTCCCTTTCTTGACTGAGATAAGAGAAGTTGGGTATGAAATTAAACTGCAGGCAAATCATATGTCTCCAAACTGAAGTTTGTCTCTAGTTGACTCTGCATCGAACTAAGCACATTTAAAACTCAATTTTGTTTAAATGGTTTGCAAATTTAATTTACTACAATTATTAATTAAACTCCTTTGTCTTCCTGTTTTTGTCTTTTACTATATTTATTTGTACTTTGGGTATTTTTTACATTAGATTTCCTATTGGTATTATATATTTTCCATTAGCCTTCTGAACTCAAATGATTTTTCTATGTATTTGTCACAAACCTGTGCAGACATTATTAAAATCATCAACGAAAACAAATTATTTTTTTCAAATAATTCAAAATCTGTTGAATCTGATATTGACTTCATAAATCCTCCTATTAAATAAAACTTAGGTGATCTATAGCTCTTTATTTCTGTGTTGAGATATCAGAACATAATGTAAAATAAAATAGAACAGAATTAAATAATCAATAAATACATTAACTTTCTAAAAAGTTTTTTCTCTTTCTTATTAACTAAATTATACATTTCCAATTTTGTTTTCAATACTTTATCAATTAAATAATGATATAATGTATGATTTGAAGAAGGTTAAATAAAGACGTGGTATCTGATATGTGAGTTGAGCACATTAGAGTATTTTTATCTACCCATTCTAATTACTTAACTAATTTCTATTGAATGGAAAAATGAGTAAGTGAATAAATCTGTTTGTGTGTATGTTTGGATATTTTAATACTTACTACTTTAATACTTGCCTGAAATCTTGTCTTTTTTAAGCCAAAGCTCAATTCATTGTCATGGGGCAATAGTGAGGCTATCCAACAGACAGCTTTACTAGACTGCCCAAAACTTCATTCCCCTGGAGAGACTGCTTGCTGTAGCAATGGGCACATAATGGATGTCAGCCAGAAGATGCAAAGATAGTGGGGGTGGGAAGGCAGGGGACTTGGTATTTCTCATTCCCTGGAATCATGTAAGCCATGTGAACTGGGGGCCATCACATCATTTCGAAAATGACTATCAAAGAAATAAAATTATCAAGAACTATGAAAGGGTGTGACTAATTGAAAAACAGCCCTGAACCCCTGAACCCATCTGTGCCTAAAAGCAGTATCGTTCCTTCCACTTTTAGCTGCATAAGGCAATAAAGTAGCTTTTTAAAAATTTAACCTGGTCTCCATTGGATTTCAGTCATTGCAGTGGCAATGACAACAAACAAGTTCCAGTACAATTGTTTAATTTTCTCTGTGGGAAAATGCATAAATTCCTATTGGGAACATGTTCTCCTTTAATTAAGGTCGAACAGTTTGGGAGGCCTTCAGCCATATTTTTGCAACTATAGATACATAATGCTATCAGGGGATTTTCATGTAAGTCTTCTATAGAAGCTGACTATGTGACAATAGTTCTGACACCCAAAAAGGCAGTGTTTAAGGGCGCATTTCATATACATTGTAGAACATATAGTGTTGCATGCATTTGAAGTAATTCAAGACTGATGACATTTAATCATAAGTAATTGAATAAAAACACATACATGAAAACATTTTAGTAGGGATTTATTTATAATATTATGGATATTTGCTTCCAATGACCACTTTAGCTTTCTTAACTGCATTTATCAATGATAGCTTTTATTTTCAATTCCAAAGGTAGTTAATTTGAAGGACTCTTTTTAATATTTTTAAGTGGAGAAAAAAAAATTAGGAAAAAATGCCAATGAAATATTGGCTTTCAAATATGATACACTGAAAACTTTTAAATTAACTCATTAATTATTTCAAAAATTCTTGTGGGTTAAGTGAGGAAGAAAATTAGCACATAGTATGTCAAAGGTGTGTCAATCTTTCTTAGTAGCCTCCTATCTACTTAGCCTTATCTAGGTGATCTAGATGAGCTCATCTCTTATGCTCCATTTACCAGCTTGCAATTAAATGGATTATGACTCCCAGTAGTCTTTGAATTTAATTACAAATGCCTAGCATTGATAATTGTTACCTGGAGAAATAAAGAGTAAATGGTACCTCAGGCCTTGTCTCTACATTATCTCCATCTTTTTTCATCACTACACATAAAGGCTTCATGCAGAGTTTTAACAAAATGTTTGTCCATTCAATTTTAAGTTTCTCAGTCCTAAAACATTTGAAACAATATGCTTATATTTAAAGGAGAAACCTATGGGATGCTTGAGTGGCTCAGCAGTTGAGTGTCTGCCTTCAGCTCAGGGCAAGATCCTGGAGTCTCAGCCCACATTGGGCTCCCCTTGAGGAGACTGCTTCTCCCTCTGCCTGTGTCTCTGCCTCTTTCTCTGTGTCTCTCATGAATAAATAAATATAATCTTTTTTTTAAAAAAAGAAGAAACCTGTATCAAATCATGAAATATCTCCCATCTTACTTAAGACTACACCACCATAAGACAAAAGTATAAGGTACCTAGTGAAGTATCTCCTTATTAGTATATTTTTTAATATGTGGAAGCAGATAGAGAACATGCTTAAGTTTTATGGCTTCTGTTTTAACCACAAAGCTTACTTATTACTTCCTACTAAGTTTCTACAAAATCAAATACATTGAATAAGTTGATAAATGTAACTTGAAATAAAATTCTGGAGCTTCCTGAACCTCTTCCAGGTGTGTAATATGCCTACATCTCTGTAGATCTGTTCAGCAAAGAATTCCTTTGAATGTTGGATGGGATCATTTTCCTTTTCCAGTTAAAGTGCTCCAAAAAACATAGTAAGAGGTAATGTAAGAACCTTCTAGTTCTCATATTTTTATTATTCCAAGCAACTTTAGCTTTCAAAAAAAGTAGTGGATGGGATCCCTGGGTGGCGCAGCGGTTTGGCGCCTGCCTTTGACCCAGGGCGCGATCCTGGAGACCCGGGATCGAATCCCACGTCGGGCTCCCGGTGCATGGAGCCTGTTTCTCCCTCTGCCTGTGTCTCTGCCTCTCTCTCTCTCTCTGTGACTATCATAAATAAATAAAAATTAAAAAAAAAAATAAATAAAAAAAAAAGTAGTGGAAAATAATTTAGTGGTCATCACAAACCCAGTACCATTCCTAATTCTAGCTTACAAATATTTTTTAATTATTTTTGTTGTTAAAATTTGTTCATGCACACGGTCTTTTTTTTTTTTTTTAAATTTTTTTTTAATTTTTATTCATTTATTATAGTCACACAGAGAGAGAGAGAGAGAGAGGCAGAGACATAGGCAGAGGGAGAAGCAGGCTTCATGCACCGGGAGCCCGACGTGGGATTCGATCCCGGGTCTCCAGGATCGCGCCCTGGGTCAAAGGCAGGCGCCAAACCGCTGCGCCACCCAGGGATCCCATGCACACGGTCTTTTAATCATCTACTTGGCTTCATAAAGATGGACCTGGCAACTTCCTTACCAAGATCTAAAGAGCCCACACAGTCATCCTGAGTGGGAATACCTTTCCTTATTTCAAGCTCAATGAGTATTCATTTGTTCTAAAATGTATGATAATATGTGACCTTGCCAACTCCACTGCTTTATCTGTCCTTCGCTGGAAGTATGAGAGGTGTGTGCAGAGGTGAACTGCCCTGCCAGGAGAGGTCTACTAGTTACTGAGATCAATGCCCACTATTGAAGCTTCTTTATATAAGTAAAACATTCTCCCAAGCAGTGTTTAACTGTGTTGTATTTTCTTCGTAACTATGATATCAGAATGCAATGGATAGATGTCTTTGGATTTCTGTTTCTGGTGGCTAGCATATTAATGATCTTTGCAATCAATCCTCCATGTAGTTGGAGTCCTACCCTGGGACTGATAACAGGTATACAATTTTCTACTTGACAGGCTGTTTTTAGTTTTGTTTTGTTTTGGTTTTGTTAGTGATTTGGCCTGAAAATTCTCCTAAAAGTTGTTTAATTACTTGGAGTATAGGTACAATTACACTATGGGCTTGGTATAACACCTTAACTAAGGATAACACTATTCAACAAGAAATATGACTTCTCGGGATATAGGATGGTTGCATTCTGTTTGGAAGATAGACAGGAAGCAAATAGTAATAATAGGTTAAACTGCATCTGTTGTGTTACAAGTTTGATAAAGTCATCTCCTTCAGTTATCTCTTCCATTTCTACCAGTGTAAACCAGAAGTTTTGATAAGCAGGTATGCCTAAATTCAGTTACCTGAGACCTTAGCTGTTTTGGAGCACAGGTCCCATATTTGTAGTAGTTTTATTTTTAAAACTGTAAACAAATCTGAATAGGGGGATCCTTTGTAAATTCTCTATATTTTTAAATACCATCAGTATTCTCCACACTTTTAGATTCAAGTTGCTGGTGTTAATATTATTGAATGCCAAGTTTGCTACATCTCTCACAAAATTTATTGATTAGACTCATTCCTATAAATGAGTGTTCAGACCATTAATGGAGTACAATAAAAAGTAAGTGTTTGCACTGGCAATGGCATTTCTCAAAGATTAGCTCTGATTTGTGTGTGCAGTGTTATACACTGAAAGGGGGGGGGGGGAAGGTCATCTAATGTACTAGGACACTGATGGAGCTCTCCTGTAACTGCAGGCTTGTCTATATCCAAGCTCTATTTTCCCATTTCTGAAAGCAGATTCTTGCATTTATTTAGCAATATTTGGTCAAGCCAAATATTTTTTTAGCTGTCTCCTCTAAGTACTAGGGCTTAAGTCATACTCATTATGCACCAATTGGGCAAATGCTCAGATTGATAAAGAACTTATATTTCACCAAACCATGAACAGATTGATCATTCCTAAACAAGGGGATGTAGGTTATCAGTAGGAAACTTGTTGAATGAGTAGATAATTCCAAAGCAGTTTTAACTGGATAAGTCCAGGAAATCTGACCCATCACTGACTGAAATTCTGCTTCAAGAAATCCGACCTATCAGTAACTGAAATCCTGATTCGCATTTACATTCTTCGTGTTCAGGGGAGTTTCCATAAAAAGAAAATGTCTAAGTAATACAAAATAATAAATACAAAATAATTGTAACCTTTATCCTTAAAGGAAAATATTTTCTTTATTTGAGAGAGAGCACATGTGCACAAGTTCGGGGGAGAAGCAGAAGGAGAGGGAGAAAGAGAATCCTCAAGTAGACTCTCCACTGAATAGGGAGCCCAAAGTAGGGCTTGATCTCAGGACCCTGAGATCATGACCTAAGCTGCAATCAAGAGTTGGATGCCTAACAGACTGAGCCATCCAAGTGCCCCACCCTTGTCTTTCTGGAATGAGTCATATAAAAGGTCATATTACATAGTTGGTTGAGGGTTGAAGTTCTAATTCCCTGATAAATTTTCCTTTAGCACTAAGTGGCTCCTCTAACTTTTGCCTGAGACTGGCTATGCTTAAAGACCTAGCTGTATGTGTTCTCATCTCTGGTGGATGTGGGATCCACTTTATAGATTCTAGGTTGGAAGTTTATTAGCACTTTCTTACCTTAAAGCTGTTAATTTAGTTCTTCTAGCCTCTTACTTTATGGTCTCATTGTTATGTCATCACCTTCCTTCAATGTGTAGAAGGTATCACTGAATAAGGAGTCTGAGGTGGCTTTTCCTGCAACTGTATATTTCTCTGGCTTCAATTTTTGGTTTAGGTTTTGGCTTTTGGTTTTGCTAAAATGGCAGCTGCAAAAAAGAATAGAATGCACTGTTTCTTTTTCTTCTTTTCTTTTTTAGTTTCAAGTTTTTCTTTAAATTCTAGTTGGTTAATGTACAGTGTAGTATTTGTTTCTGGAGTAGAATTTAGTGATCCATCACTTACATACAACAAATGCCTTCCTTAATCCTCACCATCCATTTAGTTCATCCCCCAACCCGCCTCCCATCCAGCAACCCTCAATTTTCCCCCTACAGTTAAGAGTCTGTTTTATGGCTTACCTCTCTCTTTTTTCCCCTTATGTTCATCTGTTTTGTTTCTTAAATTCCATGTATTAGTGAAATCATATGGTATTCATTTTTCTTTGATTTATTCTGCTTGACATAATAGAGAGAACACCATTTCTAAAAGAGGATAAAGCTTATCACTCTCTCATTAACTGAATATTATTTGCTGACATTCTGCACCAAAAACGGAATAGTCAGGAGGTTCTAGGAAATAATCTACTTCCAAGGTCATTCAGATTATTCAAAGAATGCAGTTACTTGTGGCTATAAATCTAAAACATTGATTTCCTTGCTGACTGTCAGCCAGATGTTCTCTGCCACAAGAGGCTATTAACATTCCTTCTTGTGTGGTCTTCTCCATCTTCAAAGCAGCAAAAGCACTAAAGTTCTCCTCAGACTTTGATTCTATCTCACTTCCTCTTGTGCTACAGGCCAGAGAAAACTCTCATCTTTTAAGGGCTGATGTGATCATATTAACCTGGCCCACATATCGTGCAATGTCGTGCAACGTAGCATAAGCACTGAAGTGATAGCTCATTGTTTTTAACACTTCCCAGGCATTAGGGTGGAAATGTCTTTAGTAGGGGGCAGTTTAGAGATTCTGCTTAATTTGTTTGACAAGATAAATAACTTTGGATAATGTAGTGTAATGGTTAAAATTACGTACTCTTGAGTTACCAAGAGACTCAATTCAGTGTTAAATCTTAGTTCTCCTGTATTTATACTGCTTGTTGCTGGTGGACATTTTAATCGTCTCTGAAAAGAAGTTTCCTCATTTATAAATGTGAACAACTCCCTATACCTCATAAGGCAGCTGCAAAAATGAAATGAGATAATGTTTGGAAAGCACGTGGAACTTAGTAAGCATTCTATAAAGGTAGTAATAGTAATCATTATTGTTTTACCACATCTGTAAAACATTATTGAATCTGCAAAAAGTCCCTCCCCTATTTTCTTACTTGATTCTTACAACAACATGGCAAAACAGTTATTAAAGTTAAATATTTACTAAACAGTAGTTAAAGTAGATGGGATTCAAACTTGTTCCTTTTTACTTCTATTGTATATCTTTTCCTTGCAAATTTTTAAAATGAGTTTCAGAGCTAGAATTTAGTGATTCATCAGTTGCATATAACACCCTGTGCTTGTTACAAGTGCCCTCCTTAATGTTTATCAGTCAATATTCTTTTTCTGCCACCCACTTCCCCTCCAGCAACCCTCACTTTGTTTCCTAGAGTTCAGAATTTCTTGTGGTTTACCTCCCTCTCAATTTTCATCTTATTTTATTTTCCTTTTCTTTCCCTATGTTCACCTATTTTGTTTCTTAAATTCCACATATGAGTGAAATCATACGGTATTCTTTCAGACTGACTTATTTTGCTTAGCATAATACACTCTAGTTCCACCCATGTCATTGTGAATGACAAGATTTCATTCTTTTTGATATATATATATATATCTCCATTCATCTGTCGATGGACATCTGGGCTCTTCCCATATGTTGGCTATTATGGACGTCATTGTTATTAACACTGGGGTGCATGTGCCTCTTTGAATTACTATGTTTGTATCCTTTGGATAAATACCTAGTAGTCCAATTGCTGGGTTATAAAGTAGCTCTATTTTTTTTAATTTTATTTATTTATTCATGAGAAACAGAGAGGGAGAGAGAGGCAGAGACACAGGCAGAGGGAGAAGCAGGATCCATGCAGGGACACCGACGTGGTACTCAATCCCAGGACTCCAAGATCACGCCCCAGGACCAAAGGCAGAGCTAAACCACTGAGCCACCCAGGGATCCATAAAGTTGCTCTATTTTTAATTCTGGAAGAAACTCCATACTGTCTTTCAGCGTGGCTATACCAGTTTGCATCTTCAATTTCTTTCGTAAGTGTTCTATTGTTTTCAGAGTGCAGATCCTTTACCTCTGGTTTGGTTTATAGCTAGGTATCTTATGGTTTTTGATGCAATTGGAAATGGAATCAATTATCTGATTTCTCTTTCTTCTGCTTCATTGTTAATTCATAGAAATGCAACTGACTTTTGTGCATTGATTTTATATCCTAAGACTTTGCTGAAATCCTGTATCAGTTCTAGCAATTTTGGGGTGGAGTCTTTTCAGTTTTCTACATAAAATATCATGTTTTCTGCAAAGACTAAGAGTTTGGCTTCTCTGCCAATTCAAATGCCTTTATTTCTTTTTGTTGTCTGATTGCAGAGGCTGGGACTTCCAATACTATGTTGAATAACAGTGGTGAGAGTGGACACCCCTGTCACGTTCCTGACTTTAGGAGAAAAGCTCTGTTTCTCCCCATTGAGGATGATATTCACTGTAAATTTTTTGTATATGACTTTTATCATATTGAAGTGTGTTCCTTCTATCCCTACACTGCAGAGAGTTTTTATCAAGAAAGGATGTTACAGGGGGTCCCTGGGTGGCGCAGCAGTTTAGCGCCTGCCTTTGGCTCAGGGCGCGATCCTGGAGACTGGGGATCGAGTCCCACGTCGGGCTCCCAGTGCATGGAGCCTGCTTCTCCCTCTGCCTATGTCTCTGCTTCCCATTCTCTCTCTCTCTCTCTCTCTCTGTGTGTGTGTGTGTGTGTGTGTGACTATCGTAAATAAATAAAAATTTAAAAAAAAGGACGTTACATTTTGTCAAATGATTTTTCTGCATCTATTAAGAGGCTCATATGGTTCTTGCCCTTTCTTTTATTAATATAGCATATCACATTGAATGATTTGTGGGTGTTGAACAATTCTTGCAGCCCAGGAATAAACCTCACTTGGTTGTAGTGAATAATCCTCTAAATGTACTGTTGGAACTATTAGTATCCTGGTGAGAATTTCTGCATCCATGTTCATCAGGGATATTAGTCTGTAATTCTTTTTTGGTGGGGTCTTTGTCTGGTTTCAGGATCAAGGTAATGCTGGCGTCTTAGAAATAATTTGGAAGTTTTCTTTTCACTTCTATTTTTTGAAACAGTTTCAAAAGAATAGTATTAATTCTTCTTTAAATGTTTGGTAGAATTCCACTAGGAAGCCATTCAGCCTTGAATTTTTGTTTCTTGGGAGATTTTTGATTACTGATTAAATTTCTTTGATGATTATAGATCTGTTCAGGTTTTCTATGTTTTCCTGCTTCAGTTTTGGTAATTTATACATCTCTAGGAATGCATCCCTTTATTCCAGATTGCCTAATTTGTTAGCATATAGTTATTCATAATATTCTCATAATTGTTTGTATTTCTGTGGTATTGGTTGTGATGTCTCCTCTTTCATTCATGATTTTATTTATTTGGGTCCTTTCTATTTTCTTTTTGATAAGTGTAGCTAGGAGTTTACCAATCTTACCAATTCTTTAAAAGAACCAGCTCCAAGTTTTATTGATCTATTCTACTCCTGTTGTTGTTGTTTTAATTTCTATATTCATTGATTTCTGCTCTAATCCTTAATATTTCTCTTCTCCTGCTGGATCTAGACTTTATTTGCTGTTCTTTTTCCAGCTCCTTTAGGTGTAAAGAGACTTTTTTGAGACTTTTCTTGTTTCTTGAGAAATGCTTGTATTGCTATATACTTCCATCTTAAGACCTCTTTTGCTGAACCCCAAGGGTTCTGAGCTGTCATCTTTTCATTTTCATTTGCTTCCATATATTTTAAAATTCTTCGTTAATTTCCTGGTTGAGCTATTAGTTCTTTAGTAGGACACTCTTTAACCTCCATGTATTTGTATTCCTCCCAATTTTTTTCTTGTTTTTGAGTTCAAGTTTTAAAGCCTCATGGCCTGAAAATATGCATGGTATAATCCCAATCTTTTTGTACCAGTTGAGACCTGATTTGTGACCCAGTATGTGATCTACTCTGGAAAATGTTCCATGTGAACTCAAAAAGAATGTGTATTCTATTGCTTTAGGATGAAATGCTCTAAATATATCTCCTAAGTCCATCTGAGCCGATGTGTCTTTTAAAGTCCTTGTTTCCTTGTTGATCTTCTACTTAGATGATCTGTCCAGTGAGCGAGCTGTCAAAGTCCCTTACTCACTCTGCTGTGAGTGAGGTGTTAAAGTCCCTTACTATTATTGTATTACTATCAATGTGTTTCTTTAATTTTGTTATTAGTTGGTTTACATATTTGACTCCTCCCAAGTTAACATAAATATTTACAATTGTTAGATCTTCTGGTTGGATACACCCTTTTATTATGATATAGTGTCCTTCTTCATCTTATTACAGTCTTTTGTTTAAAATTTAGTTTGTCTGATACAAGGATTGCTACTCCAGCTTTCTTTTGATGTCTATTAGCATGATATATGATTCTTCAGCCTCTCACTTTCAATCTTGAAATATATTTGGCTCTCAGATGAGTCTCCTGTAGACAGCATATTGGTGTGTCTGTTTTTTTTTAATCCAATCTGTTACCATATGTCTTTTGATTGAAGCATTTAGTCCATTTACATTCAAAGTAATTATTGAAAGATATGATTCTTTGCAGATATTTAAACAGAGACCATGATACTTTATTTTTTCTTTGGTTCACATAGTTTGCAACATTCTCTAATTCCTTTTATGTATTAAACTACATTGACAAATGCAAATAATTATTTCATTAGAAAAGCTATTATTCTTACATATTTGGTGTAGATTTTCTATTCTACTGCAGGAGTAAAAATGTTGAAAACTTTGCACTCTTAGGTGTTTTTCTGAATTTCTTTTAAAAATCACATTATTGCAAACATCATAATAGCAAAATATTTGTTCATCCATTTGGCATTAAATAGCTCAGGCTATTTCCTGAGCATAAATTAGAATTGCAGTGTTAAATAAAATGATGGGTATTTGATTTTAGATTCTTTTCTTGTCTCTACAACTTGATCTGTAAAATCATAAATATCAATGGAAAATCCTGTTGTAGTGTTTTATCTTCATGTTTTCCTAATTTTACAGTAGCCTAAGATCAAGGATTGAGTTTAGCCTGTAATATTCATAATAATGATATTTACTTTTATTTAGGAGTGGAATAAGAATTATTGGAGCCCAAAGCCAGTTACCAAGCAGGAGTTTAATTCATACTAAAGGACTTATCCAGTGGGATCTGGAGCTACAGAGGAGACCCACTGATTCCAAAATGAGTCTCCTTTGTCTCCCAAATCAGAAGGAGAGGGGTAGAAGTACTGTGGCTTTTTCTTTCCTGAAATATATTGTTTCCTGACAGTATTTCTCAAAACCTGCGCTGAGGCAGAAGGCAGTTGACAATGGAGCCTGTGACTGTCATTGCCAGAAGACATTTACAAAATTGTTCAGAAAACAAAGGCAGGTAAATAATGAACACAGTGCCATTCATTAGTCATTATGCTTTCTATTAACATAGCCTAATCTATTGGAAAACTTTATATTATAATAATCAGTAATTTGGAGAAAATGTTTTAATAGTTATTAGCCTTATATTTAGAAACCTTCATTTTGCAAAGCTTAGTTAGGACTACTTTTGAATGACTTTATATACTGGTGGACACTTTTTTATATTGTAGCACCATGGTGTCCTACTAATGCCATGTATTACACCCTACTTTCAATTTATATTTTTATTGATATCAATAGCCACAAAATATGCTGGTAACATTTTTTTTTTCATTTTATAAAAATCCTTATTCTTGGCATTGAGCAGAGTCCAAAGAGTTGTTCAACAATTTTATGACCTATATATTGGCACATATGTTAAATTGATATATAAAAATTACAAGTATTTGGATAGAATTCATGTAAATAATGATGCCACACTTGGTATTCTTTTCAAAAATAAATTAATAATTGCATCCTTCCCAATTTTGAATGCTCAATGATAATCATTGTTTTGAACTTCAAAAGTACTTGCTTTAGTTGTGTTTAAAATATTTGTATTCATAATTTAAGCTTGATGTTCTTATTTGGGATAGTATTGATTCACTTTTCTAGTACTTTAACATATTTCAATAATCATTGATCTCATATTTTCCACTAAGAGTTTTTGTCAAACTAATTCTTTACTTTCAAATTTCATTTAAAAGTTTCAGTTTAGGGATCCCTGGGTGACTCAGTGGCTTGGCGCCTGCCTTCAGCCCAGAGCGTGATCCTGGGATCCGGGATCAAGTCCCACGTTGGACTCCCTGCATGGAAGCTGCTTCTCCCTCTACCTGTGTCTCTGCCTCTCTCTCTCTCTCTGTGTCTCTTGTGAATAAATAAATAAAATCTTAAAAAAAAAAAGTTTCAGTTTAGGGGAACCTGAGTGGCTCAGAAAGTTAGGTATTGAACTCTTCATTTGGCTCAGGTCAAGATCTCATGGGTCATGGAATTAAGCCCCCACAGCTCAGTGGGGAGTCTGCTTGAAGATTATCTCCTTCTGCCCCTCCCCCGATTCATTCATAAGTGCAGTCCCCCCTCTCCCCCAAAAGGTTCCAATTTATAATAAGTCCAGGAAATGTTAGCATAGTTCATTTTATCTTTATGTTTGTCTTGGAATTTGATGTTATCATGATTGGGTTTTTCATTATTCATCTCCAATGATCAATGTAACTTTTATCCAAATTATTTTATTTTCAACAATTTAAGTTCTATATTTCTTAATTTAAAAAATATAGTTGCTTCCATTTCCTTTATAATGAAAGATACTAAGCCTGCTAAGATTATAGACTAGATATCCGATTCCCCAGATTCAGATGTCTTCCCACTAAATAGATGTGTAACCTAGAATAAATTCTGCTCCTTATGGGGTGCTTGGGTGGTGGCTCAGTCAGTTTAGCACCTGCCTTTGGCTCAGGTCATGATTCTACGATCCTGCACAGGGATTGAGCCCCACTTTGGAATCAGGCTCCCCACTCTCCCACTTCCTCTGCCTGTTGCCTCCCCCACTCCAGCTTGTGCTTACTCTCTGTCAAATAAATAAATATAATTTAAAAAAAGTATGTTCCTTATTTTCCTCACAATAATAGCAGCCAATTGGGTTGTGAAGAAAATTAAAGCATATGAATGCATATGAATTAATGCATATGAATCACTATAAATATTGTCCAATACAGGTTAAACATGATGAAAATATTTTCAATTATTAATTCTTAAAAGCTTTTTTTCTTTCATACAATTTAAAACATTGGGATCAAAATCAATTTTATCAACATATTAACCTATTGTAGCAAATAATTGAAATATATTTTCATTGAAAGTGTTAAAAATATTTTGTCTTTAAGAAATTTTTTAGTATTTTTTACAATTCCGTTTTTTGTTGTTGTTGTTGTTGTTGTTGTTGTTTTAGATTTTATTTATTTATTCATGAGAGACACAAAGAAAGGCAGAGACACAGGCAGAGGGAGAAGCAGGCTCCATGCAAGGAGCCCAATGTAGGACTCGATCCCAGGACTCCAGGACCACACCCTGAGCCAAAGGCAGGTACTCAACCGCTGAGCCACCCAGGCATCCCAGTTTGTATTTTAAATATAAATAATGTGGGGCACCTGGGTGGCTCAGTGGTTGAACTTCTGCCTTCAGCTAAGGGAGTGATGCTGGGGTTGTGGGATCAGGTCCCACATGAGGCTCCTTGCAGGGAGCCTGTTTCTCCCTCTGCCTATGTCTCTGTCTCTCTCATGAATAAATAAATTAAATCTAATAAATACATCAATCAATCAATCAATCAGTCAATAAAATAATGTTACAGAACATTTAATTTATGCCTTTATTTGAATAGATAATATTTAAGCCCTAGTATTTACCTGCTCTGCTTTATAGATCCTTACAATAATCCTATGTGATAATTGTTATTATTAATTGCAATTTACAGATGAGGAGACTGAAACTTAGTCTAAATAAATTCTTAATATCACACATGGTTGGTGCAAAAGTGGGATAGAAAAGATTTTCCTGAATGCTGAGCTACAGATCTCAGCCCTCTGATATGGCTTTCTTTAACTACCATTTATAACTAGAATGATCCTTAGTATTTTTTTTTTTCTGGAATACTTCTTGTTGATAACTGTTACTCTGCTTTAATTGATTCACTTTATATTCTCATTTTCTAGTTTGTTCAATATATTATGTTTATAAAATATAGTATTGATTGTTGGGACTAACATGAATATATTTTTCCTAAAAGAAACAGAGGTTCTATTTCACTAATTTACGTTTTCCTGAATTTTGGTCATGTTAACTTTTAGAGAAAACAAAGGCCAGTACACTCCCACAAGAAGTTAATAGTCAAGCAATTTCAAATGAGCTAGTTGGTGTTAGTTGATGTGAGATTTTGGAGAGTTCATAGATTAAATGCAGAATGCATCTCTTCACTTCATACACATTTTCATACCTCAGCCTCCCCTGGAAAGGAAGAGAAGACCAGGGGATATAGCTCCACTTACAGCAGTAGAGTCAGACTCAAGGACAGATAGAAGGCATAACAGCAATAGAAAAAGAGCGAATGGATATGCAACAGCAATGCCAGGATATGCTGAAACAAACACATGCATGACAGATGGATTATTCACAAATTTACTTTGATCCCCTGAATTGGTCTAAAACAATATCACATGCAAATATGAAGAAAAATCTGAATACAGACTAGATCAAATTCATAAGGGTGATGTTTTAAATGGTTAAAGAATGTAGAAACCATGTACTAGGCAAAAAAAAAAAAAAAAAAAAAAGTATTTAACTGAAGAAAAAGCAGATAAGCTAAATGGTCATTAAATGTCCAGAGAGACTAGGAAGAAGTATAGGGAATGCATTTGCCTGCTGGAGGGTCTTTACCCTTGCCACTTTACCTGCCTGAAAGTCATCTGCCCCCAACTTCAGGTCTTCACTTAAATGTCACCACTTTAATGAGGCCTCCCAGAGCAATATTATCAAAATTGTCAAAACTGCCTCTAACACATATACATACTCCTTATCCCCACCCTCTGTTTAGTTTTCTACTTGTCACGTAATATCAAATAATATAGATTGAACTTGGTTTTTTGTTGTTGATGTTGTTGTGGAATTTCTATCTTCCTCTAGTAAATATAAATTGCACAAGTAGATTTTGGTTGTCTAATTTGTTTGCTGGTGAAGACCTGGTGCTTGAGACTGTATCTGACTCTCAGTAGAAGAATGATAAATAAATGAACTTGCTCTGCTTTTCTTACAGGTTTGAGCATAAATCTAAGGGAGTAGAAGATATAGCTCATTGTATGATGGGATAGTGAAATGTGCCTCCTTGTGAGCTATTAGACTCTCAGATAATAAAGATATCATTCTTTAAGTGACTTTATGATCATTTAACAGAGGTTCTTAAAAATACCCAGAGGACTGGATGGGAGGTTGAGTGTCTGCCTCTTTAAAGAATCTAGATTTCAAAGAATGAGAAAAATAAAAATCTTGAGTATTGAACAAAAACATTTCAAATTTTTTTTCTTTAAAGATTTATTTATTTATTCATTCATGATAGACAGAGAGAGAGAGAGAGAGAGAGAGAGAGAGAGAGAGAGAGGCAGAGACACAGGCAGAGGGAGAAGCAGGCTCCATGCGCCGGGAGCCCGACGTGGGATTCGATCCCGGGTCTCCAGGATCGCGCCCTGGGCCAAAGGCAGGCGCCAAACCGCTGCGCCACCCAGGGATCCCTCAGTCATTATTTTTGATCTTCACTCTCATCTGAGTGTTTTAGGGTTACATGGAAAGTAGCAAAACAAATTAACAAGCCCTCAACAATTAAAGAGGAAAACTTCTCCTTAAAAATTTTGAAACGGGGATCCCTGAGTGGCACAGCGGTTTAGCGCCTGCCTTTGGCCCAGGGCGCAATCCTGGAGACTCGGGATCGAGTCCCACGTCGGGCTCCCAGCAAGGAGCCTGCTTCTCCCTCTGCCTGTGTCTCTGCCTCTCTCTCTCTCTCTCTGTGTGACTATCATAAATAAATAAAAATAAAATAAAAAATAATGACTGAAACAAGAGGGAAGTTCAGAGAACCTTCTCAAAGTCTAAGAATAATCTTGGAAGAAGCAGCCCATAGTAACTAATCTGCAGTTTTGGCTAGTCAGAGGCAATTCTGAACACCAGCATCTCTGTCTTGAAAGAAAAAAAAAAAACTTCTTTTGTATGAGATTTTATTTTTCTAGCCCTTTTTGAATGCACTAAATCATCTTTATTTAGTTATTCATATTGACTTTATAATCTTACTGACTCAGTGAAAGGGTTCAAGAAAATGAAATAGGCTTAGCACAACAATACAACTTGAATCAGCAAAGGAATGAATATGTTGTTCTTTCAAATCCCATTGCCACAATAGCTCCGTCAATTTATTTGAAAAATGTACAACCCTGGAGTTTCGGCACCACTTAACAGCCAAGGAGAACAAAGTGTATACAGTGAGATACAAATCTTTCATACCATTAGGTCAATATATTTCTGCATAGCAGCTTTGCAAGAATTGGAAGCGTATTTTGGCAACATGCTGTTTCAAAACAACAACAAAATCTGTGCGATATATGCTGAAAGCTGTCAGTGCTGAGAAACACTACTTTTCGATTCTTTTCCATAGAACTGCCTGTTTGGCTTAGTCCTTATCTCCTATTTCATCAAGGTTACAATAACATGGTATCATCAAATAGACTTACAATTGATTGAGCATGAGTGTGATTAACAGAACTCTCAACAGGGTGCATAAATCCATCCTTACTTAAAAATTTGTTGACTGATTATAGGATGTCAGGCTCTACACCTAACAAGATTGCAAGAAAACATGCTGGAAAACAATACAACCTAGAATATCACTTCCCAATCACAAAATAAGTTATTTGTTTATATTTTGCTCATTTGAACCTGGAAGGGGTCTGCATATAAGCAATGATGGGTTGACTGAAATTAAATTAAATAACAGTTTTAGGGAAAACATTCTTACTTGCCATTCTTCCTATACTGTTAGAAAACAATGGTATGACTATATTTTTACAAGATATCATCTATCTATCTATCTATCTATCTATCTATCTATCTATCATCTATCTATCTATCTATCTATCTATCTATCTATCTATCATCTATCTAGTAACCATGTGTCAGTTGTATACTCTATTTTCAGAAGCTATGCTATACATGCATTCATTCTAATGCACACAAGAATCCCATTGGATAGTTGTCATTTTTTAATCTTTGTTTAAGCAGGAAACTGAAACACAAATAGAGGTGAAAGTCATATAACTTACAATTTGTTTGAAAATCACATAATTAGGCATGCCTGGGTGGCTCAGCAGTTGAGTGTCTGCCTTCAGCTCAGGGCATGATCCTAGTCCTGGGTTAGAGTCCCACATTGGGCTCCCTCCGAGGAGCCTGCTTCTCCCTCTGCCTGTGTCTCTGCCTCTCTCTGTGTATTTCTCATGAATAAATAAATAAAATATTTTTTTAAAAAAAAGTCCTGTAATTAATAAGAAGCTAAATCTGTTTGTTTTCAGTAGTTTTTAAAAATATATATATATAATATATATAATATATATATATTGGCAGAAGTAACTACTGATGGACTAATGAGTTCTACTGCAATAGATGTGAAAGAAACTAAAAAAACTAAAAAAAAAGGAAAACATTGAAGAAGAAACAAACATGCACACATATAATTAATAGTGTTGGGATTGAATATAAAGCAGGTACTTTCTTAATATCTTGAGAGAAAGTAGAAGTATGTTCAAGAAAAATATTCTCAGGATGAGTTTTCAGTATAAAATACTCAAATATTTAGCTGTCAAATATGTGATGTTAAATATAAACTGAGGATGCTAATTAAAATATTTTCTTGATTCATGCTATTTTTTAAATGTCAAAACTACAAACAAATAAGCATGTTCCTTAGTAATGTAGTGAAATAGCCTAAAATCTCAATTAATTAATTTTGACAAACTTATTTGTATGAAATATAAAATATATTGTGGAACAGCTTCATGAACATGATCGAATCATCCATCCATCCATCCATCCATCCATCCATCAGATTTGAAAATGAAGAAGGGGTGCCTGGGTGACTCAGTCAGTTAATCATCTGACTCTCAATTTCAGCTCAGGTCATGATCCCAGAGTCATGAGATCAAGCCCCTGGTTGGGCTCCATGCCCAGTGAGGAGTCTGCTTGAGATTTCCTCTGTCTCTGCCCCTCCTCCACTCACATGTGTGCATTCTCTATATAAATAAATAAGCAAATAAATAAATAAATAAATAAATAAGCAAATAAATAAATAAAATATTTAAAAATTTTCTTATTTAAAAAATAAGAAAATCAAGTTTTATTTTTACTGACTCAGCTGGAAGCCTGGTGGAACCACAGTGGTGTAACAGTAGAAGTGATTCATGCAGGAATGAGGACAAAATTTAAAGAAAAGTTAATGCAAGTATAGAATATACTCCTCCAGAGAGCAGGGACTGTAGTATGTGACAATTTTGTCCAATCCTTTCTAGTCTGGAGAAGTAGCGTCAAGTCTCCACAGAGGTGAAGGCAAACATATCACGGCAGAGGACACATAGTCATGACAAGAAAGGATCTTTGGTTCATTAAGTGTGTGGGCAAGAAAGAGGATGTCTTGGAGAAAGAGCACTGATCTAACAGTTTACCACAAATACAAGTAAAAGATTTTGCATTACGGGGGTGGGGGGGGTGGGGGGGGGAAGTTGTAGTAGGAAATTGAAATGCAAATCAGGAAACTAAGGTGATGTTTCTCTTATAAAGACAGAGTTCTGGGGTGCAGGTAAAAGACTAAAAATTTCTGTGATCATACAGATTCCTATGGCCACTCATAAACATGGAATACTGGGACGCCTGGGTGGGTCAGTGGTTGAGTGCCTGCCTTCTACTCAGGTTGTGATCCAGAGGCTCAGGATTAAGTCCAGCTTCAGGCTCCCCACAGGGAACCTGCTTCTCCCTCTGCCTATGTCTCTGCCTCTGTCTCTCTCTCTGTGTTTCCCATGAGTAAATAAATAAAATATTTTTTTAAGAATAAATAAAAAATAAACATGGAATACTGGATTTTGAGTAGTAGATCAATTTCAGGATCAGCTGAGATGTCTAATAATCTGACAGTGATAACCTGCTAAGGAAATAAATCCTCTGAAAATCTTCATTCCCTCATAGAGACTATCTGAAAAATGACAAACTCTTTCAGTGAAAAGCACAAAGAACAGATATTATCTAAAAGACTCAAGAAATTCAAATATATGCTCTCAAATATATGCTCTCAGAGAGATAAGAAAGCACTTACGTGAGGGAAAGGACACTGTAGAAAGCTAATGTTATCTTTATATGATGGAAGGAGTTTCCATAGCTAGACCACAGTCTTTTTTGGTGTCTTCTGTAATGCCAACCAAAAAAGACTAATCATCCAGAGGAGGATGAAATTGAAACAAAAATTACTTATTTTCAATAAGCGTAGGCTGCTGCCCCACTGTTAGTAAATGCATTTTACGTCACTTTATTCACTTAGCAAAGGTTTATTGAGCATCCAATATACACTAGACTTTGCAAGGTTATGACAAAAAAATGACCTAGTCAAGATTCTGAAGATTTAGAACCATTCTACTGTAAGATTAAAAAAATAGAATTTTTTTCAGATAAAGAAACTAAACGCAAAAATTGGTAATTCATTTAGATAGCTTAGACTCATCCACAATTTTGTATTGCATTTTTCTTTTCATAAAAATAAAAATTAGCAAAGGTAACTCTACTCTTTAAATGATATAAAAACTCCAGCCATCTTTATTAGGGCTTAAAAGGCTGTGACATTAATATTCAGAGCAATGTGGGATCCCTGGGTAGTGCAGCGGTTTGGCGCCTGCCTTTGGCCCGGGGCGCGATCCTGGAGTCCCGGGATCGAATCCCACATCAGGCTCCCGGTGCATGGAGCCTGCTTCTCCCTCTGCCTGTGTCTCTGCCTCTCTCTCTCTCTCTCTCTCTTTCTCTGTGTATGTCTCTCATGAATAAATAAATAAAATCTTAAAAAAAAAAAAAAAGAACTTACAGAATTGCCTGGAAGACTGTAAATGCTAAATACCTGTTTGCTCTTGCTGCTCTATTTCCTATTTCTACCACTATCATAATAAAGTATTATTATCATAATTACTTCAATTATCATTATTATACATCCAACCTTATGCATTGAATCCATGGAAAAGGTATTTGACCTCTTTTTGTTACTTTAACTACTACATATGCTGATTAAATTGTAGCTAAATTTCTACCTAGACCCTATGGATATGGATATATATATATATGTTTTTTTAAATTAGTTACATAGAAAGACTTATTCTGGAACTTAGACCCATATTTCTTTGTGAAAAAAATTAACATCTTATTTGATATAAAATAGGAACTTATTTTTTTTTCCTGTTAAGGCAATGCAAATATTATGTATGTGCACAACCTGCTCAATAAAAGCCAACCTATTAAGCTGGATAATGGCACTTAGTGCACACCAGCTCACTATATATTTCCAAGAGGATGACACAGTTAGAATATCAGCTTTATGGCAAGGATATGGACCACGAATAACAGAACCACGAAGAGTTTGACTATAACCACTTAATTTTTTTTTTCACATAAAATCCTCAGGATATGGTCCCTGCAAAGGGAAAAAGCAAAATCTTTAACTGTTATAGCTCTACTCTCTTTTTTATCTTCACATCTCTGTAAGTCTTGATTTAGGCTAAATGCATCATTAATCTTTAACATATCCACCTAAGAACACAATTAAAGTCAAATAGAATAATGAGTGGCATTACAAGGAATACAAAGTAGCACACTCAAGAATGGAATCAACTATTCCATATGCTGCATAATTACACACACCCACTAACTAGTGAAGTGCCAGAACTAGAAAAAAAAAAAAAAAAAAAGAACAAAAAAAAAAAAAAACCAAAAAACAACTAACTCTTTGATGAATAAGAATCAGGATATGTTAAATAGTCAGTTGATTTCAGAATAAGGCCAAAAACCAGAAGGTTAGCTTGTAATATGAAGTCTTTTCAGATATGAATTATATCTTGAAGATTTATAGTTATAGTTTACTCTTTTAGGTCTCTTATTTTGATTTCAGAAAACATGGTTTTAGTCATAGATGTGCTATTCCCTAGTTAGGTATCATTGAGTGAAACTCTGAATCAAACTGTCATAAAGGGGAGATTAATTATCTCATCGATCCTCAATCTTCATTCTGTGTCAGAATCCATTTGGAGCAGAGCCAGAGATCCACACATAGGGATATCCTTTCCACTGGATATTCCAATGTGCAGCCACGGCGGGGAACCAATTATATGAAACAATCTTCAAGGTCTCTCTTAGTCTACATCTAAGGTTTTCTATCTGTGTAGATATCTTGACTCAGTTCTCAATAACATAGCATTATCTCATAAAAGAGGAAGTTTAGATGTTTAGTAGAATACTTTGAAAAGTTGTCTTAAAAAAGTTATAATCTTTTGGTTTCACTTATGCAATGAAGGCAAAGAAAATAAAAGAAAATATTTTGCTTATGTTACCTTAGCAAAAAGAGAAGCTTGCAATAGAGAGGAAAAACAAAACAAAACAAACCACACCAAAACAAAACAAAGTATAAAAATCTACCATCCATATGTTATCCTTCCTACTAGATAAATCCAGAAAAAACCCTGTAGAAGAAGAAACAATACTTTGAAATGCCATGCTTTCATTTGTTTTTCTTTCAAATTATTCATATGTATCCTCATATATTTGAACAATTGTTTTTAAATAGTTTGATGTATTCAAAATAGAATATAAGGCTTGGGAAACATTTTACCTGTCACTCTTCATTCCACTAAGCCAAACCAGTTACAGAAAAAAATCGAGTGCTTAATTTTAAACAAGAGGAATTTGGCTCAAGTTTTATAGCTTTTCCGTCTCTCCCCTTAACCATATGATCACAAATAAATACAGTACACAAATCCCCTGGCAGTTTCCACTCCAGCATTGTATTCCTCTGTCAAACCAAGAGTTCACACTTCCTCACCACCACACCCTACCAACTAAGGAGAGAACACTTCACTATCAATTTGGTTTTCTCTACATATCAGAACACTTGGTGCAGAGATCAACTACTCAGTTTCTTCAGCTAGTCCCTGGCAATACAGTAAAACACAGTTGACTCTTCTGCCCCTCTCTCTGCTTCTCAGAGAATACAATTGATCTATTCTAGCTCTGGCATTATCTGTAGGCTCCAAACACCTTTATCTCTGGAAATTCTAGACCAGTGAATATTATGAAATATTTATGTACCCAGTAGATCAAGGCTTTCTCCCAACCTGAGACCTGTCAGTTGACAGGGTGGGTGTCTACCTTCAGAAGACCACAAACTTTAGGTTTTAGAATAGCTCCTTTTTCTTGGAAACATATTTCAAATTCCTTATTGGCAAAGTTTTTTTCTCTTTCCATAATACAAGCAGAGAAGCTTGTGTTGATGAAGCTTAATCATTACCTCTGCCTAAGCATTGTAACCAACACTTTACCTGTCTATTTACAGCCTCAGATACCACAATATAAGTATTAATTTGCCTATTTTATACTTGAGGAAACTCTGACTTGGAAAGGTTAAATAATCTGTGATAGGTCCTATAGCTTAGCACTGTGGCCAGACAGGGAGCTTACTTCACACTAGTTATCCACCTGCACAGAATCTTACCTTGTGGTATGAAAAAAATATATGATTGTTTTTGTTCTGTTTTGATTTGTTCTCTTTTTACTCTCCTTTCCATCAAATAGCCCACATGTCCACTTTTTAACTTATAGATAAGAATCATTTGGGACTCAGAATGATTTGGAGTCTTTTTGCTTCTTTTGAGAGGTATTTAAGACTCCAAAAGCAAATAGGGCCCATTTTGTCTTCTTTAATACTAAATATCTTCAAGGAAGATAAGCACATTAAACTCTACTATGATACTTGCTATCTATGACAGGGCAATAGTGGACTCCTTTCTGGTTCATGATCAAAGTTGCATTTCCTTTTCCCTTTTTTTCAATTATCTCGTGGATTTCATGACTATCAAGGATTGTTGTCAAAACAGATATTATTGGATAAGTACTGTTCCTTCATGTATAAAATATGTGTAATAATTACTTTTCAAGGTAAATGATAAAATCTTCTCATCCAAAAACACAAAACTGACTTCTCCACAGTCTTTTAAGCTAGTTATTAAATTCAAAACTAGAGTTTATTGCCACCAGTAGGTTTTTTATCCACTGCATGGCATTTTATAATTTTGTCCTTTCTTAGAGACAAGCAGTAAAGTAGTTGAAATTTGTTTATGTCCCAGTTTCCACTTCCACTTGTCCTACAAATCACACCTCTCCCAGTCCCCAGCCACCCTTGTTTCTCCTGGCAACCCTAGCTTCCCTGGACTCTGTTACAGAATGCTTCTGGATGGAATTATACAAACTGTCTCTACCAGGGTAACTTGATTGAACACTCAGGAATTTGGGTAAGGACAATAACCAGAAGAAGAATCATATTTTAGGAATTTCTGGGAAAGAGAGGAGAAAGACTGACATGAAATCTTCTATCCATCCCTCTATTTTGCACTTCTGATCCCAAGAAATTAGCCTTCTAGAATCAGACATTAATCCTCAGGAGGTAACTGTTCATACATTAGACTATATATAAAATGCATTATTTTTAGTGATTTCACTAGTTCCTTTACCAAGCAGAGTTTTACCACGGAGGATGGGGACTTTCCCTTTATTACTCAGCAGTTTACCTTCAGTTCATAGGAGAATACCTAACATGTAAAGCACATCCCTATTTAAATGGGTTTAAAATAACCTGTCTGAGTCAGAAGAACTATTTTAGGAATGGAGTACAGCCTATTTGCATGTTCTTACCAAGTGATTACTTTTGTATCCAAAATGTTATTACTTTTGGTAGTAGTAATTTTTATAATATAACATGAAATAACTAACCATGATTACACTGTGACAATCAAAGAACTCTTCCGATAAGTCATCTCTTCTCTAAATGTCATCTCTTGGCAAACTTATGTTTGGGAACAAACATCAATTTTTTTCATAGGAAGTTTTTATAGGAATATATTTATTTGCTAAATGCATACAAATGAAAACTGTTGAAACTGAACTGGATTTGAAATAATGAGAGTTAGTAATATGTAACAGTTTTATTGAACCACTAATAAAGTGGTTTGAGCCCTACACACAGAATAAGTTGCATCCTTATACACTAAGAGTGTAGTATCTGAAATAAAATTAAGAAAATAATCCCATAACACCAAAAAGAATGAAATACTTAGAAATAAAAAGGTGAATGACTCGTATACTAAATCAACAAAATCTTGATCCAAGAACTTAAATAAACACAAAATAATGTAAATATATCTCGAGTTCATGCATTGGGGTATTTAATATTGTTAAAATGTTCATACTACCCACATTGACCTACAAATTCAATGAAATCTCTATCAAGATTCCAATGGTATTTTTCACTGGAATAGAGAAATAATCTAAAATTTACGTGGAAACATAAAAGACCCCTAATAGCCCAAACAATCTGGAGAAAGAACAAAGCTAGAGATATCACACATTCTGATTTCAAAATATATTACACAGTAATAAAATATTATGCAATTAAAGCAGTATGGTATTGGAATATAGGCCAATATAACAGAACATAAAGCACAGAGATAAATCCATGCATATACAGTCAATTGATTCTCAGTATAATACCACAGGGGGTGGGGAAGAAAGAGAAAATAATCTCTTCAGTGAATGGTGATGAGATAATAGGATATACCCATGAAAAATAATAAATTTAGATAGATATCTTACAATATACACAGAAATCAACTCAAAATGAATTTATTCTTTCTTTTCTTTTAATTTCAGTCCAGTTGGTTGGGACGCCTGGGTGGCTCAGTGGTTGAGCATCTGCCTTTGGCTCAGGCCATGATCCCAGGGTCATGGGATTGAGTCCCACATCAGGCTCCCAATGGGGAGCCTGCTTCTCCCTCTGTCTGTGTCTCTTTCTTTCTGTGTCTCTAATGAATAAATAAATAAGTAAAATCTTTTAAAAAAGTAAGTTCCAATTGGTTAGCATATAGTGCAATATTAGTTTCAGAGGTAGAATTTAGTAATATACTACTTATATACAGTGCTCAGTGCTCATCACAACAAAAAATGGGTTTCTTAAAAGTAAGACCTGAAACTATAAATCTCCTAGAAGAAAATATAGAGGAAAATCTTCATGATATTGAGCTTAGCAACAATTTCATTACTCACCCAAAGCAAAGGTAATAGAGGCAAAAATATATAAAGGGGATTGTATCAAATTAAAAAGTTGGTACACATCAGAGGAAACAACCAACAGAGTGAAAAAGCAACCTTCTGGATGGAAGAATTTATTTGCAAACCATCTATCAGATAAGGAGCTAATTTACAAAATCTATAAAGAACTTTCACAACTCAGAAACAACAATAACAAAAATAAACTAACAATCTGATTTTAAAAATGGACAAAAAATCTGAGTAGGCATTCTTCAGATAAGATATGCAAAGATATGTCAAAAAAGAAAAATGAGGACACATGGATGTTGATACACACACATGCACACACAATGAGACAAAAATAATTTTAGCCCCCCATTCCTCTCACTGTGTATGATATTTTTATAAAAATCAATGATGCACTTGGCCAAAAAGAACTCTTAAAAATATTTAAATATATTATATTCTGTTATCATAATCCAATATAATTAAATTATGTCAACTTAAAAAGTTGACAATAAGACTCAACTACTTAGATATTAAGAAACATCAAGAAAATAAAGAAAGATAAAGAAAGAAAGAAGAAAAGGAAAGAAGAAGAAAGAAAGAAAGAAAGAAAGAAAGAAAGAAAGAAAGAAAGAAAGAAGAAAGGAAGAAAGAAAGAAAGAAGAAAGGAAGGAAGGAAGGAAGGAAGGAAGGAAGGAAGGAAGGAAGACATCAGTGTCCAATTCTCAAATATCTAAAGGAAAAAAACTGAAAGCCAGAAAACAATAAAAAGGGTTATGTTTCACAAAACTTCTTGAATTAATTGTGAGAATATTTATTTTAATAAGAATTAGTACAACCTATTCCAGTATTATTTTCATGCAGTAGTCTAATTTAGTCAAAGGGACTTATAGTTATAACATCATCTTCTTTCTCATTTTTAATATTGTCTATATTTTCCTTATAAATGTGATCAAATTCCAGAAATCTAGCAACACAATCTGTTATACAAACTGGAAACACATAATATAATAATATCAAAACATACTGAAAGACCATCCATTAAAATTGTTCAGCCATTTACTAATGGAAACTTCCAAATAAAAATGAAAACTATAAAACTACTTAAAGCCACAAGAATATTTTCCAAAAATTCAGCAGGGGATAATAAATTCTAGAGTATTCCAACCTTATCAATGAAAAACATGGTGTGGGCATCGAAGCAGATGCCATTTTTTTTCTCCTAGTTTGGAGGATTTGTTTTTAGGCAATCTGGTTAGGGTGGTATGTGGGTTATGCCACTAGGTATCATTGTTTCTGATAAACATAACTCTGAATTTGCAAATTACATCTGGCTTGGGAGGAATCATATATATTCTATGGGCAAGACATAGTTGAGGCTTCCCTCAATGTGGTAAGACTTGTGATTGGTATTTTCCTGGCAGAGATGCTGGTAGCTGCTCTTATGAAGGTTCCACCAAAGCTATTGATTGGTCCCTAGGGGGTATAAGACATCTAAGTTTAGACACTTCCTATACCTACTCAGTATGAAGTTTAGTCCCTTACACATGAGCTTATTCCTGCAGAATCAAAATAATACCCTTTCTACAGGAGTGTAGACTACTTCTATGGAAGAGATATACCTCACATTTCCTTGCTGGCACACGGTGATTTTGTCCAAAGTTCTTCTGAGTATTTTGATATGAAGTGTGCCTGTGATGATCTTATGATTTAAATGGTGTTGGGGGAATCCCATTTGTAGTTAAAGACTTTCCAGGTTTATTTAGTAAAAAAAGTAAAAAAAACAAAAACATTTGATAAGTGTTCTAGAAAACTATTTCTTTTGCCAAAGAAATCCTTATAAAGCTAAAGAAAATTCAAGAAGTTGTAGTAAAAAAAACAAATTAAATAGAATTAATGAGGGAATTATGTAAAAGTCCTGGCTATAATATAAATATATTAAAAATCAATAGTACTTCTATAATCCAGTATTAGGAAGATGATATGTAGCAAATATTCATTTTCCATTAACAACAAAACTTTTAAAATACTTAGTGATAAAAATTTTTAAAGGTATATGACTTAAGAGTGTAACTTGAAAATCATATTGTAGGGAATAAAGCCATTCATTCATTCATTCATTAAATATTATTAAACATACAGTAAGGTAAGCAGGATATTGTTTTCAGTTTATGAGATCCAACATGAAAAAAATAAAAGGAAAAGAAGAAATACTCTTGCCTTAGAGGATTTATAAGTGAGGCTGGGCCAAAAAATTCAAGAATTCAAAATTTAAATAAGAATGGAAAGTGATAAGTGCTATTTAATAAAAGAAATTAGAGTGAATTAAAGAGAATTGGGAGTAAGGCTACACCAGTTTTCTATTGACACATAACAAATTACCATAAACTTAGTGGTTAAAAACAACATATATATACTGGGTTTGAGCATGGTTTAGGTTCTCTGATCCAAATCCAAGGTGTCAGTTGTGTTGCAATGTCACTGAGTCTTGGGGTTCTTTTCCAGACTCATTGGTTGTTAGCTGAATTCAGGACTTTGCATTTGTAAGATTGATGCATTGAAGTCTCACAAGTCCCCTGCTATTTTCTGCCAAATAGCCTTCTCTTCAATGTGAAGGTTTTCACTGCTGAGGCCAGCAGAAGATCATGTCTGATTTAGAATCTCTCATTTCAAAGAAAGGTTAGATCCTGTCATTAGAACTCATGTGATTAAGTTGGTGTGGTCAAGCAGAACATGATCATGGAGCATGCATGGTGTGTTATATTAGAAGACCATCAGAGAAGTCGGCTTTGTCTGGAGCAGAATGTGCAGAAAGAAAACATGCTAAGTGTTCAGAAATGAAACAGAATCTTAGAGACTATGCTAAGGAGTAAACTAGGAAGATATTTTACTTAGGATTCCAAAGACTGAGTCAGGAAAACAAATAACATGTTGTATAATTGCCTGAGAATGTCAGAAACCTTCTAGCCTTTATGATCTTTTGGAAAATCATGAAATTTGTACAGAGAACCATCAGTGTGAATGTTCTTTTTTCTCCAGTACCAGTCTACAGTGGTAGTACAGGGTCTGAAGGTGAAAAGGTAGATGTAATCAGGCTTGAGGTAATGCCAAGGGGAATAATGAAGTGAGATACTGGCAGAGTATGAAGTGCGCTAGAGTGATCA
Source organism: Vulpes lagopus (assembly GCF_018345385.1). NCBI lineage: Eukaryota > Metazoa > Chordata > Mammalia > Carnivora > Canidae > Vulpes > Vulpes lagopus. The sequence goes on along the minus strand of NC_054843.1, from coordinate 20,041,773 downwards.
AAACAACTAGACATGAATTTGAAGCTGAGTAAAGAATAACAAACTGCAAAAAGTAAGATTAAAAAAAAGAGTGCTAGTCATCTCACACATCTGATGTGTGAAAATGGAATAAAACAAGTTATCATGAAATATAAAAATATGACATATCTTTGGAGTTAAAGGTTTAATATGATGAAAATATTGATTCTAGGAAATTAATTATAGGAAAAGAGATACTTGCATGTTTAAAAGACTATTGATCAGATAACTTTCCTAACAAGAACTACCATAAAGACACTATAATCAAGTCAATATTTTATTGATATAGATGCAAATAATTAGATCACTAATACAGAAGATGTTACTTAGAAATAGAGGGCATATATATGATCAAATCATGCACATATGAACGATTTTATATATTGGTGAGAAATTAGTGATACAATAGAGATATGGGCAAAGGATGTGAAAAGACTCTTCACATATGAGCAAATCACATGTTTAAAATCTATAAAAAATGTTCAATCACCTTAGTACTCATGGAAATACAAATAAAATCATAATCAGTTACCACTATATCCTTGACTGGTAAAATTTTAAAAATTAGAAGAACATCTATTGCTAGCATTTATTAGTATAGATGCACATTCTAAAAATATTATTTAAAAAATCAGTGCAACAGATTTTATATTTATTAAAATAAAATATAATTACCTTATAACACCACTCCTAGAAATCTGTTCCACAGAAATAAAAATTCTAGTAGTTAAAGCTACACATGCACAGATATTATAGCTCTGTCCATTGTCTCAAAAAATAAGCAAGCAAATACCCAGCAATAAATGAATAGAAAGATAAAGTTATGGGAGGTTAGGTGATGGAATATTATATAGTCTTTTTTTTAATTTTTAAAGAGTTATTTATGAAAGAGAGAGAGTGAACGAGTGAGTGAGTAGGGAAAGAGGCAGAAGGAGAGGGAGAGAATCCTCAAGCAGACTCCCTGATGCAACAGGCCCCCATGTGGGACTTGATATCAGGATTCTGAGATCATGACCTGGGCTGAAATCAAGAACAGAAGGCTTTACTGAATGAGCCACCCAGGTGCCCCAAAGTTTTTAAAAATGCATACAAAAAGGGCACCTGAGAGGCTCAATCAGTTAAGTGGCTGGCTTATACTGGGGTCATGATCCCAGAGTCCTGGGATCAAGTCACACATGGGGGTCCCTGCTCAGCTGAGAGTTTACTTCTCCCTCTCCCTCTGCCCCACCTCCCTGCTTATGTTCTCTCTCACTCTCTCTCAAATAAAGTCTTTTTAAAAAATTAATAAAATGCATGCAGAAATCTACTTCCTACACATTCTGCTCAGAAAAGTAGACCTCTGCTATTCTTCAAATACAACACACTGCATGCTCCGCAATTCTGTCATGCTTGACCGATATTCACCAAGATATGTACTTGGTTAAATTCCTTAGATATTTTAATGGTTTGCACACATCTCCACCTGATCATGCTACTGAGTTTTGAAAAGCCCTCTCTGCATGTGGTAGGCATAATTCTAGAATTCCTGCCCCCTGGTGGTGCACCCTGCCTCTAATCTCTATGATATATGGGCCTAACTTTTTAATATAATGTGATTTCTCTCCTGACATTAGGTTATATTCAATAGCAATAGTGAAGGGAATTTTACAGATATATTTAAATTCTCTATCCAATTAACATTGAAATGTATTTTTTTTTAGACAGCTGTAAACTGCAAGACAAAAAACTTAGTTCTACTACTGATAATACATTTCCCAGAAATTATAGGCATTGTGACTTCATCAATACATGGATTTTCTTTCCTACATAGCTGTAAATAAAATTTGGTTTTCATTTCATTCAGTGTAGAAATTGTAAGCATGATAGAATTTCAATGAAAGAGTTATCATTCAATGAAAGACCATTTAATATTTAATAATTTTTTACACCATATCATTTAAAAAGGTAAAGATACAAATTAGAAAAGCATGGGGGGAAAAGCACTTACTTCCAATGGATAGGAAAAAAAAATGTGATGTCACATATTTCTGCTCAAGAAATACTAGATGTAATAAAGTCTTATTGAAACCCACAAAGAAAACTTGAGAGATGTCTAATTCAAAATACTATCTCTGAGGGGGGTCATGCCTTGGCTAATTCTGAAAACAGTATATTCCTCCTGAATTGAAGATACTACAGAAGTGAGAATGGTTCCTTCTCATAACTAATCCAAATGCTTACTTTCTAAATATTATTTTCTCTGGAGAGTAATCATCTTTCATCTAAGTATGAGTCTGACTTCTGGTCTTGGATATAAAGTGGTAGCTTGGTTCAGAGGAAGCCTTCTTCTGAGAAAAATAATAAAAACTGGATGGCATACAAAATATCAGCTTTTGAGAGAATCAAAGAGCAACCGTCAAGGCAGTGATGTTGGGTGTGGTGAGTGGGGATGGGTCATGATGCTGTAAAGGAGTAAAATTACCTACTGATTTATTACACATGTCTGAAATTCTCTGCCAATTTTCTGCTTCGATCACCTGCCAATCTGTAAGCTCTGTGAGATGTAGAAGTTTAGTAGATAGTGGTGGCTCAGAGCCATTGGCATTCTCCTCAATGTAGTAAGACAAACCTTGGTGTTTGGAGGTATTCATGCCAGCCAAGAATTAAGGGACCAGGATTCAAAAGAAGATGAAAAAGAAGAAGAGGAGGGGGAGGAGGAGGAGGAAGAGAAAGAAGAAGAAGAAAAGAAGAAGAAGAAGAAGAAGAAGAAGAAGAAGAAGAAGAAGAAGAAGAAGAAGAAGAAGAAGAAAGAGGAGGAGGAGGAGGAAGTGGAGGCAGAGGAAGAAGAAGAGCAGAGAAATAAATGCCATATTTGCACCTCTTTTTACCTATAAGCAGATACTTATAGGCAAGTGTCTGGGAAACTAAGAAACAACAAATAAGAGGCTAAAAATCTCAAAAGAGCTTTCAAGCATATTAAGGTGTTGGAAAACAAACAAACAAAAAATGAAATTTAAAATCCAGCCAAAAAAGGGAAGGAGACTGTTCAACAATTTATGTTTCAGATAAGGCCCTCCAGATACTATTTCCAAGAGAGGAAGATCAGAATATTCCTTACTAAAACTATAATGTAACCTGGAAACATGCCAGGTCCTGATGAATCTAGATAATTTCCTTTCACACTCTTTACTATATATGTGTCTTTATCTCTTCCTCTCCTCTCTATCTATCTACCTGTCATCTACCTACCTACCTACTTGCTTATTTATCTACCTATCTATCTACCTTTCCATCTCCTTTCTACTATAAGTAACATACAGCTGGAATGATTAATAAAGAAACTCTAGACCTATGGTTTCACCATTGAAGTCCTTTAATTTTTATTGTAAAATAGGAGCAAAATATCTGAAAAGACAAAAAAACTTTGTTATTAATATTATTGTTATTATTATTATTATTATTATTATTTATTATTATTATGTAGTGATTCAAAACTGGAAGTCATTTGGGGATATTGTGGTACCTGAGAACATCCTTATGAATAATAAGTTTGTTATATAGTCATTTGACCAGTTTTTATTTCCAATTTTCTTAATGTTTTGTATCATAAGTTCCAGTTTTGGTATGTCTAGATAAGAAATATCCTCTGGCAATATTCATGTTTAATAATTTTGACAGGGGGCTAGTTTTATGCTGCTATATATTTACTTGGCTTTTAGTGTATTCACTAACTCTTTATAAGTTTTAAAATTATAAACTGATTTCTTGTAGTCCTTTATAACTAAATGGAAAAAATAATTTACATAAATTATTTTGATGGGTCTATGCTTGAGATGTATTATAGAATTAAGAGCTTTGGACAAATGTGTATCCATTTGTGCAAATAAGTATTTATTAACTTGTTAACACGTTGAACTTTATGTTACTTTTACACTCTAAATGGCTATCTTTTAGCTTGACAAAATAAGGGTTTGTCAACTATTATTCAAACATCAATTTTCAATGGCCTAAAGGAATCTAAGTAAAAAGGAGAGAAAAACAGAACAAATTTTAACGACATATGCAAACACTCTCCTCTTATTGTTTTAACCATATATATTATGTAACCTGAATATGAAAAAAATACTAAATTTGATAAATAGTATATCCCTTTTTTAAAGAGTTCAAAAACACATTAGGTTTACATGGAGGAGAAAGTTAATAAGTCCTATTAATCTTTTATCATGAAGTTGCTTGATTCATGTTCCATGATTACTAATCAGGTACTTAATTTAGGCCTGTTTACAAAGAAGAAAATAAAAATACTTGAGTCCTGACAACTGAGCTACTAACAAATAAAACTTTATATATTTTTTTCTGTTTTTTTTTTTTTGTAGATTTCCTTTTTAATTAAAATAGAATATGTATAGTCATCACTGAATCCAGTCGTGAAACTACTCAGACATTTCTGGTGTGACTTATGGTTAACTCTATAGATTAATTTTACATCAAAATTTGTTTTTATTAGGACTCACTGCTGATTTGTTGCTTTATACCATTATATCTGAAATTATAACACTACATCTGTTACTTCTTAACAAATCCTAAATCAATGTATATTTAGAGATAAAATTAACAAATATATTTCCAAAATTTTTTTAAAAATATAAAAGAATACAACCATATCCAGGGGCACCTGGGTGATTCAGTTGGTTAAGGTCTGCCTTTGGCTCAGGTCATGATCCCAGGGTCCTGAGATGGAGTCCCAAGTTGGACTCTTGTTCAGTGGAGAGTCTGCTTCTCCCTCTTTCTGTCCCCTCCCCTGCTCATGCTCTCTCTATTTCACATAAGTACATTAAAATAAAATATTTTTTAAAAAGAATACATACCATATCCAGATGAAAATAAGATTTTTAATGCAATAAATTTCAAAGATTTTTGGAAATAAACTTTCTAAAAAGGTGTGTCAGAATCCAAGGTGAAAGAAACACATATAACTTTGAAAACAATATGGGTCTTTGAACTGTTGAATTGATTGGCTTGTAGACCTATTGCTTTAAATACAAGATTAGCTTTCTTTCAATTAAAGATAAGTATAGATCAAAAAAGATATTCAGAATAATAACTTTAACAAATATTGCTTTACTGATTTTGCTACAACTCACCAAAACCTTTTTGAATGCCATGGTCCAAAAGGCCTTGCCCAATATAATATGTACGCGTGAAAATTTCTAGAAGAAAACCCTAAGTTGGAAATCATACATATAGTGAATACAATTTGTTGAGAACGACAGTATTCTAAAATGAAAACAATATTCATTGTAGTATTTTTAATATGGGCATAGATATTCATAACATAATAAGAGATATTCAGTAGAGTTCAATAAACTTATTGGTCTTCTCCAGAGGACAGATAACAAGTCCCTGGCAAATGATTGAAAAAATATCAATGAGGCACTCTTTTTACAAGGAACTTCCTTCCTTTTATTTCTCAGCATCTCCAGTTCCTGTAGATCATTCCAAAATGTGGACTTACGGACTTTTTATTCTTTATGTTATGAATCTGTGTTTAAAAGTGTATGTATACACACACACACACACACACACACACACACACACACACACACACTTTTACACTTAGGTTCCTTATCATTATTTAACATTAAAAATATTATTAATTTCATTTTGTTATGTCAACTTACAGAATAATAATAATTAGTATTCATTGATTTTAATTTTTGCCAAATCCTCAAAAGCACTTAACATGGATGATTTGTATTAATGCTTAGAACAACTCTATGAGGAAAGTAATATTGCTGCAATCTCCATTTTTCATCAAGGGAACACAATCAGTAAAGGAAATTGCTCAGACCCGCTCTAACTGAAAATCGGAAAGGGGATCTCATGATAAACTATCTGACCTCTGTTATTACACTGCTATTAACCAAGATTTGTTGACTTATAGTACAGATTTGTTTGGGTTCACTTTATTTGTATTGATTTTGTATTTTTAATAGAGATTGACTGCCCTCCAATGTGCTCTACAAATTCCTAGCTCTGTGTTTGACTTGTTGACACTGATTATGCTTCTTTATCTCAGGAGTTCCCTGTTTCTGACCTCAGCAACCTCTGCTCAGGTCCGTGCACTTGGCCACACCGTGATTCTTCTGCTGGCATCATTTTACAAATGAGACCTTTACAAAAAAATAAAGGCATAGCTCTGCTGGAGCCCAAACAAAAGAATCACAACCAATGGCATATTGGAGAAAAAGTTATTTTTGCATATAGCCAAAATGCTCTTGTGGCTCTAGTTCTCTAGTTGTTCAGAAATGTTTTACTCTAAGTGGTTATAAGAATACAGCTGGATATGATTATATTTATTTATTTATTTTATTATGCTGTTTTCTTTTTTAAAATTTAAATTCAATTAATCAACATATCTTTAGTTTCAGATGTAGAGCTCAATAATTCATTAGTTGCATACAACACTCAGTACTCATCATATCATGTGCCCTCCTTAATGCCCATTATGTAGTTACCCGGTACCCCACCCCTCCTCCCCTCTAGAAACCCTCATTTTGTTTCTTATAGTTAAGTCTCTTAGGATTTATCTCCCTCTGATTTCTTCCCATTCAATTTTCCATCTCTTCCTCTATGATCCTTTGTGCTGTTTCTTATATTTATTGAAAAACTCAGTAACAGAAAATACTACTATTCTCTCCAAAATAAAAAAAAAGGGGGGGGGAGTAAGGGGCTGATAGTAAGGGGTTATTTGTTAATTATTTTCTGTTGTTTGTTCATTTTTAAAAACAATTTTATAAACTTTTTCCACTTTTAAACAATATTCACTTTTGGGGTACCTTGGTGGCTTGATTGGTTTAGTGTTCAACTCTAGATTTTGGCTCAGGTCATGATCTCAGGGTTGTGAGATTGAATTCCATGTCAGGCTCTGCATTGGGCATGGTGGAGCCTACTTAAGATTCTCTCTCTCTCACTCTCCATCTCTCCTACACCCAGCTCATGCACTCTCTTTTTCTGTCTCAAAAAATACATTTAAAAATAATGTTCACTTTGTACTAACCAATATTATTATTTTAAGAGAAAAAAATACTTCTACATTATCTAGAATAAATCAGGCTAACTTCCATCACATGAAGAAAATAACATGAGTTAACCTTTATTATTTGTATTAATATGGATTATTTTTTGAAAATGATTCTGAAAAAGATAAAGCATAAGTGTCACAATAATTAAAATTATTTATTAACATTAATAGGTACATGAAAAGATGCTCAACATCACTAATCATCAGAGAAATGCAAATCAAAACCACAATGAGATCTCCTCTCACACATGTTAAGATGGCTATTACTAAAATGTAAAGGGAACAAGCATTGTCAAGGATGTAGAGATAAAGGAATCTTGGTGCATTGTTGGTGGCAACATAAATTGGTGCAGCCATTGTGGGAAACAGTGTGGAGGTTCCTAAAAAAAAAAAAATGATGTACCATATGATCTAGTAATCCCACTTGTGAGTATATACCCAAATGAAATAAAGTCAGTATCTGAAAAATATATCTATACTACCACATTCACTGTATTCTTCACAACAGCCAAGATATAGAAACAATCTAAGTTACCTCAACATCTGTCTCTTGACAGATGAGTGGATGAATAAAATGTAACATAAACACACACACACATACACACACACACACACACTGAGATATTATTTGGCTTTAAAGAAAAAGGAAATCCTGTCATTTGAGACAACATGGATGGAGATTGGAAGACATTATGCTAAGTGAAATTAGCCAGACACAGAAAGAGAAATACTTTATGGTCTAACATATATGTGAAATCTAAAAAGTAAATAATTGCATTCATAGTAACAGAGAGTAGCATGATGGTTTCCAGGGACTGGAGGGAGGAGAGAAGAGGGGGAAATATCAAATGGTACAAACTTTCAGTTAAAATGAGGAGTTAATGTACAGCATGATGACTACAGTAAATAATGATGTATACTTTAAGTTTGCTGAAAGAATAGATTCCAAGGATTCTCAATACAAAAGTAAAGAATAACTGTGTGAGGTGATGGATATGTCAATTAGCTTGATGATCGTAATCATTTCATAATATGTATATATGTCTACATTTTAACTGTATAATTTAAATATAAATGTTCATAATCTGAAATTTCATTGAGTTTTCCAATAAAGGTAACCTTTTACTCACAGTCCATGGTTAATTGGATACAACATTTTTCATCTGTGAAGGCTGGTGTGTCTGGCATGATGCTGAAGTGCAGCTCCATCATTAATACCATTTAAATCACCAGCTCCTTTTTGTAAGCACTCTGGTCTCTATTACAGTCATTAGTTATCAAAATTATAAAGTAAAATTTATTTGATTTATGACACAACAGTGAAGCTTTAGCTAGAGGGAAAGGTGAACAAAGAAAAGGAAAGAAAATAGAGAAAGAATATAAACTGCTATATTCTCTAAAGAACAGATAATTTTCTAGATATACATGAATGATTTTATATGGAGGAAGATGGTTTGATGACAGTTTCCAGGAAAATGTTTAATGCTTCACTTTCTTCAAAGAAATTATCTGGTACTAGATGCCTTCTTTTGATAGGCTATGACTTCAGGGACTTTGTTGTTCAGATATAATAGTATCTATAGAGCTACTATTACTTTTGTCATCATTTTACTGATGCAATTGTGATAAACACATTATTTCATTATCTTAAATATTGTATGTATGAATTTACTTATTTATTTTTAGAGTGTGTGTGTGTGTGTGTGTGTGTGTGTGTGCTCACAATGGGGGCAGGGAGCAGAGGAGGAGGGAGAGGGGAGAGGATTCCAAGCAGACTCTGAGCTAAGCGTGAAGCCCACATGGTGATCAATCTCAGGACTTTGAGGTCTTGACTTGAGCTAAAACCAAGAGCTGAGTACTAAACTGACTAACCACCCAGCCACACCAACACATTATCTTAAAATATGTTTTTTTTTTAATCCTATCCTCTTCCTATATTCTCACAATTTTGAAAATGAAATTAATTGTGACTCTAGCTAAGCTCAGAGACTGAATAATATTAAATTGTACAATGCTACTTATTTGAAATAGGTAATTACTTTTCCATGGTGTAAAAATTTCAGCTTTTTCTTAATATCCCTTAGCCAGTACATTGTCTTTGAAATATTCTTCCCAAAAAGTGTTTACAAAAATTAAAATTTTCCATAAAGTCAGTATCATATCTGTTTTTTTTTAAGTTACAGAATTTGAGGGAGAAAAAAGGAAAATAAAGGAAAAGGAATAATTCAACTTAAAAAAATGGAAGTCCTTACCTTTAAGCTTTGAACCACCTTGCTCTTTCATATGCCACAACTACATCAGCATTTTGCCATCTAGTAATTGTACAATACATGTCAGATAAAAGGAGTGTGATCTGCATTCAATATGTCTGAAATCATTTTTTTGGTCCAAAAGAGAGAAATATTAGAAGTCAAAGGAACAGCTTACTAAGGTGGCATCTGAAGTTGCTATCTGTGTACATTGAATACTTTTAGAACATTCCTGACAAGGCAGAGGAAAAGTGCTTTGCATTACAGATATAATAATAAAAACTAGATAATTATATGTATATCTTATTTCTCAATAGTAACAGCCCCCCCCCCTTTTTTTTTTTTCTAATAATGAACTGGTCAGATGTTCATTATGAGACCATATGAACATTCATGACTTAACTAATTTATTATTGATTTAAATACTTTTATTCTTATTAGCTTCTTTTCAAAAAATATTTTATTTCTTTATTCATGAGAGACACAGAGAGAGAGGCAGAGACACAGGCAGAGGGAGAATCAGGCTCCAACAGTGAGCCTGATGTGGAACTCGATCCCAGGACCCCCGGATCATGCCCTGAGCCAAAGGCAGACATTCAACCACTGAGCACCCAGGGATCCTTTGACTTCTGAATCATATAAATTGTGTATAACAGCTCGAGAGAGAAAAAGATTGAAAGTCAGTCTTATCTTATAGTTTTTGTGGTTTAGGACAGAGGTGGGTTAGCTGAGTGGTTCTAGTTGGGGTCTTTTTTGAGGTTGAGTTGAGATATTGACTAACACTGGAATATCTGCTTCCAAGATGGCCCACTCTAGTGGTGTTTTATGATCAGAGGTTCCAATTCTTTTCCACATGGGACTCTTCATGACTACTTGAGCAACCTCAGGTAGTAGTGGCTGATTTCCCACAGATTAAGAAATCCAGTATAGGGAAACCTAATGTGCAATGCTTTCATGATCTTGGCCCAATCACAGAACCATATTCCAATAACCTGGTGGTAGCACAGGTCAATACTATTCAATATGGGAGAGAACTTCAATGAGGAATGGATACTAGGAGGTTACAATCATTCAGGGCTATCTTGGATGCTGGTTTTCACACATATAAAGGTCTTTGGAGTTGGAGTGGAGCAACTTTCTGAGGGAGGTTAAAAGCAAATAGAAAAGGTTTGAGGGACACCTGGGTGGCTCAGTGTTTGAATGTCTACCTTTGTCTCAGGGCACGATCTCAGGGTCCTGGGATCTAGTCCTACATCAGACTCCCAGCAGGGGAGACATAGACATAGACAAGACATAGGCAATCTTGCCTATGTCTTGCCTCTCCCCCTATGTCTCTGATGAATAAATAGAATTAAAAAGAAAGAAGAAAGAAGGAAGAAGAAAGAAGAAAGAAAGAAAGAAAGAAAGAAAGAAAGAAAGAAAGAAGAAAGAAAGAAAGAAGAAACGAAGGAAAGAAAGAAAGGAGAAAGAAAGAAGAAAGAAAGAAAGAAAGAAAGAAAGAAAGAAAGAAAGAAAAAAAAAGAAAGAGAAAGAAAGAAGAAAGAAAGAAAGAAAGAAAGAAAGAAAGAAAGAAAGAAAGAAAGAAAGTTATGAAATGAAAAACTTTGGCATTTCTAAAGTTGATTTAAAAAAAAATAGTCCAGTGAGCACTGAAGAGCAAGAAGTTAGGAAAGGGAGACAGAAGTCAGGTCATGTAACACCTTGAGCACATGGTAAAAATTTTGGTGCTTACCCTAAGTCAAGTGGAAATTCACTGAGGTTATTTGATAAAGAGTTAGACAGTATGAGTTGACTTTTTCAAGATTACTTCAATGGCCGAGTAGATATTAGATCATAGGGAATGAGTGAAAAGACAGAAAGACCAAATATAGTCATTAATACTACTTGCTAAAAGAAATCTGAAATGAAATTAGTCTTTCCCTTGAGGGAGTAAATTTTGAACAGTTCATTAAAGACACTCAATTCTAAGGGCTAATGTGGCCCCCTATACGTTTAGAACTCTCACTGACTTTCATCTTTGAATGTAATATCAAGAAATTCCTTATGTTTAACTCTCTTTTTCAGGAGACATACTAATTCATATCTTTAGATTTCAATACAATAGTGACAGCATGTTTTCTTGCTTTAAAAATTGCCATATAATTTTCCATTTATTATCTCTCATTTGCATATGGTTCCATTAACCCACTTTTCTAAGTTTTCCATGCTGTGATATGCTGATTACATTTTTTTTGTCACATGGCTCTTTGCGCTAATAATAAATATATTCAAAATCAGTACCTGCTTCTAAAGTTTTATCAAGTTTTTCTTGAATTGTTTCTACACTCAGGGTCTCCACTAAATTATGCCTAGACCTTATGACATTTTCATAAAACTAAGTCATTGAATTTATATAAATCCTAGTCTCTGAAAATCAAGAGGTAGTAATGAAAAATATATGTAGCAATAGAGAAATATTAGCAATAGAGAAATATTAGAACAGTTAGACATTAAGAAAAGAAATAAAATGATACTTTTCTTAAAAATTTGTTAAAAAACTTAAACAGCTTGTCTTGTATCCTTATATTTCTGATATATTTATAATAATGTTACATCCAATTTTATTGAATACGATGTATGTTAAAAATACAGCAATTGAACCATTGGGAAGAAACACTGTCCTTTCTGTGTTAAATGGTGGTATAACAGCATGTAAATCACACACAAAAAATTGCCTTATACAATGTGTTTTCAAGGTGAGTATTATCAAACCTCTACAGTTTGATTATGATTTATATATTAAGCTTTTATGTTCAGTATATCAATTCATACTCCACATCAAAAACCATGACTGTATTCCCAGAATACCAGAATCATAATCTCAAAGCTTAGCAAGGCAATTCTAATTTCCTTCAGGCAATGAATGAATTTAGATAAGTCTTTTCTTTTTTTTTTTTTATTTTTTTTTAAGTTAAGGGTTTTTTTTTTTTTAATTAGGTGATAAATTTTAATTCCAATATACTTAACACACAGTGTTACATTAGTTTTAAGTATACAATATAGTATTTCAACAATTCTGTACATTAATCAGTGCTCCTCATGATAAGTATACTTTTTTTCCCCATCACTTTCCCCCATTCCCCACCTACCTCCCCTCTGTAACCATCAGTGTATTCTCTATAGTTAAGAGTCTGTTTCTTGGTTTCTCTATTTTTTTTTTTGCACGTTAGTTTTGTTTTTTAAATTCCACAAATGATTGAAATCACATGCTATTTGTCTTTCTCTGACTTATTTTTGCTTAGTATTATATTGTCTAGCTCCATCCATGTTGTTGCAAATGGAAAGCTTTCATTCTTTTTTATGGCTGAATAATATTCCATATTGTGTACCATATCTTCTTTATCTACTTGTTTAGTGATAGACATTTGGGCTGTTTCCATAATTTGGCTATTATAAATAATGCTGCAATAAACATGGGGTTGCATGTATACCTTTGAATTAGTATTTTTGTATTTTTTGCATTAAACCCAATAGTGTGATTACTAGATCATAGAGTAATCTTATTTTTAAATTTTTGAGGGGCCTTCATACTGTTTATAGTACCTGCACCAATTTGCGTTCCCACCAACCAACAGTGCAGGATGTTTCCTTTTTCTCCACACCCTCACCACCACTTGCCATTTCTTATGTTTTTTATTTTAGCCATTCTGACAAAGGTGAGGTGATAACTCATTGTAATTTGATTTGCATTTCCCTAAGGATGAGTGATATTGGTGATATGAGCTTATTTTCATGTGTCTATTGACCATATGGTTGTCTTCTTCGGGGAAATATCTGTTCATGTTAACTGCCAGGTTTTTAACTGAATTATTTGTTTTTAGGGTGCTGAGTATATAAGTTATATATTTTGGATACTGACCCTTGATTAGATACATCATTTGCAAATATCTCTCTTTCAGTAGATTGCCTTTTAGTTTTGTTGATTGTTTCCTTCAATGTGCAGAAGTTTATTTTTATGTAGTCTCCAAGAGTTTATTTTTGCTTTTATTTCTCTTGCCACAAGAAACATCTCTAAAAAAAAAAAATGTTGCTATGGCCAATGTAGGAAAAATTACTGCTTGTGTTCTCTTCTAGGATTGTTATGGTTTATGTCTCACATTTAGGTGTTTAACCCATTTTGAGTTCATTTGTGTGTGTGTGTGTGTGTGTGTGTGTGTGTGTGTGTGTGGTGTAAGAAAATGATCTAGTTTCATAAGTTTGCATGTAGCTGTCCAGTTTTCCCAATACCATTGTTGAAGAGATTGCCTTTTTCTTATTGGATAGTCTTTCCTGCTTTATGGAATATTAACTGACCATATAATTGTGAGTGTATTTCTGGGTTTTCGTTTGTTTTCTATTGATCTGTGTTTATTTTCGTGCCAGTACCAAACTGTTTTTATCTCTACAGGTAATATAAGTTGTAGTCTGGAGTTATGATGCCTCCAGCTTTGCTTTTCCTTTTCAAAGTTGCTTTTACTATTTAGGGTCTTCTGTGTTTCCATACAAATTTTAGGTTTTTTTTTTTTTTCAAGTTCTTTGAAAATGCTTCTGGTATTCTTTTTTTCTGCTGGTATTTTGATAGGAATTGCATTAACGTGTAGATTGATTTGGTACTCTAGATATTTTAACAATATTTTTTTCTTCCAACCCATGAGCATGGAATGTCTTTCCATTTCTTTGTGACGTCTTGAATTTCTTTCATCAATGTTTTATAGTTTTCAGAGTACATGTCTTTCACCTCTTTGATTAAGTCTTCCCCTAAAGTCAGGGGCAAAACAAGTATCTCCACTCTTGTCACTTTAATTCAACATAGTACTGGAAGTGCCGGCCACAGCAATTAGACAAAAAAGAAATAAAAGGCATCCAAATTGGTATGAAAGAAGGTAAGTATTCTTTTAACAAATGATAAAATAAAAGGAAAATACTAAGCTCATGGGTATTTCTTCCTCTTAACCACTCTAGATTTTTGTTTGTCACTGAAAATTATAAGTAAGTTAAAAGTATCTACTGATTTGTTCCATATCACTGAGGCGGAATTAAAATACTATGCCTTGACAAGAGAAAAACCTATAAGCATAAAAATTCAAAGAATTTTAGTAGTCATATTTCAAGTATGTGTGTGTTCATTTGTATATGCATTTATGTGCACATCATACACACAAGGATATATGTGTATTACAAACATGAATGTACATATATGAATACATACTTAATATGTATATAGTTATATTTGTCATTAATTTATTCATGCACACAGCCCAAATTATTTAGTTATTCTACCTACATGACATTTTTTTAAAAAATTTTATTTATTTATTCATGAGAGAGAGAGAGGCAGAGACATAGGTAGAGGGATAAGCAAGCTCCATCAAGGGAGGCCGATGTGGGACTCGATCCCAGGTCTCCAGGATTACATCCTGGGCTGAAGGCAGCACTAAACCACTGAGCCACCTGGGCTGCCCTAAATGGCATTTTTTGTTACTCTACCAGTGATGTTTAGTAGAATTATAATGTAAATAATAAGCACAAATCACATCAACAGACTTTAAATTTACTACTAGTCATATTAAAATATAAGAATGCAAAAGGTGAAATTAAGAATTACATTTAATCATATATTTTATTTAATCTACTATATCAAAATATTATTTTAGTGTGTGATCGCTATAAAAATTATCATGATACATTTAACATTTTTTTCATACTAAGTCTTGCAAATCAGGATGTATTTTATACCTACAGTATATCTCAATTAGGATTAGCAGTATTTCAAAAAATTCACTACTCATATGTGGCCCTTTGATACTATACTGGACCAGAGTTATGGAATGATTTAGGAAAAATTTAATTCATCCTCACTCTAAATTTTTCCTTTAACTAAATTATCTTCAATAAATGACATATCTTCAAAGAAAGTATAAAAGAAATTCCATGTATGACTTCTAAGCTGCCTTTATCAAATAAATGTTTTGACTTCAATTTAAAGAAAAAAAAAGATAATATAATATATTCCATAAAGATGTAGATATATTAGAGCTGGTGTTCAGCAAATGAAAGCAGTCTTTTATGAGGAATGTATAAATCATTCATATATTCTAAAACTAGATTGAAAATATTTCAGGTACTTTATTATGCTCAAAAGATTGATACAGAGTGGATTTAAATGTATACAGTGAAGGAGAAAAGAAAACAGGGAGAAAAGACGGGAAAAAACCCATGAGATTTGAGAGCCCTGAATGACTAAATTCAGAAGCCTGAACTGTTTGAACAAGAAGACTTTAAAGAGAGGTTTAAGCTTGAGGGAGGGTGAATGCCACGAGATATTAAAGCTACAAAGAATGCATTCTAATACTGTTTATTCCTGAAAGTGAGTGGGGAAATCTCCTGGCCAGAGGAAAATAGAATTCAGTGAGCTTCTGGTGTGTCTTGGGATTAGTGGTATGCCTTTTACATTATTTTTTCATGGGGGAAGATGAAAATATGAGGGAGAAAAATACAGCAGTTTGGCTCAGAGATCCAAAAGGGAACAGGAGTTAGAAAGATCAAGTCTAGTATTGGGAGTTTGTTTTGATGCATCTTGGGTCTGAATTGTGGGTTTAATTAATGAACAATCTTTAATGTACAAAATTGGGAGCCAAGTAGAGCAAGTTTTTCTCACAAAATTGCCTCTTTTGCATAAAATTCCTGGAAAAGTTTGAATACTATTGAAATATATTCAGGGTTTTGGTGCTTCTGTTTTTATTAATATGGTTAAGAGTAGTATTTTTTTTATAATTGTATTATTTGGTTTTGGAGTAATGGCTTAAAAAAAATTCAGAATGAGAAAACCAACATTTCATCTTTCAGTTATCTCTCCAGAAACCTTTGTCCAGAGTATCCCTTCATAGTGACATCCTCTGCCAGGGTCCATTTTGTATCTAAATTTGTTCTATGGGTTACCTCCTTAGAAGTTGGTGCATTTTAAAATGACGAAAGAAGAAAAGCTAAATGACTTTTTAAAAAATTAAATGTAAAACTGTTTGAAATCTGAGTATGAGGAAATTCTTTTGAACCCTGGGATTTCTCCCGTTATGGCTCAGATTATGTCAAATATGCAAATTAGCCATTCATGATGCAAATTCAGAATTAATTCTCCAAACTTGGGCAAGTTGGTAGATAGTAGTAGGAAAATAGAGCAGCAAAGCCAATGTCAATGACAGGGGAGGGAAGAGGAGAACTCAGATATGCTTTTCACATGGACATAATCAGATTATAATCCACTACAACCATAGATTCTGTTCCTTTGAGTAGTTGAAGGTAACATGCATTTACACAGTAGTTTCTTCCAGTGAACATAGCCATCATCTTTCCTGCCTCCCTCTCACAAGCATAGTTAAGTTAAACCTGCAATACAACTCCCATCCTAAGGCAACTTGGCCACATTCTCTATTATGAAAATAATTTCCAATACTGCATTCAAAATGCAAATTTCTAATTCTCCTCAATCTATGAGACAGCATAATCTTTTGAAAACTATCATTATTTACATATTTTTTCTGCCTTTGGTCAGGTAGGCATTCTATCCCCCTCTCTCTGTAGGGTCGTGAATGAGGAGACACCATCTTCCTCATTGATCCTAAAATTTTTATTTGGATTTGCTCTTTTAAAAAATTTGTTTAAATTACTTTTTATTCAAAATTCAAAGTACAACTTACTTTGGCTTTTGTATCAAGATTAAACTTTAAATATGTGAAGAAAAACAGTAAAGCACATTCAATATTTGGTTGCTTCTGCACAATTTTAAATGGTACACTGTCCAAAGCTTGTATTCTATGTTTGTTATGGACCCCACAAATATTTGAATAATTGTGCAAAAAATAAACATAAGGGATAAATTTACCTGACAATTAGGTAATTTGTTTTAATGCTCTTTGGTTTGTATATCAGTATAATATAGAAACCAAATGTGGCAAAGCCCCTATCATGGAGATTGTTAACAGAAAAATGCATTTGTTGTTTGAAATAAAAAGAAAACAAACCCAAAATATATTAACTTTGATGGAAAGATTTAGACTATAAAGTTTATACATAAGAGTTCTTAACAGAGAACTGAATATTTTAGGATGGTTCTTTCTGACATCTCCAAAGAGTAACCAAACCAGTTTTTTTTTTTGTTTGTTTTTCCTGTTAACATTTTCAATTGTGTATATTACCAAGCTATTCTATTTTCAATCATAACTTGGATCTGACTCACTTGACACATTCTTCAACAATCTGTTCTGTTGCCACTATACCCAAAAGAAGGCTTATTCTAGTTGATCAACTTATAGTTGGAAAAGTGAATCTTATTTCATGTATAATTACCTTATAAGTAAATGTCATTGTTTTAGTTTATTTATCCATGTAATAAATACTAGTCTTCAGAAATGAAACGGCCAAGGAAGAGAATGAGAAAAATAAAATAAAGAAAAAAATGACTGAAAGGGTTGAAAAACAATGGCCAAATATGTCAATTGAAAAGTAAATGTAACAACACATATTTTTCTTGGTGATTAGGTAAAAATAATGGTTAAACTGCTGTAAGATTTGGCAAGTGCGGAAATGGAAAAACCAAGATATCCAAGTATTTAATATGTGAAAATTTGAATTTTAGGTCTCTAAGTGATTTTAATATCTTTAGAGCAATTGTATAACAAAGAAAAACTGGCAAAATTCCAACACATGTCAGTCATTAACATGACTTATTTATATAAAAGATCTAAGAAGGAGAACTCCTCCTAAGTCAATTATGGATGCACTGTTTATGGAATGAATTAGAAAGTTCACATTGCTATTCTTTATCATTTCTCAGATATAATAATGCTTGCTGACCTTTTAGCAAATTGAAATGCCAGGATAATTTTAATTGCCTCAGATCCATATTGCAAGCCCATGATGGACCAAGTAAAAAATGGCCATTTTGTGGTCTAATCTTATGAAGAATACTTATAATCTGAAAGTGAATGCTAATTATACTTCCATTAGATTTCATAACATTAAGAATTAAAATGTCACACACAGTTGGGACTTGGTAAATGAGTATTTGCTAACAGTTCAGCAGGAAAAAATTTAGGCAGTTATATGTCCACAGTGGAATAAATATATCTTTCATAAAAATTCAGTTGTCGTTAGTATTCAATAGCATGCATATACCAAATTCATTACTTCTTATAATATTATGAACAATACATTTCCCCAAGGAAGCAGTGATTATTCAAGGCAATACTTTTTTCTGGGCTATTCAGTTCAGTAATGGTGATTATAACAATAGACTTAATATTTGCACTCATGATAGTAATTTCTTGCTTATTTTTTGCTCTAGCATAGTTCCATGTATAAAAATGTAATTTCTTTAACTTAATTGTTTTGCAAAATGTGCAATTATAAGATGAATCAAAGCTGTCAAATCCAGGGAATCTTTGGCTCAGACTTACCACTAAACCCCTAAGTAAATTAATTTCTTCACCTCTGAGAACTGTAATTTACCTCTTTATGTAGAAAACATGAAGGAGAAACAACCTAGGGAGAAGTTGATCTTACCTGTTCACTGGGTGCCAGGGACTGTGCCAATTGCTGGGCAGCTTCATCTAATGTTCACCATATTTCTTAGTTATTTACTAATGATTTGGCATGCATTATGACACCAGTCTTTTAATAAATGAAAGTCATACCTTGTCATGGGATCCCTGGGTGGCTGTCATGTAAAATCACTATCTATAATAGAACAAAATTCACTGATCCATAGTCACTAGGCTACATATATATATTTCACTATCTTGGAATGATAATAAAACAAAATAATGACAGTAAAAATAAAGCAATAACTACTTGCTATAATTAATAAAGATCCCCACCTTTTCCATAGATCATTTGTGTATATATATATAAATATTTTTAACTATTTATATATATATAAATAAATAAAAATCTTACTTTGTTCTTTTAATTTTTCTTCATTTTACAAATTAAAAACAATGCTATGAAGTGAAATTCTCCAAAAATACACTGGAATAAGTAGCAGAGTGAGGGCTTAATCTAGGACTTACATCTCTAAATATTGTGTTTTCTATACTTTAAAATGCTGGGCTTATGTTGGAACTTCACGGAGACATCCCACATGGAGATGTCAAAAGATGAAGTGTGTTTTCGTAAAGCCATTTAGCTAAGATTAGAGTGCAATTTTACAGATAAGAAGAGACAGTTTATCTCTCTCCATGCAAAGATAGATCCCCGCCATATGATTTTTAGTTTGTTTATTTGACTTTATTCCTAGCTTATTCTCTTTAATATGTTTAAATTGTTCAGCATCCCTCCTAAATACCTAACATCAGGAAACCCTCATAGGGTAATCCTTTTTTAAAACCACATATCTCATATCCAATGCTTTCCTTGTGAAAATGTCTTTCTGAATTCCACTCTTTAAATAATGACAAAAATACATAAATCTTACCATATATTTATGTGTATAAACAAACATATTATTTGCTCTTCTAGACATATAATGCAATGCATAACATTCCAGAAGTGATTTATTGTTACCATCTTTGAATATTGTTATTACTAAGGAGCCTAGAGATACAATACATTACCTGGATGAAATAATCTAAGTTTACAGCTTCTAATAACTATTCTAGTATATTTGTCAATGGTTTCCTTGGAAAAATCTATGTCTTCCTGTTAGAATAAAATTCAAATATTTTGACAAGCAGTTAAACTTGAGTACATTTTCAGTACATATGGAGAATAAGTGACCTGAAAACATAAATCAAAGAAATAATATATGAGATTTTCTGAAGGTATAAAAGTTTCACTGGGAGAAGAAACCTAAAATTAGATTTTTAGTGAGCTCGGAGTAGAATTAAGTGTGTGGAAACTAGTTGAAAGTCAAGAACATATTAATGATCTATCAAGTCATACTAATAAAATAACTCCACTACTTACTTTCATAAAATATATAGGAGAAACAGATTTTTTTCTTGCAAAAACATTTCACAGATATCTAGGTCCCTAGATTCGTTAAAGAAGATACATGATAAATAATTTGATATAATTTATGGCAAGGAGCAAATTCCCATATAGATTAATCTCACTACTATTTTTTAAAGCCTGAAACTAGAAATCTTAAATCCTTTTATACTTAATTTTCATCTTTATAAGTAGATTGATTGGGCCTCGATTAGCTCCAGCAATTTTCATTCCCACCTTTATTAATAGGTTGTTCCATCAGATTAATACAGCAAGAAATAATAAGTGGAGTAGCTCAAATAGGTCTAGGTCTTATTGCTGCCTGTTCTCTTCACATGTTTCACTTATATTCTTTCTAGATCTGAATGAGTAGTTACATGAATTTCAAGTTGCCTCAATTATAAATTGCGCCAATATGGGCAACCCACATATAACTCTACTGATTCTTTTGACATATGTTTTCTAATTTAAATTAAAAGCAATGTTGAGATTTTGGTTGTTGATTAATAACTGGTTACAAATTCATCAAATGCCTAAATGTGACAGCCTTTATGTTTGATGCTGGGGAAATAAAGCTCAAAAACAATAGCCAAACTCATATTCTCACAGAGCATACCACAGAATTGGCAGTAGAAACAGATATTAAGTAAACAATGAAGTAAAGTAAAATCAGTCTGATAAATGCTAGGAAGGGAGATTAATGATTATGTGAGAGCTGATAATAAAGGGTTTGACCTAGTCATGCAATCTTTAGAAAGGGCCTGTGGGAGGTTGATGAGATTGAGATCTAAGGATAATATTGCCAGAATTGGAAGGACCATGCTAGAAAATGAATGTGGAGATTAGGTCATGTCTTTATTGCCCATACTAACACTAATTTGACATTGGGACAGATGGCTAAATATGCATTCGAAAAGATTACATTGGCTTCAAAGTTTGAAATATTTGTTTATGTGTGTAAATGGATATCAGGTGGAGAAGGGAGACATGAGGATACCAGTCATTAAATATGCAAGCACCTAAGTGAGGGGCCAAGTAGCTAGGATTAACAGATAACTATGGAGAAATGGATAGACTTAAGATATCACTAAGAAGAAAAATAGTAAGGTCTAGAGTTGAGATAAATTCAGCAGTAGAAAAGGGAGACATAAAATATCATTCTCATGTTTCTGAGATTCTAAGGTAAGCTGGATCTTGCACAACTAGAAGGACGATTCTTGCTAAATTAGAGAACATTGGGTCATGGTTTAGTTTTGGGAAGAATATGAAAACTTAAGTTTGTCACATTTAGTGTGGGGTGGCTGGGAGATACCCAACAGAAGTTGTTTTGTAGGTATTTTGATTTCATAACGGAGTCTGAACCATAACGGAAGTTGTTTTTTGTAGGTATTTGATTTCATAACAGAGGTCTGAACCAGAGTAATATGCTTGAGTGTCAACAATGTAATATTGTCATAGAAGCTTTGTTTTCCATGGATATTTATAAAATATATTTTTTAATTTGCCAAAATATGTTGATGGGGCAATATAAAAATATTGTAAAATTCATATTTTGCAATTTTATTTTAAACAGCAATAACTGTATGACACATTGGAAAATAAATTTAACTTAGAGCTTTAAAAATTACTATAAGATTGTTTTTATTGGGACTTAGATCAGATAAAACTAGAGAACAAATTCTCCTTTTGCTTACAACTCAATACATATAACTGACAGGCTAACAGACTTCACTGAGAGAGAACTTGAAAATTGCTAAAAGAAGCCAGTTTAATTATGCGCAAACTTGTTCAGTGTTTATGTTTGTGTCCATGTGATTTATCAGATACACAACTATATG
The DNA here is from genome assembly GCF_018345385.1 of Vulpes lagopus. Lineage (NCBI taxonomy): Eukaryota > Metazoa > Chordata > Mammalia > Carnivora > Canidae > Vulpes > Vulpes lagopus. Next base: position 20,019,604 of record NC_054843.1, on the reverse strand, counting down.
ACACTCTAATGTTCCAGACTGTATTGCACCTGATTTACTTGTTTTAACTCAGTTAATCTTCAAAAGATTCTATGAGAAAGGTTTTACTTACCATTTTGCTGATGAGGCAAATGAATCATAAAGGAGCTAAATGTTCTTTTACAGCTCTTCCAGCTTCCAAAGGAAGTGGTTAGGAATCACACACTGTTGGCCTCTCTCCAGTGTTCCCACTCGTGTGTAAATGGAACTTTTGTTTCAGTTATTCACTGGCCCACCATCCTTTTCCTGGTTGCCAAGACTTTATCACAATTCATTATCCCATTGTCATGACTTGCAAGGATTTCCTCTGGGAAGAAGATTATTTTTCTCCACCTTATTAGATCATGGTTGGCCATTTGACTTGCTCTAGCCAATGAAATGTAAATATAAGGGACAGATACTAATCTAAGCATAAGAGTTAAGAATCATTGTTTTTACCAGCGCTTTTCCTTACAGCTTCAACAACAGTTTGTGACAGATAGGCATACTCCTTCAATCTAGATCCCAAAATAAGTCATGAGTAGAGACACAAACAATCTACTACTACAAACATCAACAGTAAAGGGAAAATAAATTTGTGGTTGTAATACATTTATTATTAATAGTGATCATTTAAATTTAATGTAATGATTCTCCTTAAGGGAATGATAATGATTAAAGGTTGAGAAATACTTCTGTAAGGCAATGGGATTTTGGAGTTGTCTGTCTCTATAGCTGTACCTAATAAAGCTTGGTTATTACTAATTTTGAAGCACTATGTAATAATTCTTCACACAAAAATTCTATTTATAAGTCAGTAAGCAATGTACTCAAGATAATTATTTTTTTGTTGTTTTTTAATTTGTTTTTAGAGAGGAAGGGTGGGAGAGAGAAAGGGGCAGAGAGAGAAGGAGAGAAAGAATCCTAAGCAGGTTCAGAAGCTAATGCATGGCTTGATCTCACAGTCCCAAGATCATAACCTTAGGCAAAATCAAGAGTTGGATACCCAATCAATGAGCCACACAGGCACCTCAAGATATTATTTTAATGCCATAGAATGAGATCACAAATACCCTTTGAAAGTATGCATGGCTTTATCAACTGCATTTTCTCATTAAAACTAGAAATTGGAGATATGGCATTAAAATGTAAAATATATTTTATATTAATATTTATAATATGATGTACAATTTTCCATAAGGTTTTTAGGATTTTGTTTTTCAGTTCTGTCATCTACCTTTTTTTGTTTTCATTTTCATTCTAGTATATGGTCTACTTTAGCTATATGTAAATCTTTGCTCTTTCCTATTTTGACTTTCAGAGAGATTTATGTTTATTGAATATATTATGTTTATTGACTTTTTATTGACTTTTATTACTGTAAGTATTTACTTCCATAGACATTTGTTGAATTCTTGCTATGGAACAAGGAGTGAGTTTGTTTATTCTCAAAATCATGTTTCCCAGAGCTTTTAACAATTGTTAGAATATAATTTTTCTTGTTGTTCAGGTATAATATGGTCATTTTTACTTTATTTAAAAAAGACAAATTCCTTGGATTTCACCACTATCTAATATCACCACTATTAACAACAGAAATAAAATTTATAAATTATTTCAAATTTAAATATTGAACATCTAATAAATAAACCATAGAAAATACAATTCACAAACAAGAATAATTAAGATTTATATTAAAATATAATACATTGGGACGCCTGTGTGGCTCAGTGGATGAGCATCTGCTTTCAGCTCAGTGCATGATCCTATGGTCCCAGGATCGAGTCTCACATTGGGCTCCTTGCATGCAGCCTGCTTCTCCCTTTGCCTGTGTCTCTGCCTCTCTCTCTGCCTCTCTGTTTCTCTCATGAATAAATAAATAAAATCTTTTTTAAAAAATAAAATAAAACAAACTAGTTAAACTATTTGGTGAAGAAATATTACCATATAAGAATTAATAATTTTTAAACCTGGAGTATATAAAAAGTTAATTTTAGTAATTTGAGGAAAAATCCAGTTTTATTCATTATTTTATGAATAATGTTCAATGATTGATAAATTTTAAACAAAAAACCCATTACAGTCATGAAGTAATAAATGATTGTCTAGTGCTTCCAACAGAGTAGGTATATCTCTAGGAAATTCATCCTTTAAGTACTTATCCCTTTTATTCTCAATAAACTGTGAAAAAAAATTCCTTTATCAAATGTCTTTTGTCCATGAATAACGTTACCTGACCATCCTTTAAGTGGAAGAAAAAAATTCCATTTTGTTTTCCATATTAGAATATTCTGGTGAATTAATTTTGTTTTGTTACCTGTTCTCTAGTTCCTTTTATGGTCATGGCTTATATATTTTTCTATTTCTTGAAAAGCATTAAAGGAGCACTATCTTAGGAGAACTGTAATTTTGGCATATTTTTGAGATCAGTTAAAATGTTGAATGCTAACAACTACTGTTAGTCCCCTGCTACTTTGAATTCTCCACATATCCTCTCTTTCTTATAAAGAAAATCCATAAGGAGAGTAGTCACTTCATAGCCCTTTGTTTTTACAGCAGATAAGAACATAATTCTTTTACCCTACCTTATGAATGCATGAGGAATTGCACATTTAAGAAAAATATAAATAAAAACAACTCTAAGTTTAATGAAAAAAAAAGTAAGAAAAAGAAATCTAATTTACTTTTTTTATCTCTGTTTTCTTTCTTCGTTTATTTTCTACAACAAATCCATTCCTCAACAGTTGATAATAACAGTTGAATTAACAATGTCTCTCTAATCAAGTTGAGAAAATAATAGAATGTTCGGTTGTTGTTTTCTATTTCCTATTCCTAGAATCATCAGCATTCTCTTCCTGAGTAAAGCAAGCAAGACATTAATTAGTATAAACAGTGGTTACCCTAAAAATCAACAAGCTTCCAATACACAATCAAAGCCAGACATCTACGTAGAATACAGCCTATAATCAGGACAGAGCAGTTGTGCATAGCAAGTAAGAGATAAGTATAGCAGAATTTTGTCAGGCCATAATAATCTAAGATTGTAGAGCATAAACTATTTTTTTTTTATCAAACCAATCCAGTTAGAGCAGCAAAATCAAAGCTACTATATTATTTAAGTGATAAACAATCTGTAGAGTAGTGTAGTTAAAGAGCACTCAACCATTTCCCAAGATGTCCATATGTCCTGTGTATTCACCCCAGGGTGTTTTATAACAACAGGAAACATATTTGAGAAATGGTTCATCCTGTTACTTTGCAACACTCACCAATATAAAGCAGTACTTAAAACTATGTTTTTCTGTTCTGAAGCTTATTGTCTCCTATATTTTCCTTCCACAATTTGATTTTACCTGCATGGTAGATTTGTTTTATATTGAAACAGATCTGAAAAATTATAGAGAACTAAAAGTATCAAGTTTATGAACTGTCTTGGATGAATTTACTCTTGCTTCTTTTGAATAAAAATCACAAGAGAACAGAACATTCGGTTCAATTCAATAAGACCTGTGAAGTTTATTAACTATCTCACTGTTCATATTTCTTCTATATTTCATAAGCACATTATGACATCCAGTTTATTTATTTATATATCAATCTTTTAAAGAATGTTGCATTGTTATCTACAAGCATCGTAATAGTCAATACTAATTAAGTTGGGAAAATGCCATATGACCTATATATTAAAAAATATATAAATGGTTGTCATGGAATATGAGAAAAAATGACAAAGAGCCTAGTATCGATAGACCTGAAAAATGTAGTTAAAATACAAAACCTGCACTAAATATCTTTGTAGTACTTGGACAAATTATAAGGGGAAAAAGGGAAGACATGGTTAAGTTTCTTTTACTGCCTACTAAATGTCAATAGTGCTCTGACCTATTGCTGTTTCCTTGTCATGACTCTTAGCACTGACTTTACAGTTGTTGACCCTCTAATGCTCCTCATTCTTGAGAAATCCAATGGTTTCCATATGTCTTACATTCTTAGGAGATATTTCCGGGAGCATGAAGTAAAAATTACAATGACCAATCTCTTGCATTTTCCTCCCCACTTCCTAGATTACCTGGGTGGATGCAAGCAGATCCAACCAGATCCAACCAGAACCATTTCTCTCAAATGTCACCATCCATAGCATGGTGGTGTAACTGGTATAATTTAAAAAAAAATGGGATGCCCAGGTGGCTCAGCAGTTGAGTGTCTGCCTTCGGCTCAGGTCGTGATCCTGGAATCCTGGGATTGGGTCAACATCAGGCTCCCTGCATGCAACCTGCTTCTCCATCTGCCTATGTCTCTGCCTTTCTCTCCGTGTTTCTCATGAATAAATAAATAAAATATTTTTAATTTTTTTTAAAAAAATTAAAAAATATATTAGGCATCTTTCTGTGTTGATAAGATCTGAATTCTTAAGTTTCCTCCTACTTTAATTTATCTTATGCTATGCAATTCTTGTTCTCTTTCTGTTGCCTCAAAGACATTCACAACTTTACTCTCCTTAGCCCTCAAATAAGTATTTATCGCATTTTAATTTTTTTCTTCATCTCTCTTTCAGTATTGGTGTCCCTAAATATTACATCCATTGAATTTATAGATTTGAATTTATAGATTACCAAATCTAACAGATTACTTCTGTTGTTAAGCCTCATATAACCTGTTCTACTCTCAGTCTGATACCATATTGGGGTTCCTGAGTCCTCTTCATTCCATTCTCGGGAATCCATAATTAGTCTTCACCAAAATTCCCTGTATCTTCAATCTCTTTTCTAAACAGTTGTTGAGCGTTTTTTATCTGTCAGAAATCTGACTCTTTCATGGCCCTCCCCCTACTGGGCCTGGAGCTAGAAACATCATGGCTCTTCTCTCAGATGATTCCCTCCTGCCTTTCTAAATGCACAGTTTTAAACCTCATGTTATAAGATTACACTATCATAACACTTCATTGCAGTTGTCATTACTGATACTAGATTGGTTTTCTTTATTTATGACGATTTCAACCTCCAGTTTATACTCTCCCTAATATAACTGGTTTTGATTATGATTATTGAAAAATGCACTTAGACAATGTTTCCAATACTTTGGAATTTCCTAATTTTTCTTTGAGAGTTATCTTAACTTCAAAATTATGTCAGCTGTTCACTGCTATGGTCATTTATTGTGTGTGTGTGTGTGTGTGTGTGTGTGTTCATTGGTTTTGTTGTGAGTGGTGATGTGTGTTTGTTTTAAAATGACCCAATTCGGGGTCCCTGGGTGGCGCAGCGGTTTGGCGCCTGCCTTTGGCCAGGGCGCGATCCTGGAGACCCGGGATCGAATCCCACGTCGGGCTCCCGGTGCATGGAGCCTGCTTCTCCCTCTGCCTGTGTTTCTGCCTCTCTCTCTCTCTCTCTCTATCATAAATAAATAAAAAAATAATAAAAAAATAAAAAAATAAAATGACCCAATTCTCCAAGTCATTTATGATCTTAATTACAGGGATTCACTGTCCACCATTTCCTGTATGTGTAGCCCATTTTTTCTAAAACATTGATTCCAGTAATTCTGCAACACCATCAGGACCTCCAGTTTCTTGCTCCTATCATTTTTTCCTTGTTCCCCACCCTCCAAATGCTCTTATTCTGTTCCCTGCTCAGAATGTACATCCCCTGACTTCCATCCCTTGATTTGTTTTATTTTATTGGCTTAGAAAAACCACTCTATTTCTTGTGAACTTGCAAACATGTCAGCAAGGCTGAAGGAGAAAACATAATCATGCTAATTAGACTCACAATAAATTCCCAGCCACAAAATTTAAAGGGACTTTTGATGCTGTTAAAAAAACTTACCTTTGCCTTAACCTCTTCCCTTTTTCACTCTGCTCAATTGTTCATACCTTTTCTCTCTTTTTAAGCCTTCTCCCATTTTAATTTGCAGCTAATTATCTTGATTTCTGCTTCTCTGAAAAAGGTAAGCACCTAATAGAAAACTCATAAATTTCCACTGCTACGTACACATACACATGGCTGTTTCATATTCTCTCTTCTCCTGCCTGTTACCATAGATAAACTAACCATACTCATGCTCGAATCCAACCTTTCCATTTGGACACTAAATTCCACCTCCTCTTGCCTGATTTTTGGACATTTATCCAGCAATTCTACCATTTTTCCCTATATCATCAAATTCCCCCCCTCTACTATTCATTATAGATAATTATTTTTCACAGCTACACATGTAATCTTGACTATTTTCCTCAGATGTTAAAAATATTACATATTACATAAAAATTACATATGTATATACTATAGGTATATATTACATTTACATCACAATTCACAATAATCTTTAAAAGAAAGAAAATCAAGGAAAAATATGTTATTTAAAAGGTGACAAATTTTATTTTCTCACCAGAAAGAATATCCATTAAAAATTACCTCAAAAAAAAAATTACTTCAAACATTCAAACCCTTGCTGGCATGTACACACACACACACACACACGCACGATTTCAAATTATACCTGGGTCGATCCATAGGCAACCATAACCATGTTTGCAGGATGGTGAGAATAAGGGAATGTCTGTGTCCAGAGGACCATGAAATATAATATCTAACAGACTTCTAGATCAAGAGCGCTTCTCAAGCCCCTATTTCCATCAGAAGGGACTCTCAATATCTTTGTATTTTTTAATATAATCTGCCTCAATTTAATTCTTTACACTCTAATTTTTCACTATTTTTTAACACCTACTTACTGCTCTAAGAAGTATTTTTTGGTCATTCCTCTCAAATAGAGTTAATTATTCCATTCCATTTGTTCCTAATTTACTTGATCCCCCCACCCCAATCATCAATAATGTATGTATGTGTGTGTATGTGTGTATATACTTCCACATTGGTGAGATTTTGAATTACTTGACCAAATGGCTGCTTAATTGGCCTTTGTATCCTGTGTCTTTCATAGCTATTTAAATCAAAGCTTTAAAAAGCTGAATGGTATTATAAGACTAGTATTCCCACATTTTCATTCCCAGTTTCATGTTTTTACTTTTTCTCATTTTTGTGAAAATGTAACTTTTGCCCAGTCTATCAAATCTTCTCTCTATGATGGCTTCTCTGACAATTATAATCCAAACTGATATACTTTATTCTGAAATATTACAAAACTTATAATGTGCACATAAAAACTTAGCATAAATATAGAAGACAGGTAATGGTCAGAGGAGATTATTTCTACCTCAACCTGGATGCTAGTAGCTGATAAGAACTCTTACCATATTCTCTCAAGATGTTTCATAATCCCAACACATGTTCAAGAGTTGAGAAAAACAACCATTTGGCAGATTGTTTGGGTCATCCTAATTGGGTATAAATTCACAATCTTGGCTCAAAACTTCCTCTTATTGTTTATGAACAGATTGGTTAGAAGCAAATATTTCACTGCAATATTATTTTAAAAACACCCGATTTTTTCGTGAAGAAATTGTATATCATGAAATTCCACTATAGGGACACCTGGGGAGCTCAGCGGTTGAGCGTCTGCCTAAGGCTTGGGGCATGATCCTGGGATTTGGGATCAGTCCCACATTGGACTCCTTGCAGGGAGCCTGCTTCTTCCTCTGCCTATGTTTCTGCACCTCTCTGTCTCTGTCTCTCTGTGTCTCTCATGAATAAATAAATAAAATCTTAAAAAGGAAAGAAAGAAAGAAAGAAAAGAAAGAAAGAAAGAAAGAAAGAAAGAAAGAAAGAAAGAAAGAAAAGAAAGAAAGGACGGAAAGAAAGAAAGAAAAAGAAAGAAAGAAAGAAGAAAGAAAAAGTCCACTGTAATTGCCTTCCTTCTTCCCTAAACACTCAGGCATACTTTATTCACTAATATTTTTCAACCATAGAAATGCATGCAAAAATAAGACAGGATATATTTTTTTGCTTAGATCCATGACCCATCATTCTTTAATGCTATCTTGACTTTTAAGCCCTTAAAAATAGCCTCTCTCTCTCTTTCTCTCTCTCTCTCTCTCTCTATATATATATATATATATATATATATATATATATATATATATATATATATTTGGGGGATGTTTATTGCTTTTAACCCTCATAAAAATCTTTTTTGTTGTTTTATTTTCCAATGTCTATTCCAAACTTATGCTCATCACTCCACATAGAGGATATTTATTTGTCTGCTGACAGGAGAAGTAACGATCCAAACAGACATTATTTTTTAAAAACAAATCATAAAATTTCCTACTATCATGAGTCAATAAACAGAAAAGTATGACTGCTACATCAAAAAAATTGTACAGTAATTTATAATTAAAAACTCAGACTTTCTATTTCCACAGGTTTCTTTTCGGTCTTCAGTTTTAATCTAATATCTAAAGCACAGTGGAGGAAAGAGTCTTCTGATCATTTCAGAAACCATAATTGCTTGCAGAGGAACTGATCCCTGAACTCAGGTCTTAGCAGGTAAAGAAAAAAGAAATCAGTTCATTTTTAAAGGGTAAAAAATAATCATAATTTTATGTGCTTTTCCCCTTTTACTGCAATTTCATATATAACATGATAGTAATTTCAGTGGGAAGGGTACACTTTATGGAGTAGAGATTTTATTTTATTTTTTTTATTTTCCCATAATGTTCCTTCTATTACTAACCTCTGATGTTATTAAATCCCACTGTGATATTTTTCTTGTAATAAAGCCTATGAAAAGTACAATTTTTCGGAAATTTCATTAAGACTAGCCCATGAACTACTTCCTGACTTATTCCTTCATGGACAGTGTTCCTCTCAGCTTTCCACCTCCTGGTGCTCACCCTCCATTATGTCTGAGGAAAGAAATAAGATTTGCAATTTTCTGGGCAGGGAGAAAAGGATTAATATTTTTCAAGAGCCAAAAATCTTAAATATTATTTACACAAGTTTGAATTAATATAGGTTACCAGAAGATAAGATTTTTAAAGGTTTTTTTTTAATGGATATGGAGAGTAATGAACAATATTTTAGATTAAAAAATAGATCTGTCATGACTGCCATATCATACAATGAAATAAGAAAAGAGTGATATATTCACTTTTTATCACTTTCGAAAAAGAGATTGAAGTAGAAAATAATTTATGTGTGTTGCCTTTTAAAAGACGATTTTTACAAAATAAACAGTAAAGATCACTTTTGTTTTTGCTTTATATAAGAAGTACATCTCTAATATTAAAATATTATGTTTTCTTTCTTCTAAACTAGCCCCTCCTCTGTTTTCCTATTATTTGAAGTCAGAATCTTTTTAAGTCTTTGGTCAAGGATATCCAAAGGTCCTACTTACTTACTTGAAAATGACAATTTTTCTTTTATGTTTCCTTTCAATTATGGTTTGTTTCCCGAGGGAATTTTTGTGACTGCTCCCAACCTCTGGCTTCTCCTTGGCTATCCCTTTAGCCTCACCAGGTGTCACTCAAGACAGCTCACAGACTAGCTGACCTCCGTGACTCATTGGATAGTAGAGTGCCTGTGAGTCCCTGCCCTTTGACAAGTTTTCTCCATTCATTTCCGAAATGAAAAAATGTAGAAACAGAGAACACAATAGTGGTTGACATGGAAAAAGGGGTGTGATGGTACTGAGTATGGTTCTAAAATGGTAACACAATGAGTCCTCAAGGTAATGATACTGTTCCATATGTTGAATGTGGTGGTGGTCACATACACTTGTGATAAAGTTCCTAGAACAAAACACATAAATACACAAATAAAAGTAAAGCTGGAGGAAATCTGTAGAAGATGGGTCAATCATATCAATGTCAATTTTCTAGATGTGATAATATACACACTTTCCAATATTAACACATTAGGGAAAATCAGATAATGGCTGTAAGAGATTGCTCTCTGTTATTTCTTATAACTACATGAAAAAAGACAAACACCTCAAAATGAAAAACTTTAATTAAAAAATAAACTTGACAAAGTTGTGTGGTACATTACTTCAGAATCAGATATAGAATATTCACTCATAAATTTAAGATTAAAAACTACAGAGCTACTGTAGTTGATCAGCGTCATTTAAGGCATCATACTATAATTTCCATTTTGATATCTCATGTGAATTTGGAAAAAACATATCCAACTTAGACAGAGCAGAAATATAACTCTTCTGATGTGTAAACTTTGGAACTTCTGGAATATCAAGGGAAATATTAATAATGTAGATGTTATCATTAATGAAAGCAAAACAATAAAAATACTATTTGCTATACTTACTAAAATTGACATAATAACAGCATCACCAGAAAACATAAATAATTCAACATCCAACCAAATCCTACTTTTTTAGAAATAGGGAAACATCATACAGAAATTTGTAAGCTCACATGGATATTGAAAGCCCGCTGTAACTAAGGCATTTAAGTGTCATTCAACCCTAACTCTTCTAGTATTTTGTTCCTAAAATAAGGGTTTGATGTTCCCCTTCAGTTATTTCTAGATTTACCTTTTCAAATCTGGTAAGCATTTGACATAGCTCCCGGATTCTTGAAATTAACTATATTTAAATAATAGTTTTAGCTTCCCTAGCTACCAATAATTTTTAAAAAATCAAACTTTATTATTTTAAACTTAATATATATGACTTTATTTTTCATTAAAAATAAATCAAAATGCATTAAATTTGTCATAATGAGTATAATATCTCACAAGGAATGGCAAATATAATATCTCACAAGGAATTACAAGAAAGTCATGTTCTTCACTTGATAACAACCTCAAAAAATGCTTGGATTAAATATTTTTTAAAACAATATAATTAAATTAAAAAAAAAAAAAAACATTTCCAATCTTATTCACCATCATGGTAAAACAAAGCAAAACAACAAAAAAAACCCACAAGTGTGATATTTACACTTGTCTTTCATAATTTTTATTTTATTCACCCAAACCAGAGAGTGAGCAATTTAATTTTAAAATGCTTCCACATGTTTGGCTAACACATAGAAACAAATAAAGGATAAGCATATGTTCATTGAATGTTTTTCACTAGGATTAAAAACTACTCTGTGCCAAACTCATATGAATGCAACTACAGAGACTCAAAAGGAGATAAAAAAAAAAAAAAGCACTATGAATAACCCAAAGACAACAAAATGCCATAATTTCGAACCAGGTGACCCCAAGACATATCACAGAAACATAAAAGATATAATGGATAACATGTTTCTGAAGCTCAAAACATTTCATTTAACTTCTCCTAATGTTTTGCCTATTGAAATAAAGCAAAATGCACAAATATTTGTGACCTGCAAAAGTCATTAAACTAATGACTAAGAAACTTACTTTTTATTTAACTACTCTGTTATGTACTTCATATAGTCTGAGTCTTTGTTCATTTGCCAGAGATGTCAAAGTACCATAAAATGAGTGGTGCTGGTTTAGCCTACATTTATTTTCTCACAATTCTGAAGGCTATATATCTAAGAATAAGATATTAAGAGGATTGGTTTCTTCTGAGGCCTCTCTCCTTAGCTCATGGATCACTAGTGTCAATCTTCTTTCTTTGTTTTTAAATGGTCTTCCTCTGTACACATTTGTGTCCAGATTTTCTCTTATGATGACACTCATCGTATTGGCCTGGAGCCCACTCTAAAGACCTCATCTTAACTTAATTATGTTTTTAAAAATCCTATCTCTGAATATAGTCACATTCTGAAGTCCTGGGGGCTAGGACTTCATCATT